>NC_080549.1:11026707-11326707 GCF_028640845.1 Ahaetulla prasina | reverse complement strand
ATAAATGCAAATTAAAAAAAAACCACTGGAAGTTTTTAAGAAGATGTTGGATAGCCATTTGTCTGAAGTGGTGTAGGGTTTCCTGCCTGGGCAGGGGGTTGGACTAGAAGACCTCCAAGGTCCCTTCCAACTCTGTTATTATGTTATGTTAAATGTTGACTCCTTTCCCAAGCTCTTTTTGGAAAAAATACAGCAAGGGAGGAAAGAGAGAGAGACACACACAAGGAAAGAATATAAATAACCCAAAAACATCAATAGCACGTGGAAAGAATATGGTATAGTTTACTTCCTGAATTGTAAGGGCGGGGTGCAGGGGTGGGTTTCAATTTTTTTTACTACCGGTTCTGTGGGTATGGCTTGGTGGGTGTGGCAGGGGAAGGATACTACAAAAATCCCCATTTCTTCCCAATCAGCTGGAACTTGGGAGGCAGAGAATAGATGGGGGCGGGGCCAGTCAGAATTTTTACTAACAGTTTTCCGAACTACTCAAAAGTTCTGCTACCGGTTCTCCAGAAGTAAAGCTAGCAACCACACCTTTTGATTGACAAGCTCAACGTCCTAGCCCCTGAGCCACCGCGTCCCTTTTAACCGCACTATATTTAGAGATAAATATAGATAGATTTGTAAATTCAAGGATACCATGTCTAAGGGGAGCTAAAGGTTCCTAGAAAGATAACTCACAAGTCAGAGATGTAGGATTCCTTTTTTTCTCCAGAAAATTGAATCTCACCAATGCCATCACCTGCCTTGAATGAATGTTTTCGTGTCATTTTTTTCCTCCCCTCTCTCCCAGATCGACAAAGTCAAATCTTCTAAGCTCTCCTCTGAAGGAAACGAGTTTATATCCTGACCTTTTCGGTTACCCTTTTACATTCCTTTCCAATTATTTCGAATCCATCTCGATAAAATAAGGATTGCCCATGGAGCAATCCTGATTACGGGTAAATAGGATTTCATACCGTGGTGTAAACAGTTTTCTCCAATGTTTTGGGTACCCTTCTGGAAGTAAATAAACTGTTCATTGGCTCGCTGCCACCCTTTGACTCATATTTTCTTTTTATTTTATTTTGTCACAACATGATATACAAGTACATACAATGAAAGTTAACAATAGGACAGGAATGGTAGGCACTTTTGTGCTCTTACGCACGCCCCTTATAGTCCTCTTAGGAATGGGGTGAGGTCAATAGTAGAAAGTTTTTATTTAAAGCTTTTGGGAGTTTGAGAAGAGACCACAGAGTCAGGTAGTGCATTCCAAGCATTAACAACTCTGTTACAAAAGTCATATTTTCTGCAATCAAGATTGAAGCGGTTGACATTAAGTTTGAATCTATTGTTTGCTCTTGTATTATTGCGATTGAAGCTGAAGTAGTCTTTAACAGGAAGGACATTGCAATAGATGATTCTATGTGTTAAACACAGATCTTGTCGGAGTCAGCGGAGTTCTAAATTTTCTAATCCCAGGATTTCAAGTCTGGTGGTATAAGGTATTTTGTTGTTTACAGAGGAGCGGAGAACTCTTCTTGTAAAATATTTCTGGACTCATTCAATTGTATTAATGTCAGAGATGTGGTATGGGTTCCAGACAGGTGAGCTGTATTCAAGAATAGGTCTTGCAAATGTTTTGTTTTCATGTTTTCAATGAGCTGTAGAAAAATTATGGAATTCCTCCATAATAGGATTAACCATTACTTCATAACAGCGGTGGAATTCAATTTTTTTTTACTACCGGTTCTGTGGGCGTGGCTTGGTGGGCGTGGTGTGGCTTGGTGGGCGTGGCTTGGTGGGTATGGCAGGGAAAGGATACTGCAAAATCTCCATTACCACCCTACTCTGGAGCCAACCAGAGGTGGTATTTGCCGGTTCTCCTAACTGCTCAAAAGTTCTCGCTACCAGTTCTCGGAACTGCTCAAAATTTCTGCTACCGGTTCTCCAGAACCTGTCAGAACCTGCTGGATTTTACCCCTGCTTCATAATACATGTTGACTAATTTTAGCCATCTTGGTTATTTTGATGCCTCTAACACAGAGCAGAAATTCCCAGAAAAGGGAAGGAGTTTACTAGGCAAGGCTGCCATGCAGAGGAAGGCAGAGATAGTCCTCGACTTACCACAACAATTGAGGCCAAAATGTTGGTTGCTAAGCAACAGCATTGTTAAAATGTGTTTTGAAACATCCACTTCCAACAGTGGATGTCAATCACTGTGGGCCAGATTCAGAATTTGAAAGCAAAGGCCTGCCGGATTACTGGTGATTGACACAGAAGTAAAAGAAGGGTAAAGGTACCCCAACTTACTGTATGTCCACCATTGAGGCTCAAAATCTCCGTTGCTAAGGGAGATAGCTGTTCAGTGAGCTTTCTCTCACTTTACGGCCGGTCTTGCCACCATTGTTAAGCGAGTAGTTGCAGCTCTTAAGTGAGTCACACAGTCACTAAGTGAATCCAGCTTCCCCGTGGACTTTGTTGGTCAGGTCGCAAAAGGGGATCGCATGACTCTGGGACACTGAGACCGCCATAAGTAAGAGTCAGCTGCAATGTGGGCAGAGTGAATATTTGTCTATACAGTTGTGATGTCACTTTGCAATTCTCGATCCACCTTAAGTTTCCATTATGTACACAGTTTGCCATTTAACCAGTTAGCAACAGGCGCTTCCAGACATATTCTGTCTCTTGATGGATCCATGTTGTCTTGGTCAATAACTGTGTATCTCTGAAAAGCCCACAGGCAGGATATCACCTTCTCATTTGTATTCATATACTATCAATACAGATTTTCAGACTTGTGTTGCCTCTAACAAGGCAATTCATTGCCACCAGGACTAGCAAGCATCAATACTCCATGAATTAATCTAAGGCAGTTGTCAAAGTTGATGACCAACATAATGTCTTACATTAACAAATTCTACCATTCCAAGCTTGCTGACGCCACTCGTGCTCTGAGGGAGGACATATTCAATATCTGAGCTGTGGTGGCACAGCGGTTAGAATGTACTGTAGTATTGCAGGCTAATTCTGCCAACTGCCTGTAGTTCGACCCTCACTGGCTCAAGGTTGACTCGGCTTTTCATCCTTCCAAGGTCAGTAAAAAGAGGAGCCATATTGTTGGGGGCCATATGCTGAGTCTATGAACCCAAGGGTGAAATGCTACCGGTATACACGGTTCGGGCGAAACTGTAGCGGCGGTGGTGGAGGGTGGTTCAGAAAACTGGTAGCAGCAGCAGTGCTAGGCTCTGCCCACTCACCTGGATGTCATTACTTCCTGGTTTTTTACCCTCTGCACATGCGCAGAAGGCTTTGTGCATGCGCAGAGTGTCCAAAATCGCATGTGACGCACGCACGCACTTCCGAACCTGTAGAGAAGGTAAGTAGATTTCACCCCTGTGCAAGCCTCTTAGAGACCATAAAGCACTGTGAAATGGTATATAAGCCTAAAGGCCATTGCTATTGCTATCTCCTGAGCCCAGAGAATTTCAAACAGTAAACAAGAGAGGGAGAGAATTTTTTTTAAAAAACAACAACATTGCAAATGACCAAGGGTAAATTTTGTAGGCAGAAAAGATGTCTGTAAATGTACAATGGCTGTGATGGATTGTTATTATGGGGCAAAACAAGTTGGATTGTCTTTCATGAAGCAAGAATAGGCAGTTGCCATGTTCTGTCCTTCCTCGCCTCCGTCCGAGCGATGGCTTAATTAGCCGGCACTATCAGCCCTGGCAGCAAAAGAGCGAGCATCTGCCAAGTGGCTCCGTTATCTCCCTCGACGCCGATAAGTCAAACAGTACTTCAGCTCTTAGTTCAGCAGTTAATTTGCCTGCTACGAAGAGACACAGCAGCTCTGGCTGCCTTTATATCCTGTGGGGTGTGGCTCCATGACTCAGCACTTCCTAGGCCTGCCCCACCCTTGCTTCTGTTGTTCCCTCCTCTCCTGCCTACGAAACCTAGGGTCCAACCAAGCCTGATTGCCATCAGCTGGGTCTGAAGGCATGGCCTGGGGGGGGGGAAGAGTCAGGGGACGGAGGCCTCATTATCTCTTCCACCTGGCCTGCTTCTGGCTCCTGGAGCTGAGCCAGGGAAGCCGGTGCTCCCGAGGTAAGTCCTGACGGCCCTTCCCCCTCACTTTCCAAGTCACTTTCTGGTAGGAGGCCCGGCTCCAAGTCACTTTCTGGCAGGAGGCCTGGCTCGAGGGGCACAGACACAACACGCCATCTGAAACTCACCGGGGGATGATGAATTTCTTATTCCTGCCCAGGTATTCATTTCCTGACATATATCAGAAAACCAAAAGAAACTGTACTTTGGGCAATGATATGTTTTAGAGGGCAGGCCGATACAATCCTGGCAGACTCCAGAATGATAATGTGACGCTTTGCTGTAACCAAGGGCAGATGAGAAAGACAAAGGGCCATTGAGAAAGATAACTCAAGTTGACCTCTTTAGCAGGCAACAACCTGACTAGTCCTATTGCATATTATGGCAAAAAAAAAAAAGAGAGAGGACTTCCATCACCCGAGCAAATGAAGAGATATTTGCACCCTGCCTGAACTTAAGAAAATCTAGGGCAGTCAAACAATCCCTTCCATTTGGAAAGGTGAATCAATTATGGTACGTTAGGAACCAAAAGTGTGGAGCTACACCGTGAAAACCTGACCTCTGCAGAGGGGATGAATCCTAAAGGAGATGTGATGAATGCAATGAACAAAAGAAGGCATTCCTTTCTTTATAGATAAACCAAGGTGTAAAAATAGGTTTGGGCTACGGCTGAACTCATTCCCGTCATCCCATTGTTAGAAACTTATTGCAAGAACTTCTGGTGCGTAACTTTAGAGGTATAAGAATGTGATTCATAGTTCACCTATAGCAGGTCTCATCTGTGTACAGCATCCATCTATCTATCTATCTATCTATCTATCTATCTATCTATCTATCTATCTATCTATCTATCTATCTATCTATCTATCTATCTATCTGGCAGTGCTCATCTCTGTTTCAAAGCCACAAAGCCAGTGCTGTCCAAAGATGTCTCCATGGTCATGTGGCCAGCATGACTCAACACCAAAGGCGCACGGAACGCTGTTACCTTCCCACCAAAGGTGGTCCCTATTTTTTCTACTTGCCTTTTTTACCTGCTTTCAAACTGCTACATTGGCAGAAGCTGGGATGAGTAACGGGAGCTCACCCCATTACGCGGCACTAAGGATTTGATCTGCTGAACTGCCGACCCTTCGATCGACAAGCTCAGCATCTTAGCCACTGAGCCACCACGTCCCTCTTTTATTCATATACTTACCCAATTTGCTTCCCAATTCTATCTGGATTCTGAAGCACAGTTGTATGCCAAACATTTTATTGTTCTGCTTGTTTCAAGGCAGCTTGCTATTGGGGAAAAAAGAAAAAGAAAAAAAAACATTTGCATCAGTGCCTACATTGAAGAAAATTGAATCCAAAGTACATTATGTTTGAAAAAGAGAATTGTCTGGAACAATCATGCAGAAAATGTGTAACATTTCTTTACAGAATGCATGCATCATGAGAAATGTTCAGAAATATACCAGGTAGTCCTTGCCTTATGACTAGTTGCTTAGCAACCATTCAAAGATACAACAGACTTGAAAAACGTTTCTTCTTATGACTGGTCCTGAAAGTTACAAAAGTCACAGGTTGGGTGTTTGGCAACCAGCTTGCATTTACAACCAGTGTGGGAGAAGAGCAGGCAGAGCTGGAAGGTGGAGTTAAACATGTCATCAGTTTAGAATTCCTGCGTTGCCAAAAGTTTCCCAAACTCTCTTGAATTCTGTTGATTCTTATCTGACAGTTGACTAGATGTTTGTGTATAGGCTGTACTTTTGTGCTTGGACTATACAAATAATCCAGATGCTTGAACCTGACGTTAAGGGAGGGGCAGACCTTGTGTTGACGTAGTGAATCTGGGCTAATTCCAAACTTCAACCTTGTCCCAAATGGGATGGTTGCTCTCCAAGATGTTTGTTCCTTTCTGAAAAGCATATGGGAACTTTTTTGACACTTCTTCAGGATGGGCATTGATAGAACAAGAAGCAGAATTGCATCGCACTCAGAGGCACCAAGGTGCTTCTGGGTTGAAAGGATTAGCCGATGACATCACCATTGCCTAGAGGAAAGCCCAACTGGGGGTTCCTTTTATGTCCTTGGCAGGAGCTGGAACAAAGGATGAGAGCTCAACCTGCCCCAAGGCAGCACTTGAGTCTCGAACATGGGCTTGCTAACCTCCAACCCAACAACCTAGGCACCTGAGCAACTGTGCTCCTTGGAAAAGCAGAATGAGAAGTAAATGGCTCCTTAAGGTAAAAGTAAAGGTTCCCCTCGCACATATGTGCTAGTCGTTCCCGACTCTAGGGAGCAGTGCTTATTTCCGTTTCAAAACCGAAGAGCCAGCGCTGTTTGAAGACGTCTCCAAGGTCATGTGGCCAGCATGACTAAACACCAGAGGCACATGGAATTCTGTTACCTTCCCACCAAAGGTGGTCCCTATTTTTCCACTTGCATTTTTTTATGTGCTTTCGAACTGCTAGGTTGGCAGGAGTAACAGGAGCTCACTCTGTTACGCGGCACTAGGGATTTGAACCGCTGAACTGCCAACCTTCTGATCAACAAGCTCAGCATCTTAGCCACTGAGCTCCAACCTTAAAAATGCTTCCCAGCTTCCTAATATCACAACTGTTGAAATGTAGCCATTGCACTCCTGGATTTTCTGGATGCAATTTTAGGGTATTGGAGGTTGAGAAAGTATCATTGGTGGCGTCCTTATGTATGCCCAGCTGCCCATTTCTGACCCTAATGTCTACGCACTTATTAAAACCAAAAAAGAACATCAACCTGAAAGCTTAACAGCTAGCCATTAGCAAGTTAAATATTACTTCCTCTTAATTTAAACACCGCTTGATTCCCAGGACAAACCTCCTGCAGAATAAATGCCATGAAATTATCTAGGTTTTTGCTCAAGACGTAACAGATGAAGTTCTTTGTGTCTTTAGCCTTCTAATTTATACAGGGGGGAAAAATATCCAGAAATAGTTAACAGGTTGGATAATAAGTGTCCCATGCTGCACTCTTGAACTGAAGCCACTTCTATTGTGAGTTTTTGGCAGCTTGTAACTCCATAAGGTTTAGTTTTCCTTTCCCCTACTGTTTGATGGTGTGTAAACATCACTAATTAGCTATAAATACCTTACCAGCACCCAAATACAAAACATCATAGAAAGAACAGCTGTAGCATTCAATAAACTCTTCTCCGCTCTAATAAATCTGGAGGTTCAAGACAAGTTGTGAGATTGGGGGAAAGAAAGAAAAAAGATTTGGTTTCCTTTTCTGCCCCTCTCTGCCTGCTTTTGTGGTGAGATTCAATTAATGAAAGATGCTTTAAGCTGCTGTTCCTGGGAAGAAGAAGAAGAAGGAAAAAAAACTTACATAAAGCCAGGATAAAATGTGAAGTTTTGTTTGGGGAGTTGTATAGGCACTACAGAAAGGTGCCCCCCCCCCACACCCGTTCATTGGCAAAAGCAAACAGAATACTAAGTAGGGGGGGGGAAATGGAGAAGAGACGGAAAACAGGGGAGAGAGAGAGAGAGAGAGAGAGAGAAGGTTTCAAATGAACGGAGAACAATGACAGGAAAAAGATGCCGCTGCTTCGATTTTTTTGTACTATTGTGAACGGTAAAAACAAATTTGTCCTTTTCTTTGCACTATGCAGATCTGAAGATTATACACTGGCTGTGCCCCCTTTTCTTCTCTGGGTTGCTAGATGCACATTCCATCTTTAAACCGATCCTTTTCAACTCACTGTGTTTTGGTTGAAAAGCCCTGTCTCGTTTTTTTCGGGGAGCAAAACCTTTCGCGTGGATGAAACGCTTCGGATCTCGAGTGTTCGATGCCACCGTGGTTAACGAACCAATTTTAATCGGGTTTTGCGTATTTTATCTACCAATCTCAGAAGGGTCTACAGCAAGGGGGAATTCAAATTCAACATTTTTCCCTACCGGTTCTGTGGGCGTGGCTCGGTGGGCATGGCAGGGGAAGGTTACTGCAAAATTTCCATTCCTACCCCATTCCAGGGGAAGGATACTGCAAAATCTCCATTCCCTCCCCACTCCAGTGGAAGAATACTGCAAAATTTTGAGGAGTTCTCCGAACTCCTCAAAATTTCTGCTACCAGTTCTCCAGAACCTGTCAGAACCTGCTGAATTTCACCCCTGGTCTACAGCCAAAAAAGCATATACATTGTGGTTAATAACCATTGATATACTAGCAACATGAAAATGTTTTCTTTTTTTCCCCTCCCCCCGCAAAGGAACCTTAATTAAACCTTTAAAAGAGACCATCACAACAAGGTGCTAATAAAGTGTCAAGTTAGTCAGGAAGAGATATTTTATTTTTATTTTTTAAAAATATTTTTATTATACAATTTTCTTCATTTTACCTTACAATTTTCACTTTGCACCAACTCTGTACCAGTGTATATCTACAGTTCTTTACTCTTATATATACTAACATGTATACAGTATATAATTACCATTCTGAATATTTTTTACATCTTACATTTTTGTAACATCTTACCATAATATAATAATATATATAATAAATATTCTTCATCTATCATTATTCTTATACTTATTTCTCATTTCTAATTCATTAATCATCTTTCCTCATTTATTTTCTAATCTTTGCATCTATTATCTAACCAATTATGCCATACATCCCAAATTAAATAATATTCTAAATGTGCCACTGAAGCAGACCAAAGTTGGAGATTTCTGATTATTGCAGAAGAGGTGATGAATTAGCATTCTTATTTGTCTTTTTCTTGGTTAGATTTATGGTCTGGCTTTTGTTTGGGAACCAGTTCTAGTGGCTCATTCTCCCATTTTTTTTCCCCAGAAAAAAAATATATATTGTGAGGTAGGTTGAACTCGGAAAGAGTGACTAATCCAAAGGGACCTTATGAGATTCCACTGACTTGATTCAAGATTAACTGGAATGTAAATCTCCCAGTCAAATGTCTCACCTACGATGTGTATCTTATGATTATTTAGGACAGCAGCAATCCTTCGGGCAACTTGAAAGAAAACTAATGTTGATCAGAACATACTAGCCAACTTTTTTTTTTTACACAACGCACAGATACACAATGGAATTCACTTCCATCAGGTCTGGCAATGGTCAATTATTCCCTAAATCCTAGAAACAGTGTCATTAAATGTCTTGAAAGGCATTGCGAATTACAGTTAGTAGCAATTACATACAATGTAAACTTTGCTGGCTGAGGGACTCTGGGAGTTGAAGTCCACAACTCTTAAAGGGACCAAGGTTGGAGACCCCTGAGCTATAACATTCTCCTAAAATTAATCATAGGCTTAAAAAGAAATTTTTAAAAAAAATCTAAAACCACTGCAAAGAAATCACCATTTATTTCAGTGACTGACCAACAAAAAAATAATAATAAATGCCATTGCATTGTGCCCATAGGTTAATTTACAAACTACAAAAATATCTAAAATTTAAAGGGCTAGAATACAAAAAAAATAATAATAACAAAAAAACCTAATTTGTAAACCTAATTTTACACCGCTTCTTTTCCAAAAACTCTACACTTCTAACCAGAGCTTATAAAACATTTGCTAGACCTATTCTTGAATACAGCTCACCTGTCTGGAACGCATACCACATCTCAGACATTAATACAATCGAACGCATCCAGAAATATTTTACAAGAAGAGTTCTCTGCTCCTCTGAAAAAAACAAAATACCTTACACCACCAGACTCAAAATCCTAGGATTAGAAAACTTAGAACTCCGCCGACTCCGACAAGACCTGTGTTTAACACACAAAATCATCTATTGCAATGTCCTTCCTGTTAAAGACTACTTCAGCTTCAATTGCAATAATACAAGAGCAAACAATAGATTCAAACTTAATGTTTGAATGCTTCAGAGTTGATTGCAGAAAATATGACTTCTGTAACAGAGTTGTTAACGCTTGGAATTCACTACCTGATTCTGTAGTCTCCTCTCAAAATCCCAAAATCTTCAACCAAAACTGTCTACTATTGACCTCACCTCATTCCTAAGAGGACTACGAGGGGCATGCATAAGAGCACAAAAGTGCCTACCGTTCCTGTCCTATTGTTCCCTTTCATTATAACAAATTAATACTTTTGCTTATATATATATACATATTTTTGCCTATATTTTATATTTTATACATATTCTAGCCTATATATGATGTTTATATGATGTGTTGTTGTTTTTATGACAATGTTTACATGTACTATTGCGACAAAATAAAAGAAATAAATAAAAAAGGACAAAAAAATACAAAAACATGCAACTAGTAGTATTAAAACTAAGAATAGGACTTCAAAATCAACTAATCGATTTAACCACATCTAAACTGTTCAGATTACGGATTAACGGAGTTGAAAGGGACCTTGTAGGTCATCTAGTCCAACCCCCACCGCCGCCGAGCAGACCTACACCATTTTTGACAGATGGCCGTCCAGTCTCTTCTTGAACGCTTGTACTAGTGATGAGTCACTCTTGCCAGTTGGGTGGCCATATCAATCCATTGCAAGAAATAAATACATTTCCTGGTACCAAGAGTGAATGAAGGGTCAATTTTATGGAGAAGGGGAAAAAAAGTAAGGAGAAAAAAAATAAAGCATTCTTCCCATGTAGCCATTTCAGTTCTGGAAGCGCCGCTTCCCTTGGCTGTATTTCAGTTTTATTTCATTTCTTTTTCAAACCAGGGGATCATTCATAGACTTCCAACAAGCCTTCACATTTGACACATCTGACACAAACTCAGATATACATGAATGACATTACTGGTCAAGATTCTAAAGGCGCTTTCCTATATATTTCTAAAGTGCATGGCTCTTTCTTTCTGCTTTTGCAACAACAAGTAAAAACATGGCTTCATGAAAATTGAAATAAGCTTTTAGCAGTGTTAACACATCTTCCATTTTCATGGGTCAAGAAAGGAACATGCTCTGGAGAAAATGATAGATATTTGCTTATGTATATGGTAAATGTTTTCCAAACCACATTGTAGAGCTAGCCAACAATTGCAGGAATAACACCTTCTTCTTCTTCTTCTTCTTCTTCTTCTTCTTCTTCTTCTTCTTCTTCTTCTTCTTCTTCTTCTTCTTCTTCTTCTTCTTCTTCTTCTTCTTCTTCTTCTTCTTCTTCTTCTTCCTCTTCCTCTTCCTCCTCTTCTTCTTCTCCTCCTCCTCCTCCTCCTCCCTCTTTCTCTTCTTCTTCCTCTTCTTTTATCTCTCTTTCTCCCCCTCTCTTGCTAGTATTTTCTTTCACTGAATTACAATGTTTGGCACTTGGGAGGTTAGCAAATATAAATAAACCATTCAAAATGACAATTTTAAGCTTTTTAGGTCAGCCAAGAATTTCTCCTCTGGAAATCAATAAATTTTGTTGTTAGTTGCAAAGTTGTGTCCGACCCATTGCGACTCCATGGACAATGTTCCTTCAGGCCTTCTTGTCCTCTACCATCCTCTGGAGTCCATTTAAGCTCACGCCTACTGCTTCAGTGACTCCATCCAGCCACCTCCTTCTCTGTCGTCCCCTTCTTCTTTTGCCCTCCATCTTTCCCAGCATTAGGCTCTTCTCCAGTGAGTCCTTCCTTCTCATTAGGTGGCCAAAGCATTTGAGTTTCATCTTCAGGATCTGGCCTTCTAAACAGCAGTCAGGGTTGATCTCCTCTAGGACTGACCGGTTTGATCGCCTTGCAGTCCAAGGGATTCACAGGAGTCTTCTCCAGCACCAGAGTTTTAAGGCCTCAATTCTTTGGCGCTCAGCCTTCCTTATAATCCAACTTTCACAGCCATATATTGCAACTGGGAAAACCATAGCCTTGACTATATACACTTTTGTTGGCAGGGTGATGTCTCTGCTTTTTAGTATGCTGGCTAGATTTGCCATAGCTTTCCTCCCTAGGAGCAAGCATCTTTTAATTTCGTGGCTGCAGTCTCCATCTGCAGTGATCTTGGAGCCCAGGAAAATAAAATCTGTCACTACCTCCATTTCTTCCCCACCTTTTTGCCAGGAATTGAGAGGGCCGGATGCCATGATTTTAGTTTTCTTAATGTTGAGTTTCAAGCCAACTTTTCCCCCCCTTCTTCACCCACATCAAGAGGCTCTTTAGTTCCTCTTCACTTTCTGCCATTATGGTGGTATCATCTGCATATCTGAGGGTGTTGATATTTCTCCTGGCAATCTTAATTCCAAATTTTGATTCATCTACCCCCACCTTTCTTATAATGTGCTCTGAATATAAGTTAAATAGGCAGGGTGACAGTATATAGCCTTGCCAGACTCCTTTCCCAATTTTGAACCAATCAGTGGTTCCGTGTCAAGTTCTCATCTGTCTGTTGCTTCTTGACCTGCATATAGGTTTCTCAAGAGACAAAGATGGTCTGGTATTCCCATCTCTTTAAGAACTTGCTAAAATTTGTTGTGATCCACACAATCAAAGGCCTTAGCATAGTCAATGAAGCAGAAGTAGATGTTTTTCTGGAACTCCCTAGCTTTCACCATGATCCAGCATATGTTGGCAATTTGATCTTTAGTTCCTCTGCCTCTTCAAAATCTTGCCTGTACTTCTGGTAGTTCTCGATCCACATACTGCTGGAGCCTAGCTTGTAGGATTTTAAGCATAACCTTACTAGCATGTGAAATGAGTGCAATGGTGTGATAGTTTAATCATTCTTTGACATTGCCTTTCTTTGGAATTGGAATGTAAACTGACCTTTTCCAATCCTGTGGCCACTGTTGAATTTTCCAAATTTGATGGCAAATTGAGTGTAGCACTTTTACTGCATCATCTTTTAAGATTTTGAATAGCTCAGCTGGAATACTGTCTCCTCCACTAGCTTTGTTGTTGCTCAGATTTCCTAAGGCCCATTTGACTTCACATTCTAGGATGTCTGGCTCAAGGTCAGTGACCACCCCATCATGGTTATCAGGGATGTTAAGCTCATTCTTGCATAGTTCTTCTGTGTAATTTTGCCACCTCTTCTTAATCTCTTCTGCCTCTGTTAGATCCCTGCCACTTTGGTCCTTTATCATATCCATCTTTGCATGAAACGTTCCTTTCATATCTCCAATTTTCTTGAAGAGATCTCTGGTCCTTCCTATTCTATTGTTTTCTTCTATTTCTTTGCACTGTTCATTTAAGAATGTATTCTTATCTCTTCTAGCTATTGTCTGGAATTTTGTATTCAACTGGGCATATCTTTCTCTTTCTCTTTCTTTCTTTCCTCAGGTATTTGCAAAGCTTCCTCAGACAACCATTTTGCTTTTGTGCATTTCTTTTTCTTTGGGATGGTTTTAGTTGCTACGTCTTGTACAATGTTGCGAACCTCCATCCATAGTTCTTCAGACACTCTTGTCTATCAGATCTAATTCCATAATCTATTTGTCAAATCTACTGTATATTCATCAGGGATATGATTTAGTTCATACCTGAGTGGCCTAGTGATTTTTCCTACTTTCTTCAATTTAAGTCTAAATTTTGCATCAAGAACTCATGATCTGAGCCACAGTCAGCTCCTGGTCTTGTTTTTACTGACTGTATAGAGCTTCTCCATCTTTGGATGCAGAGCACATTGTCAAACTGATTTCTGTGTTGACTGTCTGGTGATGTCCATGTGTAGAGTCATCTCTTGGGCTGCTGGAAAAGAGTGTTTGCTATGACCATCGTATTATCTTGACAGAGAGAGAAAGAAAGAAAGAAAGGAGAGAGGAAGAGAGAGAGGAAGAGGGGGGGAAAGGGATTGGGAATTGCAGATTTTCTTCCAAAAGTTGTAGACAAACTTGTAGATTTTTCTTTTGTAGTTTAAGGAAGTATAGAAAAAGAAAATGATACTTAAGCTGATGTTTTTAGTCATTAGAGCTGAATTGGAATACTTGGAGAATGGCAAAATCTGTGGAATAGCTAAGCTCTTGAGATGCCATTATACCTACTAGCCACCTCTTATTAATACCAGAGTATTCCACTTTCCCTTCTCAGCACATTTGGCGGCCACTTTTTTAAAAAAGAAATATAAGTAGTGAATTCATCTTACCATGACTGATCATCAACTATCGAAGACATTTTATGCACTGCAATTGTTAACATAACATCCATTCATTACCGACTCAGCACACCGCGATAAATGTAATGACTGAGTCATCAATTTAAGCGTGTCGCCTCCTATGATCTGCTGGAGCAATGGGTAACTTAAAAGCACTTATCACTTTTATGGCATTTTACGGAAGGGTTTGATTTTGGTTCGATGGATAGAGTGATTTGGATCCTCCTGTAATTAATAGAGTTCTTTTAAGAGGGACCTCTTGAACTTAGAAAACATCCTTATATTATTTGTCTAACCTAGTAGAATGTAATTGGACTAGTAGTCTATTGGTAGTGCATAAGGTTGCATGCATACTTTTAATCTGTAGTAGCTCATGTAGATTCTGGAAAGGATTCATTCTGAACTCTTGGGAATCTACTACTAAACTGTATAAATCTGTAAAGTTTATGTGGTGCCCTCTAAGTTTGATTGTCTGCTTTTCGTTACCCAACTAGCTTAGATTATCAATATGAGTGAGTATGGGGTTTGCTTCAGGGGTCGGCTTCAAAATTTTTAGCAACGGGTTCTCTGGGTGGGCGTGGCCATGGTGGGCATGGCCTAGTCAGCCTCCTGTACCATGGCGAAGGACATTTTTGCCCATCCCGGGCTCCGGAGGCTTTCCTCAAGCCTCCGGGAGGATGAAAACAGCCAGAGACTCTCTGGAGGCCAGAAACGGGCCCATTTCCAGCCTCCCAAACTTCTGGTAGGCCCGTTTTTGGCCCTCCCCAAGCCTCCATGTGCACCCTGCACTTACCTGCATCCAAAATGGGCTGCGTGGGGATTCCTGGGAGGGGCGAAGTGGGAGGCCAAGCCAGGAGTGGGGTTTGGGGTTCTCTAAACTGCACAGAAGGTAGAAGTTCTTCCGAACCCCTGTGAACCTACCAGCAGCCTACCCCCGGTTTGCTACCAGTTTATAATACTTCCCCTGTCGGTGGGTGTGGTATTCTCCTTGGTAGTTTCTCGATTTGGGTATTGTTTTCTTCTTGATTGTTTGTCTGGTGTTAACCACTACTTATCTGGCTGTAGACTGAGGGAAAGGTTATGTTCTGGTCTTTCGGTTCCCTTCTTGGCTTTTTAATACTGTCTTTTGAGTGGTGTGTAAATGTGCTTTATCTCTATGTAGACCAGAAAAAGTGAAAGATTTTGACAACTGCATTTTCTTAAACTTCATCTTGGAAACCCTTCCCCCTTTTGAAAATTATGGAAAGCCCAAAAGACCTTTTGTTTGCATGGCTTATATTTTCAATATTTATAATATTAAAAATTAAAATTGATGTATTCATAAAATATTTATAGAATCATAGAAAAACAACAATATCTAAACCTATTGTAGCTTCCGGCCTAATATGGCTTTCAAAGCTGACACCTATTATAAACTAACATAAATAAAATATTTTTCATGAAAAAAATCTCTATAGTTTAATAAATATTTTTTTTAATTTTTTAATAAATAGTAATGAGAAGAAAGACATTATTCTCATTTTTTGCAAGCATCATCAATATTGCACAAATTATTTTGATTTCACTGACCCTGGGAGAGTATTGAGCTACCCCAGGGGGGAGCCTGCAACCACACTTTAAGAAAAACTGGTCTATGAGATCAAATGTACGGTTTTGTTTTTCTTTGTAGTATTATATTTTTGTCTTCAAAGATCCCAGAGCATGTCCTGTGCCCCCATGGATTTGTGCCACACTCAGATTTCTCATTCAGCCCCAAATGTAACTGATCAAAAGCAAGGTCAGTCCTCAAATTGACAGACGTCGTGAATTTTTGATGTAGACCATCTAGCATTAGTGATACCGGTTGGAAACTGTCTTGAAGCATTTAGATTTTAAAAATCACAGCTGTAAGTTTCCTGGGAGAGCCAGAGTATGAGCAGAGATTTTAAGTTTTGGGAGAAGTTTCATTCTGAAGAATAGGATAGGATAGGATAGGATAGGATAGGACAGGATAGGATAGGATAGGATAGGATAGGATAGGATAGGATAGAATAGAATAGAATAACGGTTGGAAGCAACCTTGGAGGTCTTCTAGTCCAACCCCTTGCTTAGGCAGGAAACCAGTGGTGGGTTGCCCCCAGTTCGGACCGGTTCTATAGAACCGGTAGTAAAACTGACGGGAGGCTCCACCCACTGGCCCAAACATCATCAAAACTCTTCTGCGCGGGCACGATGCGAACCGGTAGTAAAGGTAACTAGAACCCACCCCTGCCCTACACCACTTCAGACAAATGATTATCCAACATCTTAAAAACTTCCAGTGTTGGAGCATTCATAACTTCTGGAGGCAAGTTGTTCCACTGATTAATTGTTCTAACTGTCAGGAAATTTCTCCTTAGTTCTAAGTTGCTTCTCTCCTTGATTAGTTTCCACCCATTGCTTCTTGTCCTGCCCTCAGGTGCTTTGGAGAATAGCTTGACTCCCTCTTCTTTGGGGCAGCCCCTGAGATATTGGAACACTGCTATCATGTCTCCCCTAGTCCTTCTTTTCATTAAACTAGACATACCCTACAACCATTCTTCATACATTTTATCCTCCAGTCCCCTAATCATCTTGGTTGCTCTTCTCTATATTTTTTCTAGAGTCTTAACGTCTTTTTTTACATCATATTATTATTCAACCTAGTTGTGACTTAAATTATTTCCCATGATGCCAATTGTAATTGCACATTTTGCTGATCTTAAGTGAGCTGGTATGATTTTTAAAACTGCACAGAAACAAACTGGAGACTGGACATTATTTGCTTAATAAAGGAATAAAGGAATGATGGAAGCAAGTCCACAGAAGTTAGTTCTTTCTCTCCCAACTTCTGTTGCGTTTCTGAGTCCCAAATATTTTCCCTCAAGTGAAACCAATCTAATTAAAGTACCGTTTGGAGGTGAAAGGTGAGACGGAAAAGAGAGAAACATGGGTGAGGTTACCATTTCTCTACTAACAGGATTTTTGTCTTTGTCTTTTTGCCTTTGTCTTTTTGTCTTTCCTTTCTTTTTCTTTCCTTTCTTCTTCCTTCCCTTGAAAACTCCCTTCTCAAGCAGCAGCTTTCAAGGCAAAAGGCGCCTCCCTGATGAGATTATGAACCAATCTTGGTGAGTAGTTTTTTGAAATGAAGCCGAGGGTTGGCTAGGGCACTTGGGCCAAAGGTTGACCACCCCGGCTCTAATGAATAATAGTGCCTTTCTACAGACACAATAGATGCAATCTGTTTTATTAAGTTTAATGAGACTTGGTTCAAAATAAGAGTCACCAGGTATAGATCTACAGCTTCACACATAGACATACACACAAGCAGAAAAACACATAGACACACATAGACATACACACAAGCAGAATTAGAGGACCTTAAAGGTCTTAAGCAGGGGACCCTATACCATTTCAGAGAAATGGCTTTCCATCCCCTCTTAAAAACTTCCAGTGTTGGAGCATTCACAACTTCTGGAGGCAAGTTGTTCCACTGGTTAATTGTTCTAACTATCAGAAAATTTCTCCTTAGTTCTAAGTTGCTTCTCTCCTTGATGAGTTTCCACCCATTGCTTCTTGTCCTGCCCTCAGGTGCTTTGGAGAATAGCTTGACTCCCTCTTCTTTGTGGCAACCCCTGAGATACTGGAAAACTGCTATTTTGTCACCCCCTATAAGCACGTGTAGAAATATTGAGTAAATCCATGACATATTGTATCTAGTATATACAATAGAATAATCTATTAGTGAATTTAAGTAAGTGGGAAATTTTGATTGCTGCTTGATTATTATTTTTTTATTGTTTCCCTTGTCTAAGGTCTCCCAGTTTGTGTCTGGACGTGGCATTGGGGGTATAGTCCTTGCATTTATGGGGAAGCCCTTCATACCTCCTTGAGATCTTTGTTGCTTTTCCCTATTTGTAGAAGGTAAAGCACATTCGTTGGTGCCGCCGCTTAAAAAGATGGAGTCTGAAAGAAATAATGAAGTCACTGAGAGTCTGCAGAGATTCTCAGTCATCCACATCCTGGTTGTCCCACAGCTGCTTTTTCAGGCGGCAACTGGACTTTCTGGTTTTTTTTTCTTTGAAGGCATTTCGCTTCTTATCCAACAAGCTTCTTCAGCTCTGACTGGATGGTGGGGGAATGGAAGGATTGATATTCCTTGCAGACCAGCTGGTCCTTTGCATCCTTTGAGAGGGTCGTTGAAGCACTTGGGGGTTTATCTGTGTCCTCAGGGTCACCTGAGTGATGCTCCTGGTTCCTGTAGTTGCAATTTTTTCCCCTCTGGAAATCCATTCCTATTCCCACAGCATTCCAAGGGTCTTCATCCCAAACTTCCTAGCTAAAAGTCTGTAGAGATTCTCAGTCATCCAGGTCATGGTTGTCCCAAAGGTGGTTTTTTTCAAGAGGCAACTGGACTTTGTTTCCTGAGGACACAGATAAACCTCCAAGTGCTTCAAGGACCCTCTAAAACAGGGGTAGTCAACCTTTTTATACCTACCGCCCACTTTTGTATCTCTGTTAGTAGTAAAATTTTCTAACCGCCCACCGGTTCCACAGTAATGCGCCATGTATCGTCGTCTGCGCATGCCTCTCGCGCATCGTGGATTGGGTTTGGAGGGGGCGGTGCCGGCTACCAGCTCTGCTTGTCTGTTACAGCTGGGTGGTGTGGGGGGAGATGCGCGAGCTATTCTGGGATGAGGCTCTTTTGTTTGCGGTCGCATTATAGCGCCATTTAGTTTCACTTACATAATGTGAACTAAATTTATGCGCGGGCGATACAAATAGTATATTTTCAGAAATTTAAATTGTCACGGGGAATTTTATGAAAACCTAATGAAAATGTTTTTAAATAATGCTATGAATTTTTTTAAAAAAATGTCAATTAAATTTTTTAAAAAGGAAAGTGCTTCAGTATCGGACAAAATCCCTACCGCCCACCATGAAAGCTAGAACACCCACTAGTGGGCAGTAGGGACCAGGTTGACTACCACTGCTCTAAAAAGATGCAAACGACCATCTGTCTGCAAGGAATATCAATCCTTCCATCCCCCACTATCCTGTCAGAGCTGAAGAAGCTTCCCGGATGAGAAGCGAAATGTCTTCAAAGAAAAAACAAGAAAGTCCAGTTGCCTCCTGAAAAAGCACCTTTGGGAGAACTCACTGAGGCAACTGCAAGTAGCCCTCGACTTACGACCACAATGGAGTCCAAAATTACTGAGATTTGTAAGAGATTTGTTACCTGAGTTTTGCCCCGTTTCACGAACTTTCTCGCCCTGGTTGTTAGGCAAATCGCTGCGGTTTGATAAGTGAGTAACTTAATCGGTTGTTAAGTGAATCTGGCTTCCCACGTTGACTTTTTTTTTTATTTGAATTTATATCCCGCCCTTCTCCGAAGACTCAGGGCGGCTTACACTGTGTTAAGCAATAGTCTTCATCCATTTGTATATTATATACAAAGTCGACTTTTATTGCCCCCCCAACAATCTGGGTCCTCATTTTACCTACCTTTATAAAGGATGGAAGGCTGAGTCAACCTTGGGCCTGGTGGGACTTGAACCTGCAGTAATTGCAAGCAGCTGTGTTAATAACAGACAGACTTAGTCTGCTGAGCCACCAGAGGCCCTCTTTGCCTGTCGGAAGGTCACAAAAGGGGATCACATGACACTTGGGTACAAGGCAACGGTTGTAAGTTTGAACCAGTTGCCAAGCATTTGGATCAGATGATGATGGGGATGCCGCAAAGGTTGTCACTGTGGAAAAATGGTCGCAAGTCACTTTTTTTCAGTGCCGTCGTAACTTTGAGTGGCCGTTAAGTGAACTGTTATAAGTCGAGGACTGCCTGTGATCAGTTTCCGCCCTCGTCTATTACGAGACATGATTTCAGAAAAGGAAACAAAGAGCCATAAAATAAAATTACAATGTATGCTCCAGCATATGGAACCAAGCAATAATGGAAATTACAACATTAAGCTTAAATATTTTATGCTGTTGTAATAGGCTCATTCAACAGCTCTTGGTGCTGATGTTCATAAGACACATTCAGCATAGTCTCACTCACTAACGTGCCTTCATTTCCTAATTTTTCATAAAGGTTTTAACATATCTACCTCTAAGCCAGCCCTGGAGAGGGGTAGCATTAAAATAAACCATTGAATAAAGGTAAAGGTTACCCTCACACATACGTGCTAGTCGTTCCCGACTCTAGGGGGAGGTGCTCATCTCTGTTTCAAAGCCGAAGAGCCAGTGCTGTCTGAAGACGTCTCCGTGGACATGTGGCCGGCATGACTCAACGCCAAAGGTGCATGGAACACTGTTACCTTCCCACCAAAGGTGGTCCCTATTTTTCTACTTGCATTTTTTACGTGCTTTTGAATTGCTAGGTTGGCAGAAGCTGGGACAAGGAACGGGAGCTCACCCCGTTACG
Organism: Ahaetulla prasina; assembly: GCF_028640845.1. Taxonomy (NCBI): domain Eukaryota; kingdom Metazoa; phylum Chordata; class Lepidosauria; order Squamata; family Colubridae; genus Ahaetulla; species Ahaetulla prasina. The sequence goes on along the minus strand of NC_080549.1, from coordinate 11,306,166 downwards.
TGGCACTAGGGATTCGAACTGCTGAACTGCCGACCTTTCGATCGACAAGCTCAGCATTTTGGCCTCTGAGCCATCGTGGCCCTTTGGTTCCAATGAGGCAAAAGAATGAGATCTCTGTCCCTTAAACCATTGAATATCATCATGCTATCTTCAAAAGGAGGAAAGTTACTTTTCTCTTCTCTAAAACAGTCGGTCTCTGGAACCCCTTTCAACGGGGATGTTTAATATGCAAATTTGTTTGAGAAAAATGAAGAAAAAATGTTTTTACTCTATGCAATGATCAACCATATCTCAAGCGTATAAATATTTTCCGTGCATAATCAAAATAATTTAATCTCTTTACATTGGTGCAGTCTGCTGCTTGGGATAGAGCGAAATAGAGGATGTAGCATCTTCTAAAAAGTCAAAAGTTCCGAAAGGAAAAAAAGAAATCCACATATATGGAAGAGGAGGAGGACCAGGAGGAGAAGGAGGAGGAGGGAGGAGGAAGAAGGAAGAAGGAGAGGAGGAAGAGGAAGAAGAGGAGGAGGAGGAAGAAAAAGGAGGAGGAGAGATGTAAGAAAGAGGAAGAGAAGAAAGGAAAATGGGAGAAGGAGGAGGAAGAAGGAGGAGAAGAGGAAGAAGAGGAGGAAGAAAAAGGAGGAGTAAGAAGGAGGAGGAGAATGGAAAATGGGAGAAGAAGAAGGAGGGAGGAGGAGGAGAGGAGGAGGAGGAAGAAAAAGGAGAAAGAGTAGGAGTAAGGAGGAGGAGGAGGAGAAGGAGGAGAAGGAAGAGAAAGGAAAATAAATAAATAAATAAATAAATAAATAAATAAATAAAATGGGAGGAGGAGGAGGCAGAAGGAGGAGGAGGAGGAGGAGGAGGAGGAGGAGGAGGAGGAGGAGGAGGAGGAGGAGGAGGAGGAGGAGGAGGAGAAAGAAGAGAAGGCAAAGAAATAACTACACAGTAAGACAAATCCAGCATAAAATAATTCAAATCATGTGTTTCTTAGCATGAGCCATTTTAAAACCATGGAAACTGGAAGCAATTTAAAAGTAAATTGATCCCCAATAGGGAACTATGTAAGGAAATTAAAAGATAATCAGATCTCTGGTAAGAAAGCAGTCCTATACTGCGTACACAATTTTACCACTGAACCCAGCACTGAGATGAACCTAACAAGAAAGTAACGCAATAAAATAAGTTGGCCAAATTAATGTCTCAGGAGAACTGGATAAGATATATAATGTTACAAGCTCAATATCAACCGCTCCCTTTAATGCAAATAAAAAGAAAAGAAAGTCCACCGGAAAACAAATCGTTGTTGATTTTCACATTTCATTATTACTGAGGATGAACATTCACAAAAGTCCCGAGTTTTGGGTCTGATGACAACACTGGATTCCCATGGCACCAGGGGGTGAAATCCAGCAGGTTCTGACAGGTTCTGGAGAACTGGTAGCGGAAATTTTGAGTAGTTTGGAGAACCAGCAAATACCATCTGTGGTTTGCCCCAGAGTCGGGTGGGAATGGAGATTTTGCAGTATACTTCCCCTGGAGTGGGGAGGGAATGGGGATTTTGCAGTATCCTTCCCCTGGACTGGGGTGGGGTGGGAATGGAGATTTTGTAGTATCCCTCCCCTGCCACGCCCACCAAACCACGCCCACCAAGCCACACCACGCCCACCAAGCCACGCCCACAGAACCGGTAGTAAAAAAAATGGATTTCACCACTGCATGGCACAGAACAAAAGGTGTATTGTTATAAAGGTTTTGGAAAATCGAAATAAAAATAAAAACCAAACTTGTTTTTTTTTTTTTTTTTAGCCTTGGTATATTTTGATTTTTAAATAAAGCCAGTCCATTAAAAGATGAATAAATTGGAAATTGCTAAAAAAAAAAGAGAGAGAGAAACTGCAACAAGGCAGTTTTGTGCTGGTGATATTTTTTAAAATTTAAATTAAGCTCCTATCATAAAAAATATGATGAAGTTTGACTTGGTCTTGCATAGAGAAATATGCCATAAAATGACTACCAGGGTTTTGGTTTTTGGGGTTGTTTTTTTGTTGTTGTTGTTGTTTTTGGTTTGTTTTTGGTGGGGTTTTGTTATCTAACCTGCTTCTCCACCTCCTCTAACAATTCTCCGCTGAAAATAGGACTGTCTTTGCAAAGTCCTAATTGAAACACCAGGGATGACCAGAAAAAGCTTCCCGACTCCAGCGCTGACATGATTACACATTGCAGAATATTCAACCGTGTCTCTCCGAATGCTATATTTGGAGACTCTGCATTAATATACCCACCACTGCTTTCAGAAACAACATGAGCAAGTTATTCAGGTGAAAGATGTAACTTCAAAGACATATGTTGCATACAATACCTGACCAAATAGAATTCTGTAGGAACATGGGAGATCAGTCGATATACTTGTGCTTTTAAATATTTACGACATGCATACACACACACACACACACACACACACACACACACACAAAGAGGACACCGTTGGCCAAAGATACCCAAATGTTATGTACTGTTTGGTGTACATTTATCCATTTTTCCCCCTTCCGCAGTGCTCCACTCGGGCTATTCTGGAAAGAATAAATTTGTTCAGACTATTGCAAAGGGTAAAAAAAAAACCTGTGTGAAATAGATTTGTGAGTGTCTTATTTGACCAGTCTGGGCCTCTGATATTTGTGTTGCAGTTAAAGTAGAACCGGGTGGGGGGTGGGGGGTGGGGGGAATCTTGGAACAAGGATAGAGAAGGATGAGAGTCTTGATATCCTCCACATGCCCAAAAAATGACCCATTTTCCCAGGAGATGGGAGAGGAAGGGAGGAGAGGAGAGGAGAGGAGAGGAGAGGAGACGAAAAGAGGAGGGAAAGGATATTTCTTATTGAGCTGCACAAGGTATGGATGTCTTGGTTATGCTAAATATATGAAATATTAAGGAGAAAACAGGGAGGGAGAGAAAGAAGGAGAGAAGGGAGGAGAGAGAAGACGAAAGGGGAGAGAAGGGAGGGAAAGGGAAGGGAGGGAAAGGAGGAGAGGCAGAGGAGATCTGAAAAGGATAGGAAAGGAGGAGAGGAGGAGAGGAGAGGGGAAGAGACAAGACGAAAAGAGGAGGGAAAGGATATTTCTTATTGAGCTGCACAAGGTATGGATGTGTTGGTTATGCAAAATAAATGAAATATTAAAGAGAAAGCAGGGAGGGAGAGAAAGAAGGAGAGAAGGGAGGGGAGAGAAGAGGAAAGGGGAGAGAAGGGAGGGGAAAAGGGGAAGGGAGGGGAAAGGAGGAGAGAGGCAGAGGAGATCTGAAAAGGATAGGAAAGGAGAGGGGAGGGAGAGGAGGGGAGGAAGAGGTGACAAGAGAGGGAGTGGGAAGGGATGAGAGGAGAGGAGAGGGAGAGGAGAAGAGAGGAGAGAGAGGAGAGAGAGGGAAACCGGAGAGAAGAGATGAGACTAGTGGGGAGAGAGAAGGGAAGAGATGAGACAAGAGAGGGGAGAGGGGAGGGGGAGAGGGAAGGAATAAGGCAAGAGAGGGGAGAGGAAGGGAAGAGATGATACGAGAGGGGAGAGATGAGACAGGGGAGAGGGAAGAGATGAGAGGGGAGAGGAGAGGAAAAGACAGTGGAGAGGCAAGAGAGAATCTGAAGGAGTGAGGGGAGAAGAAGAGAGGGGATTTCTTATTTACTGCACAAAGTATGGTTGTCTTGGACACACTGTTAATAAGATGGTGTTGGTGATTATAAAACATTAATCAGATGCATATTACAGAGTAGTGAAAATTTTAAAAAAAACCACCAAATTTATGCAGACAGATTTTTCATAGGCCCATGCTGAATTTAACACAAAGACCTACAAGTTCACACTTATAAAATGACTCAGTTCACAAACTCGCAGCTTTGGGGTAACCTCAGCTAACTGGTAATGAACCAGATGAGCTAAAACCTGAACTTTATTTCCTTCGTGCATGCAAAACCTGTTTTTTTTCCCCCAAAAAAACTTGGGTTACTTTTTTGCTTGCAACTAGTGGGGAACCTGCCTCGTTTATTTAGTTGATCATTCAGTCCTCCGTGCAAACCCAGAAAACTCTCTACTTAATTCCATAAACAAGTGTTTCCTCTAAACCCAGCCAGCACCTTGAGTAAACCTGGTTAATCTCAGGCCTCAGCCTTATCTAGAACTAACAGAAGGGTTCCTTTAAAAAAAAAAAAACCTCTCTCCCGAAGTTAAAAATAAAGGTGATGATATAAACCAGTGATTTACCTGAGATGAAGATAAAAAAAAAAGAAAGAATTTCTAGTTAATCGCACTTCAGCGTACCTTCCTGTGGCGCTACAAACAGTGTAGAGCCTTCGCTTGGTGTTTTATAGGGGAAAAGCACTTAGATAAGAGTACAAAATAACACATTTTGGGAACCCTGAAGATACGCTTCTCTGTACAAAGAGCAACATAAAATATGTCACGGTGTGGGAAGATAAAACTTGTTATTAGGATTTACTTAGGATAAATTGGAAAACTTGCCAGACAAAGATCCCAGTTCCCTGTTCCTGGTCCATCCTTCACTTGGCTAAAGGTAAAGGTTCCCCTCGCACATATGTGCTAGTCGTTCCTGACTCTAGGGGGCGGTGCTCATCTCTGTTTCAAAACCGAAGAGCCAGCACTGTCCGAAGACGTCTCCATGGTCATGTAGCCGGCATGACTCAATGCCAAAGGTTCATGGAATGCTGTTACCTTCCCACCAAAGGTGGTCCCTATTTTTCTACTTGCATTTTTTATGTGCTTTCAAACTGCTAGGTTGGCAGAAGCTGGGATAAGTCACGGGAGCTCACTCCGTCACGCTTCCCTAGGGATTCGAACTGCTGAACTACTGACCTTTCGATCGACAAGCTCAGCGTCTTAGCCACTGAGCCACCGTGCCCCTTTGGTTGCAATGAGGCAAAAGGATGAGATCTTTCAAGGCCATTTCATTTCCCAGTGAACCAATTGAGGGTCCGGAGCACAACCACGGTACTGTTTTAATGCTCCCCATCAACACAAACACACCTAAAACAACTCTACGGGTCTGTCTCCTGCTTTTCTCCTTTTGGCAGCTGTTGTTTCTTCCAACTTTAGTGATCTACTCTTCTGTAAAAAAAAACCAAGATGTTTATTTTTTGGTGCTGGGTCAACATAACTAGCATTGTTCACCATAAAAATCCCTTTTCCTCTGCACCTTCTGATCACAGTTCATCATTATGTTATCAGCTTCTTTCAGACTCAAACTGATATCACTTTGGTTAATAGTTAGGTTGCCTTCAGAAGTTGTGGATGCTTCATCACTGGAGCTTTTTCCCCGAATGCCATCACTCTGCTAAACAACTTATTCTCACAACACTGTCAAATCTAAGACTGTATTACTGTTATTCTTCTCATCCTTCCCAGTACCTGTCTCTTCCCACTTATGGCTATATCCATGTTGCTTGCATCTTTACCATTTATATTGTTTTATTGTTTCCTAGTATGATTTGATTGCTTATTAGTATCCTATGACTATCACTAAGTGTTGTATCTAATGATTTGTGATGAATATATTTTATTTTTTCTTTATGTGCACCGAGAGCATATGCACCAAGACAAATTCCTTGTGTGTCCAATCACACTTGGCCAATAAAAAATTCTATTCTATTCTATTCTATTCTAGTCTATTCTAGTCTATTCCCTTCCTTTCCCTTCTATTCTCTATTCTTTATTCTCTATTTTCTATTCTATTCAGAAGAAACTTAGACAGCCACTTGTCTGAAATGGTATGGGTGTCAGGGTTCCAAGGAACACCTGCTTGAGCAGGGGGTTGGACTGGAACAGTAGTTCTCAACCTTTATAGTGCTGCGACCCCTTTAATACAATTCCCCACGAAGTGGCGACCCCAACCGATCTCAGCGCGCCTCAGCAGCTGCAGAAGGGGGGGGAAAGCGGCAAACTGTTTTTTTGAATTTATCGCGCCTGAAGCCATATTGGCTAGCGATCTGAACTGCTTGCGATTGCCTTGAGGACGGAGGCATTAAAACAGAGACTCCTCCCCTATTAAGTTTATCGCGCCTGAAGCCAGATTAGACTAGCGATTGGGAGTGATTGCAGCTGGCTTGAGAGGGAGACATCAGAGCAAAGATTTCTCTCTTTTTTAATTCATCGCGCCTGAAGCCGAATTCGGCTAGCGATTTGAAGAGCCTGCAGCTGGCTTGTGGAGTCAACCATTGGAGCGCGATTCTTCGACTCGCAAGTATACTTCCCATATTTCCGATGGTCTTAGGCGACCCCTGGCAAATTGTCATTCGACCCCCAATGGAGTCCCGACCCACAGGTTGAGAACCGCTGGACTAGAAGACCTTCAAGTTCCCTTCCAGCTCTGTTCTGTAATAAGAAATTCCTTTCAACGTTTCTTTCAAAAGACAAACTCTGTCAAGGAAAAGGAAGTTCTGCAGTGTTTTGTTTTGTTTTTTGAAAAGTTTGTTGCAGCTCTACAACAAATTAAGTGAAAGCTCTGCTATTTGAAAATAATGTGGGAAATTTCTTCTTCCCCTTGTAAAAATTCTGAGAAATCATCTACCTAACCTTCCTGGCCCAATTTCCAACGAATTTGAAGAGGCCATTTATGCCCTGCTTTAATTAAGAAGAGCATTGATTTTCTTTGTTTCGTTTTGTTTTTATCGCATCGCGCGCTCCTTTTTTTTTCCCCCTGCAATCTGAACAAGTCATCAAAGCACATTTTAAAAACTGCAGTAGCAAACAGAACATGGATTTTTTTTTCCCCAAATTTACTAGCTTCTATGTAAAAGTTCACCAAGGAACAGACGGGAAACATCTTGAAGGTTATGGCTCTTGTTTCAAAGATGCCCTCGACTTCTTAAGGGGCAGACACAGGCAAGAACAAGAGACATGACATGAAATATGTGCAGTTCCTGTGATTCATAGATATACGTGTGGACACACTCACACACAAATTTCTGTGATCTATACAAAGTACACAATGTGTGTACACACAATGTATGTTTGTGTGTGTGTGTGTGTGTGTGTGTTTTCGTAGGTTTTCACGGTTATAGGTACGTAGGTTTTGGCATATTTGGGGTTTTTTCCGTGTAGGGTGAGAGTATCTTGCCGATGTTTCGACGAGGTCTCACTTGTCACCTTCAGGCTGGTGCTTACGGCTTTGTGCTTGTGCAAACAAAGCCGTAAGCACCAGCTTGTTGCTTGCACAAGCACAAAGCCGTAAGCACCAGCCTGAAGATGAGGAATGAGACCTTGTCGAAATGTCGCCAAGATACTCGCAACGTTACACAGGAAAAGACCCGAGTACACCAAGACCTACGTGTGTGTGTGTGTGTGTGTGTGTGTGTGTGTGTATATATATGTAAACAGTATGTATATGTATACAGTATGTATATGTATACAATATATGTATAGCATATGTATATGTATATGTATATGTATATGTATATGTATATGTATATGTATATGTATATGTATATGTATATGTATATGTATATGTATATATATACCATGTTTCCCTGAAAATAAGACCCTGTCTTATATTTTTTTGAACCCTGAAATATGGTTTGGCCTTATTGCCATGCACTCAAAAGCCCGATTGGGCTTATTATCAGGGGATGTCTTATTTTGGGGGAAACAGGGTATGTATATAATATGTTACAAAATGTTGTAAGAGAAGGAGGAAAAGGGAAAATGGGAAGAGGAGGAGGAGGAGGAGGAAGAAGAGGAAGAAGAAGAGGAAGAGGAAGAGGAAGAAGAAGAAGAAGAAGAAGAAGAAGAAGAAGAAGAAGAAGAAGAAGAAGAAGAAGAAGAAGAAGAAGAAGAAGAAGAAGAGGAGGAGGAGGAGGAGGAGGAGGAGAAGGAGAGGAGGAGGAGGAGGAGGAGGAGGAGGAGGAGGAGGAGGAGGAGGAGGAGGAGGAGGAGGAGGAGGAGGAGGAGGAAGAAGAAGAAGAAGAAGAAGAAGAAGAAGAAGAAGAAGAAGAAGAAGAAGAAGAAGAAGAAGAAGAAGAAGAAGAAGAAGAAGAAGAAGAAGAAGAAGAAGAAGAAACCAATTCAAATGAAATAAACCCTATGTCTCCTTTTAGGAAAGCCAAGCCATCTGGGAGACCTTCTTCGAAACCATGTATGAGAATCTTATCTGAATTTTCGATGGGAATGTTCTCTTCAGATCCATTCTTTCTTTATAGCTTCACACTTCACTTCTCATCTGTCCTTCTAATTTTGACATTCCTTGTCTGAATAGCATAATCATCACAATTGCCTTAACTTTTCCCTTGCATAAGCCAAAATGTTAGCCAACGTTTTACTGCTGGCTGGTTTCCCCTAAGCAGTTAGTGTTTTCCCAAAGGAATCGCTGAATGTTAGCAGTGTCATGGCATTTTCTGAAATGCGGGAACTCAGCAAGAGTCTTGGAAGGGAAGGGAAACTACCCCCCAAAGAAAGATATATATCATGCACTCTATTGTTCATAAACAAGCCTTGCGTTTATTCTGTGTTTCACTTTCAAAGAGGTTCACACTTAATTGCCGATGCCATCATAAATACAGATTCTGGAACCAAACCAACAAAGCATTGATCCACTATCACCACAAAGTTTGCCAAGCATAGTTACATAGTTACCTACGATAGCCAAAGGTAAAGGTTCCCCTCGCACATATGTGCTAGTCGTTCCCGACTCTAAGGGGCGGTGCTCATCTCCGTTTCGAAGCCGAAGAGCCAGCACTGTCCGAAGACATCTCTGTGGTCATGTGGCCGGATGCCAAAGATGCACGGAACGCTGTTACCTTCCCACCAAAGGTGGTCCCTATTTTTTCTACTTGCATTTTCTACATGCTTTCGAACTGCTAGGTTGGCAGAAGCTGGGACTCACCCCATTACACGGCACTAGGGATTCGAACCACTGAACTGCCGACGTTTCAATTGACCAGCTCAGCATCTTACCCACTGAGCCACCACATCCCTTACCTACGATAGCTACTAACTACTAAATACCTAGTTTAACCTACAAACCAGACTGAGCCATAGTAAACTATGTTAGCCCCCTGAGATGCAGGCTTGAGCTATTGATTATTAGAAATGACACTTACGGCAATGATGTTGTGGCCTGCCAGAAGAGCTGGTGGCAGACTCGGAGAGTGAGGAGGTTGGGGAGGAACATGGGCCAGTCCTGGAGTCTGGGGAAGGCTCTGACGAGTGCTCTGTGTCAGAGGCAGAGAGAGGGCTAGGGCCATCTAACAGTTATCAGCTACCTTTGGAGTCGCAGATAAGTGGGGCTGAAGAACAACTGGAGCCTGTTCCCGATGTGTACAGAGATGTCAGAAGAAGAGAACAATTAAGGAACAGAGGTCAGTTTGGGAGTAAAGATACAAGGGAACACCAAATGGCTTCTCTCATTGGGAGTAAATAGGAGCAAAAGGGGAGTGGTGTTTGCAGGAGACAATTAGTTCGTTTATTATTGTGAAGATTTGCTTATCTGACTTGTGCCTCACAGAGACTCCTTGCCAAGTATTTCCTTGTACAGCATTGCGCCTGGAAGCTACTAGCCTGGCAACTATCCAAGGACTGATAAAGTCTGTGGTTGCAATTCACCCTCGAAAGACTGTTTGTCGGGACTTTGCTGGATGTGAATGCTAGGAATTCACATTAGCTGAATAAAAAAGGGGTGTTTTTTTCAGGACAAGGAGTCTGTTTCGTGATTTGGTGAAGCCTAGGTCAGAACAAATGATCTTTCCATTCAAACTATGATCATGAACTAGGAACTTCATGAAAGATCAAGAAAGTAATGGTGACTCTACTTGATTAATTCCCTCCCTACCCTCAAAATGACGCTACAGAGCACTGCATACCAGAACAACTAGACACAAGGACAGTTTTTCCTGAATGCCATCACTCTGCTAAACAAATAATTCCCTGTTGAACTATTTACTAAGTCTGCATTACTATTACTATTAATCTTCTCATCGTTCCAATCACCCATCTGCTCCCACTTATGACTATATGATTGTAACTTTGTTGCTTGTATCCTTACGATTTATATTGATATTGATTGTTTCCTGATTGCTTATTTGTACCCTATGACTATCATTAAGTGTTGTAACTTATGATTCTTGATGAAGGTATCTTTTCTTTTATGTACTCCGAGAGCATATGCATCAAGACAAATTCCTTGTGTGTCCAATCACACTTGGCCAATAAAGAATTCTATTCTATTCTATTCTATTCTATTCTATTCTATTCTATTCTATTCTATTCTATTCTATTCTATTCATGTTTTATTTATTTTCTGACAACCCATCATAGGACTATAACTCTGAAAAGTCTCTCTATCTTTTCATTCCTTGACCAGACTAAGGAAGGTCCATTCTTTTCCAGAATAATCTGTCTCAGCTTTCCAAATATCCTATCCTTTCACCATAGCATCGGACTTTATATATTTGAGTACCCCCCAAAAAATCACCATATCCTTCTTCTTCACTCTTGATTGCTGCCGTTTCAAATCCCAAATTTGCCAAGATGTGCTTGGGGTCTTTCAAGAGCTTCTCGTATGAGAAGCAAAACGTCTTCAAGAAAAAAAAAAGGAAACAAAGAAAGTCCAGTTTCCTTTTGAAAAAGCAACTTTGGGACATCAAGATTAATTTTTGATTTAGTACGAGAGGTTCATTAATTTCACTGAAGACTCACTTAATAGCACCAAGACATTCATGCAATATAGAACTTTTTTCAAGGATACGAATACAGATTAACAAAGTTGGAAGCAGTGGTGGGCTCCTGCCGGTTTGGACCGGTTCGGCCGAACCGGTAGTTCCAATGATCAGCTGGTCCTGCTCACCCGCACCCTCCCTATCCTGTACTAGATTTCCTTCTTTCTGGGAGAGGGGCGGGGCTGCTGCTGCTGCCGGTCCGTGTTTGCAGCAGCTCCTATTGGTTTTATTTTTATATTTCCTTCTTTCGGGCTCAGCTGATTTGCGCAGCACAGCTGATTTCCACACCTCCACTGTTCTACTTACCAGGGCTGCCTTAGAAGGTAAGCAGCTGAGCTTCAAATTGCAAAGCACGCACTCACCGAACCGGTTGTTAAACTGATTGCAGCCCACCAGTGGTTGGAAGGGACCTTGTAGGTCATCTAGTCCAATACCACGCCTAAGTAGGAGACCCTACACCATTTCTGACAGATGGCAGCCCAGTCTCTTGTTGAAAGCTTCCAGTGATGAAGCTCCCACAACTTCCAAAGGCAACTTCTGTTCCATGGGTTGATTGTTCTCACTGTCAGAAAATTCATCCTTATTTCCAGCTTGAATCTCTCCTTGATCAGTTTCCATCCATTATTCCTTGTCAGGCCTACAGGTGCTTTGGAAAATAGCTTGATCCCCTTCCTCCTCTCTGTGGCAGCCCCTCAAATATTGGATACAGAATTTAAACCACCTTTGAACTCCCTCTAACACAAAGGAATAATTTAGCTTGGGGAATTACTGCACACAGGATATAGAATTTTGGATATCACTATTTTTTTTTCCTCCACTTAACTCTGACTTAACCTAAGCATCTGGTGTGAAATCCATCTTGCTTAATTGCTAACACAGCTTTGCACCAAGACTTCTGAGCGTCTTTTATTGTGAGTCCTGTTTAGATGTATAGCTTTGTTTCTTGAAGTTTTACCGCTTTCCTACTTTTTTATGTTCCTTCTTTACAAAGACAGAAAAGAACCCACTTTGTTCCCCAAAGGCTCGTTCCAAATGTTCCATAGGCAACATTCACACAAAGAGATTAAGCTGTAGAAAAGCAAAAGCTGGTAACAATGTTAAGCCACATCAGCCTCCCAGATCTGCCCTGTTCAGAGAAATCTGAACTTGTCGGGCAATCTTTATTCTCTGCAATTCTGCTCTCCTAATTATCTTTGACCGTTTTGTTAGGGATGGATGAAGAGACCTTGTTTATAAGCGACAGACCAATTTGTCTGGCGAAGAACAAGGGGTGAAAAATGTCCTTTCCCCAAAATGATCATAAAGGCACCCAGTTAAAATGGCATGCATCCAAATGATTTATGATCTCACAATTCTGTTGAAAAGAGTCCTATCTGCATATTACCCAGAACCACAGGACAATGCTATTTAAACAAATTTTTAAAGAAGCACCCGACTTCAATTTGGAGATGGAAAAAGGAAGTGCCCATTTTGTCCTGTTGACTACAGTGGAAAGTTTTGAAAACCACCTTAGGAACTTTCTGTCTGTGAAGATGCATGTGTCGTGTCCCACTCCTCCGCTGACGGCCGGGTCAGGGAAATCCGAATCAGGTGTGCCTCTGCAGCTCTGCCAAAGTCCTAGCAAAGTCCTCAGGGCAGGCAGGAGACCAGAAAGTGACTTCAGCAAGATATGTTTAGACTTTTCCTGACTCAGAGAATGCCAGAAAGCAGATCCTTTATATAGGTCATGGGGTGTGGCTCCATGACTCAGCACTTATCCAGGCCTGCCCCTCCCTTCCTTCTGTTGCCTCCGCCTATCAAGTCTTCTGACGCGAGGGTCACTCCAGTCGGCAGCTGTTGGTAATTGACCTCCCTCAGGCTCACATGCTGTGGAGGAGGGGGAGGGGTCTAGTTGCTCCGTTTGTCTGGGCATGGAGCCAGAGCTGGGGGCTGGAGGTATTTCTTCCTCCTCAGCTTGTCTGGGCATGGAGCCAGGGCTGGGGCCGGGAGGCATACTAGAACATTCCTCCGTGTTCGGAAGCAGATAAGAAGGCCCTGGCTGAGGTGAGATCGGACGAGACACAACAGCATGAACGTATATGGCAGTGGTGGATTGCTACCTGTTCAGCCCGGTTCGGGCAAACCAGTAGCAGCAGCAGTGGGAGGCTCTGCCAACCCACCTGAACGTCATCAAATACAATCTGTGCATGCGCAGAAGTGATGCGCCTGTGAGCAAACTGGTAGCAAAGGTAAGTGAAACCCACTCCTGATACGTGAGCAAAAACTTTGTTTCTCAAAAGTTTAAATGAAAAAACAAAAAAGTATGAAATAAAAAAAAACATGGAAGAAATAGTTAGAAACCAAATAACCCATTCAATCAGAGACATTATCACACTTAAGGAGCCACGGTGGTGCAGTGGTAAGAATGCAGTATTGCAAGCTAACTCTGCTCACAACCAGGAGTTCGATCCTGACTAGCTGGAAGGATGGAAGGACAGCCTTCCATCCTTCCGAGGTTGGTAAAATGAGGGCCCAGATTGTTAGGGGGGGGCAATACAATAATTCTGAAAACGTCTTAGAGAATGCTGCAAAGACTATGAAGTCTAAGTGCCATTGCTATTGTCTATATCAGGGGTGTCAAACTCAAGGCCTGAGGGGTGCTTAGATCTGGCCCATGGGTCCAACCTGAAAATAGCAAACGACCGGCCAACAATGCCTCTGCCAGTGAAAACAGAGCTCCCAAGGGCCACGCGTGCCCCCCCCGTGCTCCGTTTTTCCTGGCAGAGGGTTGCAGGAGGAAGTCTCAGGCAAAAACGGAGGTCTAGAGCCCGTTTTCGCTGGCAGAGCACTCGGGCCACCACAGGTGTCCCCCGACACAAGTGATGTCATGCTGGCCACGCCCACCCTGGCCATGCCCACCCCAGCCCCCTGAGGTCAAACACAACCCTGATGCGGCCCTCAATGAAATTGAGTTTGACACCCCTAATCTATACTCACGGGACTAAGACATTGGCCAATCTTGATGGCGTGGATTTTTGATAGCACTATTGCCGCTAGCATCTTGACTTGGTTGACCATATAGCCCGAGGAGACCCGTGATTCACTAGTTCTCCTTTCCGATTAAAACATGCTCTTCCAACACATTTCTTTACAAATGAAAAGAAGCTGACATTTCAAATGCCTGGAGAAGGAAAGCAAGATCGACAGAGATGTGCTCTCAAGTGGCAAACTCCAAATTCCTCTTTTGCAGGGGCTTAGAAACCTGTTTGTGTTTTTCCTTTGTTTGCTTCCCCTTAATGCCTTTCAAAGCAGAAGATCATTTTGAAATCATTCTCAGGGACTGTGAGTACGATATTCTGGCACTGTGCGGCGTGCCGGGATGTCCTGTTTTTCATTGCACAATCATCTCTCTCCAGCGGTCTGCATGAATCCCTGCTTCCCATATTTTCATTACATTGTAAGTATTTTAAAACCCCTCTTTCCTCCCCAGCTTTTTTGAGATCGGGAAATATAGTCAGTCGGGGAGTCTTCAGAGCGATGGAAACTTGTGTCGCAAAACAAACACATAAACAGCAACTCCTACAGCGAAAGCACCCTCCGATAGAGCCACCAAGAGAAATGCCTCTTCAAGGACCCCTTGAGAAGAACAGGGAAAGGCAGAAAACTCCTTCCCAGGGGGGAGGAAATTCAGAGAAATGTAAGGCAGGTTTCGTTTAATTAAAATCCTCTGACAAATCTCATGATCTAGATGAGTTCATCTACTTCATAAATGATTCTTCGTTATGTAGGGAACACTTCATTAAGAAGACTACTCTGCAGGGCTTATTCCCTGAGAACTTTCATTCTTTCATTCTTTCATTCTTTCATTCTTTCATTCTTTCATTCATACATTCATACATACATATATAAGGTAAAGGTAAAGGTTCCCCTCGCACATACGTGCTAGTCGTTGCCAACTCTAGGGGGCAGTGCTCATTTCTGTTTCAAAGCCGAAGAGCCAGCGCTGTCCGAAGACATCTCCATGGTCATGTGGCCAGCATGACTCAACACCAAAGGCGCACAGAACGCTGTTACCTTCCCACCAAAGGTGGTCCCTATTTTTTCTACTCGCATTTTTACGTGCTTTCGAAACTGGTAGGTTGGCAAAAGCTGGGACAAGTAATGGGAGCTCACCCCGTTACACGGCAGCACTAGAGATTTGAACATTCAAGCTCAACGTCCTAGCCCCTGAGCCACCGCGTCCCTCTACGTACATATATACATAGGAGGTATTCAGCTGGTTTGTACTGGTTCGGGCAAGCCGGGAGCGGCAACTGCACCGACTGCAGGTGGGCAGGCCACCCGCTCCGGCATAATGCCATCCTATTTAGCCATGTTTTCGAGGCCAGGCGCATGCATATAAGGTGCATGCAAGAGCAAAGCGCATGCGCAGAAGGTGAGCACAAAAGCAAAGCACATGCGTGGAAGGCACAGAGAGAGAGTGACTGGCCCAAAGTCACCCAGCTGGTTTTAATGTCTTAAAGCTGAACTAGAAGTCACAGTCTCCTGGCGTTTGGCTCAAAGTTACCCAGCTGCCTTTCCTGGCTAAGGTGGGACTAGAACTCATGATCTCCCACTTTCTAGCCTGGTGCCTTAAGTTTTACTTCCAAGGTTTGCAGCCCTTGGATCCTGTAGGCAATTTTGTTACCGCCAATCAGTGGTGGGCTGCAACTGGTTTAACAACCGGTTCTGTGAGTGCGCACCTAATGTGCATGTACACAGGGTTCAAAATACAGCAATTTGAAGCTCTGCTTCTACGACAGCCCCGGTAAGTAGAACAGCGGAGGCGCAGAAATCAGCTGTGCCACATGAATCAGCTGACCTAGAAAGAATGAGGGCATGTGGGCGGGGCCAGCTGATTGTTGGAACTACCGGTTCGCTAGAACCGGTCTGAACTGGCAGCAGCCCACTGCTGCCTCCAATGACCTCACTCCAGCAGCCGAAAAGAGTTTTAGAAGTTACTTTCTATGTTGAAAACAGAATATTCTCTTTCAAGAGAAGATAAAATTGCAAGCAAATGCTCAAACGCTTTTATCAAGTTAGTTGCAGACATCATCTGCATATCCGTTTTTATACCTTAGTAGGAGCAAACAGTAGTAGTCAAACAGTAATTGGTAGATGTGGTATGGTAGGGGGCAATTTTTCCCTTAAGCAAGCACAGCTATCACAAATTGTTCTTTTTTTGTTGTTGTTCTGAAATCATTTTGTTCTGAAATGGCCAATTTCTACTCCCACTTTGTTTATCTACCTTATCTGTTACCCTCCTTCCTTCCAATGCATTGGTTATATTAAGAGAAAATGTTGTAATTGTACTTATATTTGCCCCAAGCAAAGATATCAGAAGCTTCTCCTTTCTATTTCTTTCTATTCTTTCTTTCTATACTTTCCCCTTTTTTCCCCTTTTCGTCTGCTTCTTTTACTTGTTATTATGCTGTTGGTTAGCCTTTGGATTAACGTAAAACTTACATTATTATTTTTTAAATGGAATACTTTTAATAATAAAACAAGTTAAAACTTTTAATGCAAAGAACAATAGTACTGAGACTTATATACCGCTTCACGGTGTTTTACAGCCCTCTCTAAGCAGTTTACAGAATCAGCCTATTGCCCCCAACAATCTGGGTCCTCATTTTACCCAAGGACCCAGACTGGGTCCAAGGTTGACTCAGCCTAAGGATGGGAGGCTGAGTCAACCTTGAACCTGATGAGATTCGAACGGCCAAATTGCAGGCAGCCGGCAGTGAACAGAAGTAGCCTGCAGTATTGTGCCACCACTATGTTTTAAAGAAGAGATTCCTAGGGGTAGAATATTCTTATTGACTTCAGAACATGCCATGCCTAGATGAATTCCTCTTTCCTTCTCATTGACCACTGAAATCAATGACCCAACTAAGCCATAATTGTAGGATGTTCCATAATTGTAGGATGTATAGCTTGATATGGTTTTCTGACTTGAATGGAACATCGCAATCCATCTGATAGTTATAAACATTGAATCTTAATTTGAAAAGGGAGGACTATGCGTGGGATCATCATTCCTTTACTCTGCTTTTCAGCTTCTAGTGAAAAGACCCAGCATCGTTTCTCCTCGGCTGCAGGAGAAGCTTTGAACTCAGTCCTTAGGAGACACTCCATTTGGAAAAATCCACATCCTTTATCCCTTTAATTAGTCACCTTCTCTATTTCCAAAGAACCAATAATATTCCTAAGAAGTAGCCTAAAGCTAAGCTCAGATCAGAAGATACAGCGTAGGTTCAGCAACTGTCAGTTTTCCATCTCAGGAGGAAATGCAGAGCATATGAGTCATCAGAACTAATGAACTTGATGTTGTGATACTGGAACGCCAATCATGCGATTTCTCCCTGAGGTCTCAACAACCCAGCTGACATTTGCTCTTCTGGGCAATCCCCTGATTTCCCAATAAATGTTTCTCCATGGGTAGCAACCGTTAGACAGCCTCCTTCACGAGGACTCCCATTTTTATTTATTTCTTTTGCCCACCATTTTCCACAGTCAGAGGAATATGCCTGATGTGAACTTTATGAAAGATGCCTTAATTAATTCATGAGCCTCGAGCCAAATTTCAAAAGAAATCCGGTCATTTATTAGGAGCAACATTCCGGCAATTACTTAAGGGGAGTCAGCTCTGACCCCACGTAGTTTATGGGTCCCCCTGACCCTGTCTCCCTCCCTCCTCCCTGGGCCTGTCAAAAATCAATGGACCACATTGGTGGGCTGTAAAACCCCCACCCCTCCTGCTGACTCTGGTAACCTATGATACAATCTGGAGAATGGCATGTGTAATGTATTTTCAGTTGGGGCAGCCAAGCAGCTCCATCAGTTCTCCCCCCTCCTCCTTATGGCAACTTAAAAGCTGATCTGCAAAGCTTTGCAAGATGACACCTGAGACAATACAGGACAGAGAAAGAAACAAGCCGCTTCAACAAGTGGCCATAAATTATCACCAGATACTTTAGCAGCATATGACTTTGTCCAGTCCTGGCTGCAGATTTCCATGAGCAACTTTCAACTAAGCATTCTGACTGATAAATTCACAGGCATAAAGTATAAATCTCTCGTTTTGAAGGCCTATCTTGTCAAACAGTCCCATTTATTGCCGGCATACTGCAGTCACTGCACAATGCCATAGCCACTTAGCATAACAATTCCATATTTCAAATCCGACTGTAGGTAGTGCTAATTACAAGCAGATGCCAAATAGTATTCACGTTTACCGTATTTGTTAACATAATACAGAATTATCCACAAATGTTGGAGCACCTATTGCTTATTAATGAATGCAACACACATTCTATTCAATGCATGCATTCATTCATCTGTCTTTTAAAGATTCTGAATAACCTAACCTATAAAAGCTAGCTATGTTATGCTACAGATATTGTCAGTTGACAGAACTGGAAAAGATCTCCTCAGGAGATGGTGAGGCGGAGATGGCAAAAATGAACTGCATTGAAATTGCAAAAAGGAACTAAATAGCAATAGCACTTAGACTTATATACCGCTTCACAGTGCTTTACTGCCCTCTCTAAGCAGTTTACACAGTCAGCCTATTGCCCCCAAGAATCTGGCTCCTCATTTTACCGAAGGATGGAAGGCCGAGTCAACCTTGAACTGGTCACAATCGAACTCTTGACAGTGGGCAGAATTTGCCTACAATACTGCCTTCTAACTACAGGGAGGGAGGGAGGGAGGGAGGGAGGGAGGGAGGGAGGGAGGAAGGAAGGAAGGAAGGAAGGAAGGAAGGAAGGAAGGAAGGAAGGAAGGAAAATAGCAATAGCACTTAGACTTATATACCACTTCACAATGCTTTACAGCCCTCTCTAAGAGGTTTACAGAGTCAGCCTATTGCCCCCAAGAATCTGGGTCCTCATTTTACCAACCCTCAGAAGGATGGAAGGCTGAGTCAACCTTGAACCTGGCAAGATTCGAACTGACAAATTGCAGGCAGCTGGCAGGCAGCAGATAAAATGAGGACCCAGATTATTGGGGGCGATAGGCTGTTTCCATAAACCACTTAGAGAGGGCTGAAAAGCACTGTGAAGCGGTATATAAGTTTAAGTGGTAGTGCTAATTATCTTTCTACAGACAATCCAAAGATTTCATAGATATCAGAGGACATATTGTTTTGATGAATAGCTGGATCCACTGATGAATAGCTGGATCCCTTTTTTAAAATTTCATCTAGACATGGTTTCCCATATTGCCTGCTTTGGGCTTGCTCAGTCAATGTGGGAATGAGTTCCTACCTTGCCTGCACCTCTCTCTAGGTTGCTTGTAATGCTCTGGAAACTGACAAATCCATTTGAGAATCCAGGCTTCAGGTGATAGCACATCACAAACCATCAAGATGAGGACTAGTTCTCACAACCTGCTGAGTCACAGGTAGGTACCCTCTTTGATCACAGCCACATCTTTGACATTAGATGAAAAATCAGGGCATTGCAACAATAAGTATATCTGTTGTGGCCCACCAGCAGATCTGGCAGCAGATTCGGACAGTGAGGAGGTTGGGGAGGAACATGGGCTAGTCCTGGAGTCTGGGGAAGGCTCTGATGAGGGTTCTGCATCGGAGGCAGAGAGGGGGCCAGGGCTGTATGCCAGTTATCAGCTGCCTTTGGAGTCAGATGTCAATGAGGCAGACGAACAGCTGGAGCTTGTTCCCATTGTGTGCATGTGCAGAGTTGCCAGATGAACAGCTAAAGAACAAGGGTCGACTTGGGAGTAAGGCCACAGGTGGACGATCAAGGGCCCCTCCCAGAGGGAATAAAAGAGGAGTGAAAGGGGAGGGGTGTTTGTAAGAGACAATTAGTTCATCCCTGCATTCTTGCCAAGTATTGCGGCGTCTGAAAGACATCGGCCTGGCCACTCTCCAAGCCTGATAGAGGTCGGTAATTGTGAACTATCTTGAAAGACTGTGGGAGAGGAAAGACTTTGCTGGAGAGGGATTCACTGTAAATTAAATAAAAGGGGTTTTATCAGGATGAGGACTTGGCTTCGTGCTGCTGGGGAAGCCTAGGTCAGAACAATATCCTCTTCTCTAGCTTCCCAGGTGTTCCAGTGATAAGGATAGTCCAACTGCACACTCAGACTTTGTGATTGATTTGGGATTAAAATTTGCAGTCTTCCAGGAAATAAATCTTTGCAACTAGTTCCCTTCTCCAAGGAAGCACCAACTGGATTGAAAAATGAATATTTTGAGCAATGGGAAGAATGATAAATCCTCATTCCTAGGCTTTCACTTGTCTGGTCTTGAATAAATTAAGTAAACTAGCAAGAGGAAGCATCAAGAGCCGAGGTGGCGCAGTGGTTAGAGTGCAGGACTGCAGGCTATTTCAACTGATGGCTAACTGCAGTTCAGCAGATCAAATCTCACCAGGCTCAAGGTTGACTCGGCCTTCCATCCTTCCCAGGTGGGTAAAAATGAGGACCCAGATAGTTGGAGGCAATAGGCTAATTCTGTAATCCGCTTAGAGAGGGCTGCAAAAGCGGTATATAAGGGTACTATGAAGCGGTATATAAGTCTAAGTGCTATTGCTATCAAACTCTCAAACTGGGTGATTGAAGTGAGCAGGTTATATTAATCTTTGACTATTTTCCACCTTGTGTTCTGAGGACAAAAATACACATTTCAGCATTAAGGCAGTGAAAATCTACAAAAAAGTTGGGATAAAACAGGGATGTACGATTCCTAAATTCCCAACAGCCTAGAATTTTTATGGCCCGCTTCTCCATGTTTATCTTCATCTGGAACTTCTATGTATAACCTCACAGTACTGGCCTTATTTTGCTCTATTACTGCTGGATTTCACCTAAATTAAAATCCCTAGTTAAAGGTGGCTTTGTTTGGATGAAATGTTGAAAGACATCAGATCTGGAATAAAACTGAAGGGATTTTTCACAGATTTCTGCTTGACATCAAGGGGGAGAGAGAGAGAGAGAGAAAAGACAAGTTAGACGATCTAAAAGCATTTCTATTTAAAGTCCTCGAAAGCCATCAAAGAGCGAGGATATGACATTGTGTCAGAACAAAAGGATGAATCTGTGACCAAGAATAGATGGTTACAATATCTTTTGGCACAATTGTCAGAAGTACTTATTATGAGTGAAAATTACATAGAGGCACCCGGTTGCTATACGCCATTGCTGTTCAATCAGGCAGCTGTGGGACCAACATGGACAATAATGACACAGTTACTTAAGGGGGAAAAAAAAAAAGGAAAGTTTCCTTAAATGATTCTGTTTAATGGATGATTGTGACATCAGTTTCTGACATGCCATCTGCAGGCATTACAAATGTGTGCAAATAAGTGGTTCGGGAAATGCAGGTAACGAAGAAAGGATAACAATAGATTATCCCTTCGGCACAACATGAAGGATGCAAATAAGATTAGAAATCACAGCCCTACATGTTGGAGCCAAAGTTATCTATAATATTTATGTGTTCCCGATTTAATTTCCTAGCAACCCGGTCTTGTTTTCTTTTGACCCTCGAAAAAACGGCTAGGCTTTCTTTTTGGAGGGTTCTAATTATTGACTCACCTCGCAGTGGTGGCACCCGCTGCTGGCCCACTTCTTCTGCAGCCGCTTGCCGCCACTTGCACGCATCACCCAGGCCTCCGTTTTGCCTTCAGATGCCTGCCGGAAGGCATCTGCAGCAGATAACAGAGCTCTGGATTGGCAGGCATCTGAAGGCGAAACAGAGGCCTGGGCAATGCGTGCGAGTGGCCGCAAGTGGCCACAGAAGACACGGCTGCAGAAGAAGGCAGGGCAGGTGCTGGGGTGTGTGAGGCCTGGTAAGTCAGACAGCTCCATCACCCCCATCTCCATCCTAGCTTATTTCTTACCTGTGTGCCTCGTCCCACCTCCTGCAACCCCGGGGTGGGCGGGGTCTTAATTAGGGCTAATTTTGTGGAGGGGGGCTTAATTTGATCACATGCGCTAAAAAAAGTGATAGGGCTTCTTTTCAAGGTAGTTCATCTTTTTGGAGAAACATGGTATGTATGTATGTATGTATGTATGTACACACATACATCAGTGGTGGGTTTCTACTGGTTTGCTCCGGTTCAGGTGAACCGGTATTGGTGGCGGCAGGAGGCTCCGCCACCCACCCAGATGTCATCACGGACACTCTGTGCATGTGCAGAAGCATTGCGTGCAAGCTCCCAATTCCAAACCAGTAGCGAAGGTAAGTGGAACCCACTACCAACATACATAAAGGTAAAGGTTCCCCTCGCACATATGAGCTAGTCGTTCCTGACTCTAGGGGGCAGTGCTCATCTCCGTTTCAAAGCCGAAGAGCCAGCGCTTTCCGAAGACGTCTCCGTGGTCATGTGGCCAGCATGACTCAATGCCAAAGGCGCAAGGAACACTGTTACCTTCCCACCAAAGGTGGTCCCTATTTTTCTACTTGCATTTTTTACGTGCTTTCGAACTGCTAGGTTGGCAGAAGCTGGGACAAGTAACGGGAGCTCACCCCGTTACGCGGCACTAGGGATTCAAACCGCTGAACTGCCGACCTTTCGATCGACAAGCTCAGCATCCTAGCTCCTGAGCCACCATGTCCCCTACCGACATACATACATACATACATACAAACAAACATATAACTAATTATGATATGGTTTAGTACAAATAAACTCTCTGGCAAATAGCAAAAATGGGCAAAATTAATCACGGATATATTTGACCCAGAATGCTTGTAATAAATATTTAAGCAGTCTTCCTGAAAGGGGAGAAGCAAGTGACAAGAAGAAATAAGTGGTTATTCTGAAAAGCACAATTTGGAAAGAAAATATTATTTCCTTTCCTGTAATTAATTTCAGCCCAGAAAAGTCATCACAGGCTTATCATTGTGGAACTGCAGACATTATTTGCTAATCCTGTGTGGGGGCTCCCACCCTCTGGAACGAACTACCCCCCGGACTTCGTCAGCTTTCGGACCTCCGGACCTTCCGCCGCGGGCTTAAAACATACCTATTTAATTGTGCAGGACTGAGCTAGATTTTAAATTTATGGGTTTTAATTGGGTTCTGTTTTTATATTTTAATAACGGGCTTTAGAATAAGTTTTTTAATTGTTTTTATATTGTATTTGTGTTATGTATTTTTATGTGCCTGTAAACCGCCCTGAGTCCTTCGGGAGATAGGGCGGTATATAAATATGATTAATAAATAAATAAATAAATAAATAAATCCTTTTCCTTCCTTCCTTCCTTCCTTCCTTCCTTCCTTCCTTCCTTCCTTCCTTCCTTCCTTCCTTCCTTCCTTCCTTCTTTCTTTCTTTCTTTCTTTTTTTTGAGGAGAAGGAGGAGAGGATTATATCTAAAACAAAGATTTGTTCTCTGGTACCCAGAGATTGAGACAGGATTCTATCTTGTACCCCTCGTCCTATTCTCCAAAGCACTTGAAGGCAAGATGCAATGGATGAAATCTAACCTGTGATGACCCAGGGCACGGCACAGAGATAACACAGGCAGCTGGCAGTTCAAACCACCCCTTAATTATTCCAAATTTCCACAAATGTTCCCACATTCCTGGCAGGTCCCAGAGCAAAGTGATGACACACACACACACACACCCTCAAGCAGCCTCTGGCTGCAAATAGTCCAGTCCAACACTGTGAACATCATGGCTGCACAGCAAGAAACCCAGCAGGGCAAGCTGAAGAGTCCAGGAAGCAAGGGAGCACAACAAGTAAGCCAGTAATCCAGAAAGAATGCAAGGAATCCAGGAAAGTTCAAATGTCGGCACTCAACACTCCAGGAATTCAGTGTTTGTTCCCGACAAATGCCCCTACCCACAGCATCTCCTTAAGTCTCAGTCCCCAGGTGTGCCTGGTGAAGAGGGGCGGGGTGCTCTCCTCCCAAGTAGTCGGATCAGTCTGCGCTGTTCTCGCCTTCTCTCCATTCTCCGTGCTTGTGGATCAGGAGGGGGTAGTTCTTGCTTGTCACCTGAGCTCTGTCTCTCATGTCCACTGCTTAGCCTCTCTTGGTGACCCTTCCCTTCTTCCTCCCTGCCTACAAGCGGTCCCCATCCTGAAAGGCAATGGCCTGACTTGGTCTTCCCCATTTTCCTCCAAAGCCAACAAAGCCGCCCCCTCAATCTCCTTCGGCTCCAATTCTGGCTCATCTTCCTCTGCAGATTCAGGCTCTGATGGGAGCATGACATAACCAAGGAGCAAACCACCTAGAACAGTGTTAGTGAACTTTTGGCGTTCTTGCATGCCGGTCTGCATGCTGGAAGCGGCATATGAAACCATCCCGTGATGAATACACAGCTTCTCCGGCTCTTCTTTGCGTTTCTGTGCTCAAATGCATGCCGGTCAGCTGGCTGTCGTGCGTGCGGAGCCAGCAGACCCTGGAAGAGCGGCGGTCCATTGCGCATGCGTGAGCTGGCACCCAAACACCCGATGAACAGCTGGCCATCGCGCATGTGTGCGATGTCAACCCAGAAGGTCGGGTGCTGACTAGTGCATGTACAATGGGCCGCCACTCTTCCGGGGTCTGCTGCCCCCATGCGTGCGATGGCCAGCTGACCGGTGCATGTTTGAGCACAGGAACGCAAAGAGGAGCCAGCGAGGCCACGCATTCATCATGGGATGGTTTCACGTGCCACTTCCAGCATATGTGCCATAAGTTCGTCAACACTGACCTAGAACTACGGAGAAATTTCCTGACAGTTAGAACAATTAAGCAGTGGAACAACTTGCCTCCAGAAGTTGTGGTTGCTCCAACACTGGGTTTTTTTAAAAAAGAGATTGGACAACATCTGTCTGAAATGGTATAGGGTTTCCTGCTTGATCAGGGGGCTGGACTAGAGGACCACCAAGGTCCCTTCCACTGTTAATCTGTTATTCTGTTTTATTTCCCCCAAAGTAGGTTACTGAAGGTTACACCTGGCCTTCAGCATTCTGGGGAAGGAGACGAATGCTCCCAAAATAAGGGGTGGGGTTTACGGAAAAATTAAAATGCAAACAAAATGACAAAATAAATTTATTTTTTTATTTTATTTTTTATTTTATTTGCATTTATATCCCGCCCTTCTCCGAAGACTCAGGGCGGCTTACACTATGTCAGGCAATAGTCTTCATCCAATTGTATACTATATACAAAGTCAACTTATTGCCCCCCAACAATCTGGGTCCTCATTTTACCTACCTTATAAAGGATGGAAGGCTGAGTCAACCTTGGGCCTGGTGGGACTTGAACCTGCAGTAATTGCAAGCAGCTGTGTTAATAACAGACTGTCTTAGCAGCCTGAACCACATACATACATACATACAGGTCAAAAAGGTGGCAGTGATCTCATGGAGGAAAAATATCTCATTTTAGATCCAGTTCGATTCTTCATCGTTCTGGAGAATCCAGAACTATAAGAGGAAATAACGGACTTAGTTCCTGCTTTAAAAGAGTTTTGATTTAGTTTTTATTAGCAGCACCAATACACACATACCTCTCCAGCTGGATTTAATTTGTGTAGGACTAAATTTTATCTGCTTCCTGCAGTAGAAAGAAATTTATAGGTGTGTGTGTGTGTGTTTTTTGTTTTTTTACAGAAAAGGTTTCCAGCTAGAGAAGGTCAGAAATCTCCGTGATAGTTTCTTAAGTTTGCACAAATGTTCCCCAAGCTGGGAAACCATGAATTCATGGCACTGGCAATTTTTAATAGCTGAAATTTCCAACTTTGCCTTTCTGTAGTCACATGAGAGACATTCGCGTGAGCATTAAAACTAAGATAGATTACCCGAATTTCCTTTTTACCTGCATGGGTAGAAATCTATGCAACCTGAAGATTTAAATTCAAGTACGATATACAAGTTATCTCCTTGAAATCTGGTGAATACGACTTTATGTATACCATACTTTTCGGAGTATAAGACACACTTTCCCCGCCCCCCCTCAAAAGAGGGTGGGAACGTTGGTGCATCTATATCTAATAAGTTTTTTAATTATTGTTTTATTGTGTATTCGCTACTGTTTTTTATTTGGCTGTGAACCGCCCTGAGTCCTTCGGGAGAAGGGTGGTATAAAAATCTAATAAATAAATAAATAAAAAATAAAATAATAAACCAAATACAGCCATTTTTGGCCTCCCAAAATCCTGCTCCGCGCATCCCATTTTTCACAAAAACAGGATGCGCAGAGGGTTTGGGAGTGTTCCTGGGGACTGAGGAGAGCAAAAATGTGATGTAGGGGGGGTTTGGGAGGCCAATTTTTTCACAAAAACGGGGACGTTTTTGCCCTCCCCAGCCCCCAGGGGCACCCTGCAGGCCTCGCAAACCCTCTGCAGGCTCCATTTTTATGAAAAACAGGCCTGTTTTTAGCCTCCCAACCCACCCACCCCCCATGCATCATGTTTTTGCCCTCCCCAGCCCCCAGGAGCACTCTGCAGCAGGGGTGAAATCCAGCAGGTTCTGGTAGGTTCTGGGAAACCGGTAGCAGAAATTTTGAGTAGTTCAGATAACCGGCAAATACCACCTCTGGCTGGCCCCAGAGTGGGGATGGAATGGAGGTTTTGCAGCATCCTTCCCCTGCCATGTCCACCAAGCCACGCCCACCAAGCCACGCCCACAGAACCGGTGTAAAAAAAATTGGATTTCACCATTGCTCCGCAGGCCACCCAAACCTTTTTGCAAAAAAACAGGCTCATTTTTCACAAAAATGGGATGCGTAGAGGGTTTGGGAGGCCTGCAGAATGCTCCTGGGGGCTGGGGAGGGCAAATGCTTTTTTCTTCTTGTTGTTTACCTCTTCTTATAGTCCAAAAAATACGGTATTATTACAGATGTAAAAACACACCATTCTCGATATGCAACTGTCTGGGGAGCACTGGGAAGTTCTACTTTTCTTCCTGATCACTGTTGACAATTCCAGTGAATTGTTTTTTCCCCCCTGCAGAAGTAAATAAAACTCGTTGCATTCTGGTTCTCTTGATAGGATCTGAAGGAAGATCTACAGCAGAGTTTCTGATAAAGAACACGCTATTGAATAGGGAACAGTGTCCTGATCGGGTGAGAAAATATACTTTCTTCATTCAAAGTTACATCGATCAGCTGAAATAAAACCTGTTTGGCTTATAGGTTGCCTGATGAACATGATAGGAGCTGAGCAGAGTCACTTTGATAAATGATTGTTAGCTTAGAAGGGAAAGTGAAGACTCCTTAAGTGTCCCAGAGCAAATCTGCAGAAGATTTCCAAGGGGAGATGCGGGTTTAAATTTAGGCCAGACTGAAAAGGACATTTTTCTATTTTCTGCAGATGGCTTTTTAAGAAGATAAGGTGTTGGAAGGGAAGAATTTTTATCAGCCACCGAGTATGGAAGCCACTGCCAATTTGAGTGGGCGAGAATTGGCTCTTATTTATTTCTCTGCAGAAAGTAACATAGTTAGTAATAGCCATGTATAAGAACAATGTCAAACCATTATTATAGTGTGGTTCATATATAGTTTATTATAGAACATTTAAGGTACATAAAAGTCAGGAGAGGCGGGGGGAGAGAGAGAGAGAGAAGTGTTTGGTGCCATTAGGTTATCTTCTCAGCAGGCTCACAATTTGGGGGTCAGGCAATGGAATGCAATGATCTGAGCTGTAAATTAAACTTACAGCAGTGGCCAAAATTGTGGAAAACTTTTGGGAAAAGTGTACTTTTGAGGTTTGATGGCTAATAACACCACTTGTTTTTGGAGTTTCAAGATAATCCTATTCCACTGCTGGAATGGCCTGGGAATAGGCCAGACCTTAACCCAATTGAAAATCTATGGAACCGACTAAAGAAACTGGTTAGTCAGAAGCGACCCAGCAATAAAACCCAGTTAATAGAAGCCATCCTTCAATCTTGGTTTCACATTATAACAGCTGCAGAACTAAAAGACTTGGTTCACTCCATGGGAAGATGTTGTAAGGCCCTAATTCAGGCTAAAGGTTACCCAACTAAGTATTAACGGACATGGTGGTCATTTTTGTATATCTCGTTTTTTCTATGATGATAATTTTTGTATATCTCGTTTTTTCTATGGTGATAATTTTTGTATATCTCTTTTTTTTCTGTGTGTTTTACTTTTCTTCTTTATACTGTAACTGCTATAGCAAATCTTTCATAAAAGTTTTTTTTTATTTCATTTTGTCACAACAGTATATACAATCATCAACATAAACAATAACCCATCATGAGAGGGGAAAAAAAGTATATATAAGTAAAAGTATGCAACAACTATGTTAATTTGATATAACGAAGGGAACAATAGGACAGGAATGGTAGGCACTTTTGTGCTCTTATGCACTTGTTATTAAGCTATTGCATTACATTCTTGATTTAAATTATCTTTTCATTGATACATAATTTTACGGTACTACTCCAAAAAACAAAAACAAAAAGTGATGTTATCAGTTAGTTTGAGGAAATACACTTTTCCCAAAAGGTTTCCATAATTTTGTCCACTACTGTACACAGTTTGGTTGAAAGTGAATGTGGATGTATGTGCTAACAAAACAAGCCTAAGTGGACTTGGCCCTGTATTTTTCTTCAAATCCGGTGAACTCGCAAAATCCCACAATGAGGATATTTCACAGGTTATAAAACCTCTGTCTTTGAGCCAGATGGCCTTCTCTGGATTACTTTTAGTGCTTGCGGATTTCACTTTTTATTTGTGATACATGAGAAATAAATCTGACTGCACCGTTATTAAAAGGCTAACATTCTCTCCTAGTTGGTTTAATTAGATTGCAGCAAACAGGATGTACCGTATGTCTGATGTTGGGGCTAAGAGAAGGAAGAAGGGGATCTGTTAAGAAGAAACTTTACGTAAAGATTACTCAGTCCCCAAAAAGAGGAAAGAGGAACAAATAAAAACACCTTTATTTTGTTTTGTGTAAGACAGAGCAGAGAGAAATTTGGACAGGCTTTCTAGATTCTGATATTTTATCCTGATATAAGATCCATGCCATGCCTGTTTGTCAACTTTATCTACAATGAAGGGCTGACATTAAGAAAAATGTAGCTAACATCCAAAATATTTCCCCTTGACTCTGGACGGAGAACAGATTTTAGAAACTGGTATATCATGGCTAAAATAAGCTTTGAGAGAAGAGATCTCCATTTTTGAGGTACCTTGCTCAATAGTAGTAATATGAGAGGGATCTTGGAGTCCTAGTGGACAACTGTTTAAATATGAGCCAGCCGTGTGCAGCAGCTGCCAAAAAAGCCAACACAATTTTAGGCTGCATAAACAGAGGGATAGAATCAATCACGTGAAGTGTTAGGGCCACTTTATAATGCCTTGGTAAGGCCACACTTGGAATACTGTGTCCAGTTTTGGTTGCCAAAATGTAAATGTAATGTGGAGACTCTAGAAAGAGTTCAGAGAAGAGCAACAAAGATGAATAGGGGACTGGAGGCTAAAACATATGAAGAACGGTTGCAGGACCTGGGTTTGGCTAGTCTAAAGAAAAGAAGCATTAGGGGTGACATGATAGCAGTATTTCAGTATTTGAGGGGCTGCCAGAAAGAAGAGAAGGGTCAAATTATTCTCCAAAGCACCAGAAGGCAAGACAAGAAACAATGGTTGGAAACTAATCAAAGATCTGGAATCTGGAATTAAGGAGAAATTTCCTAATAGTGAGGACAATTAACCAGTGGAACTGCTTGCCTCTAGAAATTGTGGGCGCCCCATCACTGGATGTTTGTAAGAAGAGTCTGGACAGTCACTTATCTGACATGGTATAGGTTCACCTGTATGTGAGTCTCTCTCTCTCTCTCTCTCTCTCTCTCTCTCTCTCTCTCTCTCTCTCTCTCCTGGTGTGGCTCCTGGTAGTTCCCACCCTATCAATCTTTGTGTTTGAGTATATACATATTCATACATAACCTTGAGCTCCTGGAACAAAGATAAGATACAAACTCCCTAAACTCCAGTAAACAAGCACCTCAAAGCACCAACTGCCGCTTGATGTTGGATATGTTGTAAGAATTGCAGTTGTAAGATCTGTATAATTAGAGAAGAAGGAGGGCGAGAAAGTGGCATTTTCTACAGGTTGAAAAGCGAAAAAAGAAAGAAAGAATATGAAGTAACCTTTGAGGGTGAACAAAGATTCAACTTGCATGGAGGCTATAAAAGATTAAAAAGAGGAGAGAATAGGCAGGTTCAAAAACAACATCTTTCTACACAACAGTATACAATTATAACATCGCGGCTAACAAGCTTTAGAAATAAGGAGCAATTATGTTTCCCTTGCTCCTGTCTAAAACCTTATTTTCATAACCTCCTGTAACCAAAAGTTAGCAAGCCTTCCACCTCTAATTGGAATTTTTACAATGAGATGCTAGACTCTTGCTGCAGATGAGCCATTACTGACTACTTACACAATGTAATTGTGAGATTGCTGACATTTAAAGGAGGGGGGATTGCTCAGAATTAGCGATTAATTTAAGGAGTATTTTTACATTACTCCCTGAGATAACAGTGAGAGAACAATGGACACCCATCAACTACACAGTACTGATGCATTGAATTTCGAACGCCACCTACAAATCAAAGAGAGAAACAAAATTCTACCACTCTTGTCAAGAAAATGGGGAAAAACAAATTGCAAATTAACGTGGCAAAGTTTCGGTCTGAAAGTTACTTGAATGAATAAGTATGTTAAGGAAAAAATTAAAGAGCTTTGTAAATGTCATTTATCAGACAGAATACTGAAGGATAAATAATGCAGAACCAGGAACCAAGTCTATCAAAAAAACACAAAGGCTAGAAACACACATGAAGGATAAGCTCAACTGTAGAATTACGTTTGTGGACTCCTATTGAAGTTTATCTAATGTTTAAATCAGAGGTGAGTTTCAGCAGGTTCTGACCAGTTCTGGAGAACTGGTAGAGGAAATTTTGAGTAGTTCGGAGAACTGGTAGTAAAAATCTGACTGGCCCCGCCCCCATCTATTCTCTGCCTCCCAATTCCCAGTTGATTGAGAGGATTTCTGCAGTAACCTTCCCCTGGAGTGGGGTGGGAATGGAGATTTTGCAGTATCCTTCCCCTGGAGTGGAATGGGAATGGAGATTTTGCAGTATCCTTCCCCTGCCACGCCTACCAAGCCACACCCACCAAGCCACACCAGGCCCACCAAGCTATGCCCACAGAACCGGTAGTAAAAAAAAATTGGATTTAGCCACTGCAGAATAGGTACGATTTGAAACCGGAGCCTTCTCCATGAACCTCTGGAACTGTTCTAAGTGTCAAGCAAAATTCATTTGTTCTCAATTCCAAGGAATGGAATTTAAGTTCTTTTCCATCGCTGTGTATTATTTCGGTTTTACTTTCTGAAATTTCCAGTTTGTCATTAATTTGTTAAGCTTTTCTAGCAAGATGCCCTGTAGGCTTCTGAAAGTGAAATTTTTATAAGGTTTGATTGCCTGCACCCAAGGAACATTTAGGAGCAAAATGCCATCGCTACTTCTCAATAGAAGCAAAATTAACTATGAACGAAAAGCAAACTTGCTTGATTAAAATAGGTTCCACGAGAAAACACATGCATTTTCTGCTCAGGTTAGCACAGCGATCTATTTGCAACATGAAGGTGTTGCTGTTTTTTGTTGAGTTTGTAGCATTTGAATTCCCTTTGTGTATGTTTGGATGACTTATGCATAATACAACTGCGTCTAGAGAGAAGAAGAACCATAACTTATATCATTTGAGTATTGAACTAGTAATTTAGTTGACCTTCCTGAACTACTGTCTAGCCACGTGTAAAATTAGGTGCATATAAATAATCTAAACAATACAAAATTATTCTAGAAAATAGAGAATTGATGCTCACCTATGCCATTATTATTTCAGGAATGGGTATTAAAAAAAAGGGCCATCTATGCTACAAAACAAATATGTTCATATTGTTGTTTAATGAGTTCCTAAGCCATTTTAATATCTATTACAGACATTGTACTATATTGTCATATGCTACCTAGTCTTTCAAGAAAAAAAATAAAGTAGTGCTTCATGAAGACAATGCAAAGAAAGATAATTTCCCCTTAACAAGACATTTGTTTAATGATTCAACTCTAATCAGTATTCTGATGAATCCCAAGTTTTCTTAAAAACTTTTCGATTTTCATTTAATGAGAAAACTGGTAAAAAATGTGCAAGTTTAGTCTATTTTGCTTGTAACTAAGCATCTTAGAAAATCGTGCCTTTCTCATAATCTTGTGCTTTTTTATCTGCATGTTGAAAACTCAACAAATGTCACCTCTTGTATTCAGAATACCTTGTATTTGGAGCGCTAATGGTTAAGAAGGAAATTAATTCCATTGCCTGGCCATTCTGAGTGGCCTTGCCTTAAAAATGATCACCGATTCCTCTATAGAACAAGACATTTCTGTATAGAGTTCTGTTCACCAAGCTTTACACAAGTCAACATTTTGCACACCGGCAGCATTCCACTTATCGCTACTAGTCTACTAGCTGGTGGTACTATAAATACTTTGCTGTAGCATTCAGAATATATGGTTATTCTGGCTTTGATTTTCTAAACCCAATCCATAAAATCCCTTCCTTTGCAGAAACCATTGGAGGGTGCAACTTACTGGCTGAAGAAATCCATGAGTTTGACCATTTTGCTGTGGTGTTCCAAAACAGCATCTTACTGAGCTTCATGGACCAAGGAGTTCACTCAGTAGAAAGCAGCTTCTTAAGTCGCTGTCCATGGTTCTGTCAGCACTCCAGTCCTGGGCTTGCTTATATGGACCATTGACCACAGAATCCTTGGTCTGTAAAGCATTGGCCGTAATTCAAGAGCAAAGAAATGCTCTGCCCACAGAGGAACCCCTATGTAGTCCTCAGCATCTTTACTTTAAAAGATTCAAGCATCTGTCAATGGAAAATATATCCGCTGAATAGCTACTGACAAGTCAGAATGCATTGTTCCCTTGTATTCTTAATGTTCCGTCTCCTACCGCTACAGCTTTCAGATCATTGATTTCTTGATGAAAGAGGAAGAATTTTTCTTAGGCCTGCTGGAGGAAAACATAACCCACTCTGTTTCAACTGTCCAGCCAAGAATAGAATATTGTTCTCCAGCTGCCCTTAATACTGGGAAAAAACAGTTCTGGTTCCTACTGATCTGTTAACTATATAGAAAGTTTGCGGTGAGCCCGATCTCCCCCATAAAGGTCTATGTGTGTTGGTCACCCACTCTTGTGTTGAAGGTCGTGATTTATTTGCTTCTCCTCTGAGCACCTCCGATATAATCAAAACCGTGATGAGAAAGAAACAACAAGAATTTCAATATTCATCTAGGTTGTAAAAAAAAGAGAGAGGGTGGGAGGGATCTGTAGAGACCAAGCAGAATTTGGACAGAATTTACCAC
The DNA here is from genome assembly GCF_028640845.1 of Ahaetulla prasina. Taxonomy (NCBI): domain Eukaryota; kingdom Metazoa; phylum Chordata; class Lepidosauria; order Squamata; family Colubridae; genus Ahaetulla; species Ahaetulla prasina. Next base: position 11,273,074 of record NC_080549.1, on the reverse strand, counting down.
AACTGTTTAACTATTGTGCTTCTTCCTCCCCCACCCCACCAAGTATTAAAAACTCCCTGCGTTTGGTTTGACAAAAATCAGATGTCCGTATGTATTATCAATAACTAACGTATTTATTAAAATAATGCAAGAATGTAGCCGAACCTATGCTGATGTATGGTTCCTGATGATACGGGGGGAATGACAAATGTACTTTTCGGTGCTTTAACCAATGATATCCCATTTCAGTAAATGCTTCATACAAAAGCAGAATGCAGCCAGAATTTTAAATTGAAGGAGAATGAATAAGAGGGGGGAAAAACACTGTTTACTGCAGATATGAGTGCTATGAATATTATTTTACCAATAGGGAGCTGCCGTTCAGGCATTCAGCCTGGCAAATTTTCTTGTAACAGCATTGTATTGAATCCCTAATGCCTCTTTGCTTTCTCCTTCAAATAGGTGGAATGGGACTTTATCTAATCTTCATTCCCCTACTGGCCTTGGATGCTAACTTATCCCAAAGCAATAATGACTTTTTTTAGTCAAAGCACCAGAGACCGGTTTAGATCTTTCCTCAAAGTCCTAATTTGGAGGACGTTACAAGATGCAAAAATGAACCTCTCTCAGCCCAACTCATTTCACAGGATTGTGGTGTTGTTGTTTTTTTTTTAAAAAAAGTTTTTTTTATTTTTTACAAACATATCAGTGTGTGTGTGGAACTCAGGTGCCACACATTTTAGTACAAATAGAATAGTATTCATTAATTAATTATTAATAATAATATATTAATAAAATATTTATTAATTATATTATTAATTAATAGTATTAATCCTATTTGTTTCATTTAACAAGCTTATATAATCCTACACCTCTTTTTATTAAATTATAATCTTTCATTATTTAATCATTCAGTATTTCAATGTGTCACTTCGATGCCAATCACTCTATTCTAAGTGTCATACCTTTTAACACAAATAGAATATTATTAATCGTATTTATTACTTTTAACAAGCTTATATAATTCTAATAATAGTACATTTATGCTAAATTGAAATCTTCCATTATTTGCTTGTTCAGTTTATAATCCTCCATTTTTTAAAGTTGTTCAGTATTTCAATATGTCATTTTTATGTCAATCGCCATATTCTGCATGTCATACATTTTAATACAAATAAAGTATTTTTGATCATATTCGTTACATTTAGTAAACGTACACCTATTCATATTGAATTATAATCTTTCATTATTTATTTAATCAATAGTTTGATATATTATTTTTTATGCCAGTCATCATATTATTTAGGTATACTTAGTAATACCATCATTCAAATTCTAATTTCCCCTCTTACTCTTACTTCTCCTTATTATATAAAAATGTGTATTTTATTAATACCCCCCTCTCTAGTTTCCATCCCTATTCTAACCTTGATTCCTCACAGGATTATTGTGGGAAAAACAGAAGGACGAAGGAGTATTAGGTAACAGAATAACAGAAGGGACCTTGGAGGTCTTCTAGTCCAACCCACTGCTCAAACAGGAGATCCTATGCCATTCTGGACAAATGGCTGTCTAACTTCTTTTTAAAAGCCTTCAGTGAAGGAGCACCCCTAACTTCTGAAGGCAAGCCATTACACTGGTTGATTGTTCTCACTATCATGAAATTTCTCCTTAGTGCTGTTAGAGTTTCTTGCAAAAATCAAATCCAGAAGCACACACGGATAACTGAATCATCTGGATTTTATTTATTTTATTTTATTATTTATTTATTTGTCACAACAGTATATATAAGCATAAGCATGAAATAACTATACAATATATAAGCATAAATATAATCGTAAGTATGTAATAACTATATGAAATTGGATACAATTAAAGGGAACATTAGGACAGGAATGGTAGGCATGTTGGTGCTCTTATGCACGCCCCTTACAGACCTCTTAGGAATGGGGTGAGGTCAATAGTAGATAGTTTTTGGTTAAAGCTTTGGGGATTTTGGGAAGAGACCACAGAGTCAGGTAGTGCATTCCAAGTATTAACAACTCTGTTATTGAAGTCATATTTTCTGCAATCAAGATTGGAGCGGTTCACATTAAGCTTAAATCTATTGTGTGCTCGTGTATTGTTGTGATTGAAGCTGAAGTAGTCTTCAACAGAAAGGACGTTGTAACAGATGATTCTATGAGTTAAACTCAGGTCATGTCGAAGGTAGCAGAGTTCTAAATTTTCTAAACCCAGGATTTTATGTCTGGTGGCATAAGGTATTTTGTTATAATCAGAGGAGTGGAGAACTCTTCTTGTAAAATATTTCTGGACACGCTCAATTGTATTAATGTCTGAAATGAGGTATGGGTTCCAGACAGGCGAGCTGTATTCAAGAATTGGTCTAGCAAATGTTTTATATGGTTAGTAGTGTAGTGTTTCTGGAGAAGAAGCTACGCAAGATTAAGTTTACAACTCTTAAAGCCTTTTTTGCGATGTAGTTGCAGTGGGCTTTGGCACTTAGATCATTTGATATGAAAACTCCAAGGTTTTTAACGGGGTGGGGGTCTTCTACAAGGTAATGTCCATCAAGCTTGTATTTAGTGTTCAGATTCTTTTTTCCAATGTGTAAGACAGAGCATTTGCTGGTTGAGATTTGGAGTTGCCAAGTTTTTGACCATTCTGACACAAAGTCAATGTCTTTTTGAAGGGTAGCTATATTGTTGGTAGTGTTAAATAGTTTAACATCGTCAGCGAAGAGAACACAATTACTTATAATATGGTCACAGATATACATATTAATGTATAATATGAAGAGTGTTGGTCCAAGAATGCTGCCTTGGGAACGCCGCTATTGACAGGAACAGGATTTGATAGGGCACTGCCTATTTTGACCACTTGTTGTCTGTTTGACAGAAATGCTGTTTAACTTCTTTATATTCATAATAACACATAAAGTATATTTACAATACCAGCAGACATGTTCACATGCACAGAGTACAGCTCAGAACTTAACACACATATTGGTTTCAGTTTCTCTTTCTCTGCACAGAATCAGAAGCTGCAGACTAGGACATGCCCTGGCTCCAGTCTGTCTCAGCTCCCAATTGGCTGACTTATTTGCTATACCTATTCATTGGCTGATCTTGTTACCACATCTTCCCAGTCATGAATATTCTGACAAGTGGATTTCTCCTTAATTAGTTTCCATCCATTGTTTTTTGTCTCACCTTCAGGTGCTTTGATCCCCTTCTTCTCTGTGGCGGCCCCACAAATATTGAAACACTGCTATCATGTCACCCCTGGTCCTTCTTTTCATTAGATAAGCCATACCCAGTAGTAAATAGCACAAGGTGGCAAAGGTATGTTTACCACTTTGAGGTTATTTGTAAAAAAAATAATGAAGATAAAAATAATTAAAATCAAAAATTAATTTTAAATTTAAAAATAAATAAATAAAAGAAATGAATTATTCCTTTAAGTATCTTTCTTGCATATTGTCTTTCAAAAAGGCTGAGATTTTCGCCATCTCAGCCAAATTGGCAACTTTCAATATCCATTCTTCTATTGTAGGTACTTCTTTTTTCTTCCAATACTGTCTTATCAGTAAACTTGCTGCTGTTATTAGATTTAAGATCAATTTAGTCTCAATTACTGCACAGTCCGTAATAATTCCCAGCAGAAAAAATTGCGGCAGGAACTTTATCTTCTTTTTCAGAACATTTTGTAAAATCCACCAAATTTTTATCCAAAAGGCCTTAATATCCTTACAAGTCCACCAAATATGAAAATATGTAGCGTCATCACAATTATATCTCCAACATTTTGCTTGCATATCTGGATACATACACGATAGTTTCTTAGGATCTAAATGCCATCTATAAAACATTTTATAAAAATTTTCCTTTAAATTCTGTGCCTGCGTGAATTTAAAATTTCTAACCCAATTTTTCCCCAAATTTCCAATAATATTGGCTCCTGAAAATTTTGTGCCCACTTTATCATACAGTCCTTTACCAAGTCCCTTTCAGAATCTATTTCAAGTAACACATTATACAATCTCTTTATATGCTCCTGAGACTGATTTCTAATTTGCTTTACCAAATTTTCCTCGTTCTGCACTATACCAATTTTCTGATCTTCCTTCCATCTAGTAAGATACTTAAGGGAATGGAAAAAATGGATTGACTATATTCAAAGTAGATATCAGACTAAGAGTTATCAGACTGCCTTTGAATGATTAGGATGTATTATTTTTGATTGTTTTGGGGGAGGTTAGGAACTGATGAGAATTGTAGGAGTATAATTGAGTTGGGAGGGAAATTTTTTTAGCATATGTTTGTTTTATTTTTAACTATACCTTGTGTTTGTTCTGGGAAGTCGGGGGGGGAGGGGGGTTTGTGAAGAGAGGGGGGAGGGGGGAAAGGGGGGGGAATTTTGTAAAACTTTTTCAATAAAAAGAAAAGAAAAGAAATGAATTATTGTTTCAAAAGAGCTCTCTGATCATCTCCAGAATGAAACAGAGTATGAATTCATTTTTACCTTATGGATATCTAATTTGTTAAACCAGCCTGGAACTCTACAATTAGTTCTACCAAAGTTTTACCATTTATCTTCATCAGGATGGTCCTTCAGCTGCTTTAGGTTCTTTGAATCTCATGCTTTCTTAAACTTTAGTTATTTGAACCAAGGATATCAGAGCCAATGTCAAACAATAAAAATTACTTGAGCACCAGGAAGCTTGAGTCTTGCTCTAAAAATCAGGACCTAGAATGTTCAAGCCTCAGAACACTGCAGACCAAAAGGTACCAACAGAAGTTTTAAATCTTAGCATTCACCTGAGAATTTACCAAACTGTAACCCGAATGATGAGAGAGTATGTGTTGTGACCCAGGCCCAACTAGGTAGTATTAAACGCAATCAGTTCAAAAACCAACAGACTTTATTAGAACAGCTGAGAATTAACTAGCATAATCCAAACTAAATCAAAACAAATTCTTCATAACACAATTCATCAGTCTTATCACCAACCTTGGTCTAATTAGGCAAACTGTCAAAGGCCTTTCTTGGCAAAAATTCAAAAGCAGAAGACGCCAACAAGAAATAAATGCAGCAAGACAAAGAGCAATTCTATCAACGTTGTTTTCTGACAAAGAGCTCAAATGCCGTTGCTGGTCTTTTAAGTCTTATGGAAGGGGCCAATCATCTCTTGGCCCTACTCCTGAGTCATTCTCTTTGCTTTAGCTGCTCTTGCCTGCTGGCAGCTCTTCTCATGCGTGCATTAGGAACAGGCTCCTCCTGTTCCTCTGCCTCACTACTGTCAGCTTCTGGAGGCTCCTGAGTCCGCACATCACTCCCAGATGGCCCTGGCCCCATCTCTGCCGCCAACGCACAGCCCTCATCCAGACCTTCCCCAACCTCCAGGACTGGCCCATGTTCTTCCTCAGCCTCATCACTGTCCGACTCCGCTGCTAGCTCTGCAGGCTGCTGGTGGACCACAACAGTATGATAAAAAAAAAATACACTGAAATATCAGTCCATCTGAATGCAGGCTTAATGAATGAATTTGTACCTACAGCACAAGAAGATACAAATCTATTTAAAGATATGTAAACTTGCAAAAATAAGCTTTTTGCATCATTATTCATAAATGATGCTTACTGCATTGACCTCGTGTAATAATAGGCACAACCTGTTAAGCAAAATAGATCCATAAGGGAGACTACCTGGAATTCATATTCATTCTACCTTCTGTTAGATCATGAAAAGGCCAATTATAAGCATTAAAAAAAAATATATGAGAAAAGTGCCGCCTAAAGAAATTCAGTCAGAAAACCTGGAGAAGCAGGAAGAGATGAAGAGCATTCTGAACACCAGGGGTGGGCTGCTTGGAGTTTGCAGGGGTTTGGGAGAACCTGTAGCTAAGATTCTGTGCAGTTCAGAGAACCCCCAAATCCCACTCCTGGCTGACCTCACCCCTCCAGCCCCCCCCTCCCAGGAGTCCTCACGTGGCCCGCTTTGGATGCAGGTGTGTGCAGGATGTGCACAGAGACTCGGGGAGGGCAAAAAACGGCCCTACCGGAAGGCTGGAAACTGGCCTGTTTCTGGCCTCCGGAAGGCCTCCGGAGCCTGGAGAGGCTGTTTTTGCTCTCCCAGAGGCTCGAGGAAAACCTCCAGAGCCTGGGGAGGGCAAAAACACCCCTGCCTGTGATGTAGGAGACTGACTAGGCCACACCCACCATGGCCACGCCCACCCAGCAACCGGGCAAACAACCCCTTGCTAAAAGTTTTGAAACCCACCCCTGCTGAACGTTAGACAAGAAGATCTGGATTTTATTGGTCTCTTGCTTGCTTTCAGATTTATTTAGCTAAGACAATGAATCAGTACTGTCTAAATGAGGAACCCAACAAATATTTGGACATGTTTGTTTATTCAAAATGTAACATGCCTACTGTGTCCTCCTCTTTGAACGTTCTAGTCTATTCTGTTCTGTTCTTATGGCTCATCTCAAATTCATGACCCTGGGTGTAGACGCATAATTATTCTAGAAAGAAAGATGTAACAGTAACAAAACAATGCACATATAATCATCTATGGCAAAGAACATCTTCATTTACTTTTAAAATGGTTGCCGTTTTAAGATGTAGATGACCCAGATAGCACTTAATGTATTCATGTAAAAAGTTCCAGTATAATCCATGAAATTGATAGCTTGATTCAAGTAAAGAGAGCTAAACAGTTGCCATGAAAGAGTAATCACATTTTTATTGAATCTGAAACCAAATATAGAATAGAGTAGAGTAGAACAGAACAGAACAGAATAACAGAGTTGGAAGGGACCTTGGAGTTCTTCTAATCCAACCCCCTGCTTAGGCAGGAAACCCTACACCACTTCAGACAAATGGCTATCCAACATCTTCTTAAAAACTTCCAGTGTTGGAGCATTCACAACTTCTAGAGGCAAGTTGTTCCACTGATTAGTTGTTCTCACTGTCAGGAAATTTCTCCTTAGTTCTAAGTTGCTTCTCTCCTTGATTAATTTCCACCCATTGCTTCTTGTCCTGCCCTCAAGTGTTTTGGAGAATAGCTTGACTCCCTCTTCTTTGTAGCAACCCCTGAGATACTGGAACACTGCTATCATGTCTCCCCCAGCCCTTCTTTTCATCAGACTATACATACCGAGTTCCTGCAACTGTTTTTCATATGTTTTATCCTCCAGTCCCTTAATAATCTTTGTTGCTCTTCTCTGCACTCTTTCTAGATTCTCAACATCTTTTTTACATTACAATATGAAGTAATGACATGAGAAAACACTGAGGAATATGAGCCACCTCTGAGCTTTATACACGATTTGTGTCAGAAGAGAAGGTATAAAAAAACTCTGAATCTGAGTTCTGCTTAAGCCATCTTCCCCCATGCACTGCATTGCAAAGTAGATATTAAGTCCAGTACAAAACAATATTTATATGATGTAGCAATGGATTCAGGTTAACAAAAGTGAAGTCAATGTATGTTGACTGCTGTTACAAAGATAAAAGTAATGATTTCTCAAGGCTTACCTACTAACTCATTACTTTTAGGTGCAACTTAGAAAGAACCTGCTAGAATTGTGAAGGCTAATGTACAGCAAACACTTTAAATGTATCCTTTATCACTTAGGCACAGAAAGTGCTTGGAGATGAGTGAACAATCAGTAACCTGAAGCTATAATGATCATTGGTCAGAACAGAAAGCCAAATGAATGGCAGAATCAATAGGCAAATCCAATTATGAGATGGCAGAATCAATAGGCAAATCCAATTATGAGATGGACCAACAACCATAGTTGGTCCAACCATGGACTAACCATGGACCAACAACAACAACAAACAAGAGGCCACAGAGGGGCCTCTGTGGCTCAGACTGGTAAAACAGTCTGTTATTAACAGCAGCTGCTTGCAATTACTGCAGGTTCAAGCCCCACTAGGCCCAAGGTTGACTCAGCCTTCCATCCTTTATAAGGTAGGTAAAATGAGGACCCAGATTGTTGGGGGCAATAAGTTGACTTTGTATATTATATACAAATGGATGAAGACTATTGCTTGACATAGTGTAAGCCGCCCTGAGTCTTCGGAGAAGGGCGGGATATAAATGCAAATAATAAAAAAAAAACCAAAACTCTAGAGCTTAAAAATCTACTTGATTCAATAAGTCTGAATTGATAGAGGAAGCCCTCTTATCTACTTCAAACCCAAGTGGGCATAGCAATGTACTCTCCACTTATATTCTCTCTTCCATATGCACATACAGGTGCACATAGTTTTTGCTAGCTTCAGAATCAAACCATGGCTTTGTATGAATGGGATGGGATGGGATGGGATGGGATGGGATGGGATGGGATGGGATGGAATAGAATAGAATAGAATAGAATAGAATAGAATAGAATAGAATAGAATAGAATAGAATAGAATAGAATAGAATAGAATAGAATAGGTTTCTTGGCCAAGCGTGATTGGACACACAAGGAATTTGTCTTCGGTGCATATGCTCTCAGTGTACATAAAAAATACATTCATCAAGAATCATAAGATACAACACTTAGTGATAGTCATAGGATACTAAATAAGCAATCAAAATTATACTAGGAAACTAAATAAAACAATATAAATCAGAAAGATACAAGCAAGAAGGTTATATTCATAAGTAGAAAGGAGATAGGTAATAGGAAGTATGGGAAGAATAATAGTAATACAGTCTCAGTAAATAGTTTGACAGTGTTATGGGAATTAGTTGTTTAGCAGAGAGATGGCATTCGGGGAAAAAACTGTCCTTGTGTCTAGTTGTTCTGGTGTGCAATGTCCTATAGTGTCATTTTCAGGTAGAAGTTCAAGCAATTTATGTCCAGGATGCGAGGGGTCTGTAAACCCCAGTATACAGGTCCTCAATGGAAGGCTGGTTGGTAAGGTAAAGGTAAAGGTTCCCCTCGTATATATGTGCTAGTCGTTCCCAACTCTAGGGGGCAGTGCTCATATCCGTTACAAAGTCAAAGAACCAGCACTGTCCAAAGATGTCTCTGTGGTCATATGGCCAGCATGACTAAATGCCAAAGGCGCATGGAACACTGTTATCTTCTCACCAAAGGTGGTCCCTATTTTTCTACTTGCATTTTTTATGTGCTAGGTTGGCAGAAGCTGGGACAAGTAACAGGAGCTCACCCCCTTTACGTAGCACTAGGGATTCGAACCACTGAACTGCCGACCTTTCAATCGACAAGCTCAGCATCATAGCCACTGAGCCACCATGTCCTTTATAGTTTTTTCTGCAGTTCTAATTATCCATTGAAATCTGTGTCTGTCTTGTTTGGTTGTGGAGCCAAACCAGACAGTTATAGAGGTGCAGATGACATTACATAGTGATAGCTATATTAAAAGGTAAAGGTTCACCTCACACATGCATGCTAGTCGTTCTCGACTCTAGGGGGTGGTGCTCATCTCTGTTTCAAAGCTGAAGAGCCAGCGCTGTCCGAAGATGTCTCCATGGTCATGTGGCCAGCATGACTCAATGCCAAGGGTGCATGGAACGCTGTTACATTCCCACCAAAGGTGGTCCCTATTTTTTCTACTTGCATTTTTTACGTGCTTTTGAACTGCTAGGTTGGCAGAAGCTGGGACAAGTAACGGGAGCTCACTCCATTACACGGCAGCATAAGGGATTCGAACCGCTGAACTGCCGACTTTTCGATCGACAAGCTCCAAGCCCCTTGAGCTACTGTGTCCCCTTGATTACATGGTGATATTACATAGTGATAGCTGCACCCAAAAGTGGATGGGTGTCACAATCCACTCGGGAAGGGATTTTCAGTGGGTGCATCAAGCATATTTAAGGTTTAAGACACTCTTTGTCTTTTAACTGCCCCTAAGCTTCTAAGAAGGTCAAGTATCCAAAATTGGGCTCCCAACAATTTCAGCCATAAAAAAGACCCTCACCAATGTGAAGCGTCTGGGACTGTGAGCATACAACAAGTTTGTTTTTCAGAAACCGCAAAGAGAAGACGCACATAGAACAAGGATTCTTCTAATTCATTGCAAACAGCTCCCACTTCAGTTGTCTGAAGTATATCAAAACAATTTGAGATTTCCCTCCCCCCACTTCTTCTCTATGCTGAATATACAGTAGGAAGTAATCCAAGGAATGCCAGCAACGGCCGTAACTGTCACCATTCATCTTATTCATTTATATTAAAAAGTATTTTAATCTAAAGTTCCTGGCTTGCAAAAATGTTGGCATTTTGAATTTTCCTACCAGGGTTTTTACATTCTCTGTAGAAGAGGTTATGTCTAAAGGAGGGAGAATTTTAGGCTATATACAATACCACTTCATATAAGTTTTCAAAGCACTTTAAGGTTACAAGTCCCTGCATCCATGCAAAACATATTTCTATTATTAATGTGAATAGAGAATTCACACCACCAGTCAGGTGTGGATGGATGATAAAACTTCACTCTAATGCCATCATCACGAATGATTTTATGACAACCAATAGTCTCTGGATATTATAACCAATAGTCTCTGGATACTAGAAATGAGGAAAGTAATAACTTGCAGTCAGCACAAGTTTGTTAAAAACAGATCATGCCAAACCAATCTTATCTCATTCTTCAACATAGTGACTAAATTAGTAGACCAGTGAAATACTTAGACTTCAGCAAGGCATTCAACAAAGTAGACCACAACCTACTTCTTCGTAAGCTAGAAAAAAGTGGGATAGATAGCTTCACCACCAGATGGATTCACAACTGGTTGACAAACCATACTCAACAAGTAGTCCTTAATGGGTCTAAGTCTACCCGTACGCTCTCACAGAGAGGGCCTTCTCAGGGTGCCGTCCGCCAAGCAATGTCGGCTGGCGGCCCCCAGGGGAAGGGCCTTCTCTGTTGGAGCACCTACCCTCTGGAACGAACTTCCCCCCGGTTTGCGCCAACTATCTGATCTTCGGACCTTTCGCCGTGAATTAAAAACTTATTTATTTATCCAAGCGGGACTGGCTTGATTTTTAAATTTTCAAATTTTTAATTTTTAGTAATTTTATATGGGGTATTTTAGGCTGGGTCAATTTGACGGTTTTAATTTGGCCATTATTGAATATGTATTTTAATTGATATTTTAATTTTGTATATTTAATTGTTTTAACCTTGGCTGTACACCGCCCTGAGTCCTTCAGGAGAAGGGCGGTATAAAAATTTAAATAAATAAATAAATTTAAATAAATACATGGAGAGAAGTAAGCAGTGGGGTGCCACAAGGCCCAATACTCTTCAATATCTTCATAAATGACTTAAATGAGGGAATAGAAGGGACACTCACCAAATTTGCAGCTGATACTAAACTGGCAGGAATAGCTAATACCCTAGATGATAGACTCAAGTTCCAGATGGATCTTGACAGACTTGAACACTGGGCCCTATCTAAAAAAATGAAATTCAATGTAGAGAAAAGTAAAGTCTTACACTTAGGTAAGAAAAACCAAAAGCACACATATAAACTGAGGGAAACCAAGCTTAATAGCAGTGACTGTGACAGGGATCTTGTAATCTTAGTGGACAATCAGCTAAATATGAGCCAGTAGTGTGCAGCGGCAGCAAAAAAAAGCCAACACAATCCTAAATTGCATTAACAGAGGGATACAATCAAGATCAAGTGCAGTACTAATACCACTCTATAAAGCCCTATTAAGACCACACCTAGAGTACTGCATTCAGTTTTGGTCACCACACTATAAAAAAGACATTGAGACTAGAAAAAGTGCAGAGGAGAGCAACCAGGATGATTAGGGAACTGGAGAATAAAACATATGAAGAACAGTTACATGAACTGGGTGGGCATGGCTAGTTTAATGAAGAGAAGGACCAGAGGAGACAGGATAGCCATTTTCCAATACTTGAGGGGCTGCTACAGAGAGGGGGGGTCAAACTGTTTTCCAAAGCACCTGAAAGCCAGACAAGAAATAATGGATGGAAACTGACCAAGGAGAGATTCAACCTAGAAATGAGGAGGAACTTTCTGACAGTGAGAACAATCAACCAATGGAACAGTTTGCCTTCAGAAGTTGTGGGAGCTTCATCACTTGAGGCTTTCAAGAAAAGATTGGACTGCCATTTGTCAGAAATGATATAGGGTCTCCTGTTTCAGCAGGGGGTTGGAGTAGATGACCTATTAGGTCCCTTCCAACTCTGTTAATCTGTTATCTGATATCTAGATCATTTGTTGTTCAGTCACTACATCATGTCTCACTCCTCATGACTCGTGGACTAGGGATGGTATTCACTTACCTTTACTACCACTTCACAAATATGAGCATGCGTGCATGCGCAGATTGTCAAAAACTGGACGTGATGACATCTGGGTGGGTGGGTGAAGCCTCCCGCAGCTGCTGCTACCAGTTCTCCTCAACCGGATAGAACCGGCTGAATACCACCATTGCCATGGACCACATAGCATGCCGGGCCTCCTCTATCCTCTAATATCTCCCAGAGTTTGTCCAAATGCATGCTTATTACGTTGATGACTCCATCTAACCAACTCATCTTCTTCTTTCCTTCTCCTTTTTGCCTTCAATCTTTCCCAAATCAGGGTCTTTTCCAATGAGTCCTCTCTTCTCATTTGGTGGCCAAAGTACGTGAGCTTCAATATCTGTCTTTCCAAAGGACAGTCAGGGTTCATTTCCTTTAGGATGGACTGATTTGATCTCCTTGCCATCCAAATCTAGATTATAAATTCCAGAATTCCCACCAGAAGAAATATCAACAACCTCAGATATGCAGAGGATACCATTCTAATGGCAGAAAGCGAAGAGGAACTAAAGAGTCTCTTGATGTGGGTGAAGGAGGAGAGTGCAAAAGTTGGCTTGAAACTCAACATTAAGAAAACTAAAATCATGGCATCTGGCCCTCTCAATTCCTGGCAGATAGATGGAGAAGAAATGGAGGTAGTGACAGATTTTATTTTCCTGGGCTCCAAGATCACTGCAGATGGGGACTGTAGCCAAGAAATTAAAAGATGCTTGCTCCTGGGGAGGAAAGCTATGGCAAATCTAGACACCATGAGAAAAAGCAGAGAGATTACCCTGCCAACAAAAGTGCATATAGTCAAGGCTATTGTTGTGTCCCACTCCTCCTCTGACGACCGGGTCGGGGAAGTCTGTATCAAATGTGCCTCTGCAGCTCTGCCAAAGTCCTATCAGAGTCCTCAGGGCAGGCAGGAATCCAAGGTGTGACTTCAGCAATCCAGATTAGACTTTGCCTGACTCAGAGAATGCCAGAAAGCAGATCCTTTATATGGGCCATGGGGTGTGGCTCCATGACTCAGCACTTATCCAGGCCTGTCCCTCTCTTCCTTTTGCTGACGTCGCCTCTCCATTCTCCGGAAGCGTGGATCTCTCAAGCCTCCAGCTGTTGGTAATTCCAGCTCGTGACTGGCTTCATATTCCTCAGGCTCACATGTTGTGGGGTTTAGTTGCTCCGTTTGTCTGGGCATGGTGCCAGGACTGGGGGCTGGAGGCATGTCAGGCCATTTGTCTTGCTCGGACTGTCCGGGCATGGTGCCAGGACTGGGGGCTGGAGGCATGCCAGGACATTCTTCTGTACTAGCAGTGTCTGGCAGGAGATGAGAAGGGCCCAGCTGCAGAGAGGGGCGCGAGCGAGGCACAACAGCTATGGTTTTCCCAGTTGCAATATATGGCTATGAAAGTTGGACCATAAGAAAGGCTGAGCGCCAAAGAATTGAGGCCTTTGAACAATGTGAAGCGTCTGGGACTGTGAGCATACAACGAGTTTGTTTTTCAGAAACCGCAAAGAGAAGACGTACATAGAACAAGGATTCTTCTAATTCATTGCAAACAGCTCCCACTTCAGTTGTCTGAAGTATATCAAAACAATTTGAGATTTCCCTCCCCCCACTTCTTCTCTATGCTGAATATACAGTAGGAAGTAATCCAAGGAATGCCAGCAACGGCCGTAACTGTCACCATTCATCTTATTCATTTATATTAAAAAGTATTTTAATCTAAAATTCCTGGCTTGCAAAAATGTTGGCATTTTGAATTTTCCTACCAGGGTTTTTACATTCTCTGTAGAAGAGGTTATGTCTAAAGGAGGGAGAATCTTAGGCTATATACAATACCACTTCATATAAGTTTTCAAAGCACTTTAAGGTTACAAGTCCCTGCATCCATGCAAAACATATTTCTATTATTAATGTGAATAGAGAATTCACACCACCAGTCAGGTGTGGATGGATGATAAAACTTCACTCTAATGCCATCATCACGAATGATTTTATGACAACCAATAGTCTCTGGATACTAGAAATGAGGAAAGTAATAACTTGCAGTCAGCACAGGTTTGTTAAAAACAGATCATGCCAAACCAATCTTATCTCATTCTTCAACATAGTGACTAAATTAGTAGACCAGTGAAATACTTAGACTTCAGCAAGGCACTCAACAAAGTAGACCACAACCTACTTCTTCGTAAGCTAGAAAAAAGTGGGATAGATAGCTTCACCACCAGATGGATTCACAACTGGTTGACAAACCATACTCAACAAGTAGTCCTTAATGGGTCTAAGTCTACCCGTACGCTCCCACAGAGAGGGTCTCCTCAGGGTGCCGTCCGCCAAGCAATGTCGGCTGGCGGCCCCCAGGGGAAGGGCCTTCTCTGTTGGAGCACCTACCCTCTGGAACGAACTTCCCCCCGGTTTGCGCCAACTATCTGATCTTCGGACCTTTCGCCGTGAATTAAAAACTTATTTATTTATCCAAGCGGGACTGGCTTGATTTTTAAATTTTCAAATTTTTAATTTTTAGTAATTTTATATGGGGTATTTTAGGCTGGGTCAATTTGACGGTTTTAATTTGGCCATTATTGAATATGTATTTTAATTGATATTTTAATTTTGTATATTTAATTGTTTTAACCTTGGCTGTACACCGCCCTGAGTCCTTCAGGAGAAGGGCGGTATAAAAATTTAAATAAATAAATTTAAATAAATACATGGAGAGAAGTAAGCAGTGGGGTGCCACAAGGCCCAATACTCTTCAATATCTTCATAAATGACTTAAATGAGGGAATAGAAGGGACACTCACCAAATTTACACCTGATACTAAGCTGGCAGGAATAGCTAATACCCTATATGATAGGCTCAAGATCCAGATGGATCTTGACAGACTTGAACATTGGGCCCTATCTAAAAAAATGAAATTCAATGTAGAGAAAAGTAAAGTCTTACACTTAGGTAAGAAAAACCAAAAGCACACATATAAACTGAGGGAAACCAAGCTTAATAGCAGTGACTGTGACAGGGATCTTGTAATCTTAGTGGACAATCAGCTAAATATGAGCCAGCAGTGTGCAGCGGCAGCAAAAAAAAGCCAACACAATCCTAAATTGCATTAACAAAAGGATACAATCAAGATCAAGTGCAGTACTAATACCACTCTATAAAGCCCTATTAAGACCACACCTAGAGTACTGCATTCAGTTTTGGTCACCACACTATAAAAAAGACATTGAGACTAGAAAAAGTGCAGAGGAGAGCAACCAGGATGATTAGGGAACTGGAGAATAAAACATATGAAGAACAGTTACATGAACTGGGTGGGCATGGCTAGTTTAATGAAGAGAAGGACCAGAGGAGACAGGATAGCCGTTTTCCAATACTTGAGGGGCTGCTACAGAGAGGGGGGGTCAAACTGTTTTCCAAAGCACCTGAAAGCCAGACAAGAAATAATGGATGGAAACTGACCAAGGAGAGATTCAACCTAGAAATGAGGAGGAACTTTCTGACAGTGAGAACAATCAACCAATGGAACAGTTTGCTTTCAGAAGTTGTGGGAGCTTCATCACTTGAGGCTTTCAAGAAAAGATTGGACTGCCATTTGTCAGAAATGATATAGGGTCTCCTGCTTCAGCAGGGGGTTGGAGTAGATGACCTATTAGGTTCCTTCCAACTCTGTTAATCTGTTATCTGATATCTAGATCATTTGTTGTTCAGTCACTACATCATGTCTCACTCCTCATGACTCGTGGACTAGGGATGGTATTCACTTACCTTCGCTACCACTTCACAAATATGAGCATGCGCGCATGCGCAGATTGTCAAAAACTGGACCTGATGACATCTGGGTGGGTGGGCGGAGCCTCCCGCAGCTGCTGCTACCAGTTCTCCTCAACCGGATAGAACCGGCTGAATACCGCCATTGCCATGGACCACATAGCATGCCGGGCCTCCTCTATCCTCTAATATCTCCCAGAGTTTGTCCAAATGCATGCTTATTACGTTGATGACTCCATCTAACCAACTCATCTTCTTCTTTCCTTCTCCTTTTTGCCTTCAATCTTTCCCAAATCAGGGTCTTTTCCAATGAGTCCTCTCTTCTCATTTGGTGGCCAAAGTACGTGAGCTTCAATCTGTCTTTCCAAAGGACAGTCAGGGTTCATTTCCTTTAGGATGGACTGATTTGATCTCCTTGCCATCCAAATCTAGATTATAAACTCCAGAATTCCCACCAGAAGAAATATCAACAACCTCAGATATGCCAGAGGATACCATTCTAATGGCAGAAAGTGAAGAGGAACTAAAGAGTCTCTTGATGTGGGTGAAGGAGGAGAGTGCAAAAGTTGGCTTGAAACTCAATATTAAGAAAACTAAAATCATGGCATCTGGCCCTCTCAATTCCTGGCAGATAGATGGAGAAGAAATGGAGGTAGTGACAGATTTTATTTTCCTGGGCTCCAAGATCACCGCAGATGGGGACTGTAGCCAAGAAATTAAAAGACGCTTGCTTCTGGGGAGGAAAGCTATGGCAAATCTAGACACCATGCGAAAAAGCAGAGACATTATCCTGCCAACAACTATATGCAACAAAAGTGCATATAGTCAAGGCTATTGTCATGTCCCACTCCTCCTCTGACGGCCGGGTTGGGGAAGTCCGTATCAAGCGTGCCTCAGCAGCTTTGCCAAAGTTCTGTCAGAGTTCTCAGGGCAGGCAGGAGACCAGGATGTGACTTCAGCAATCCAATTTAGACTTTGCCTGACTCAAAGAATGCCAGAAAGCAGATCCTTTATATAGGCCATGGGGTGTGGCTCCATGACTCAGCACTTATCCAGGCCTGCCCCTCCCTTCCTTTTGCTGACGTCGCCTCTCCATTCTCCGGAAGCGTGGATCTCTCCAGCCTCCAGCTGTTGGTAATTCCAGCCCAGCTGTTGGTAATTCCAGCTCGTGACTGGCTTCATATTCCTCAGGCTCACATGCTGTGGGGGAGGGGTTCAGTTGCTCCGTTTGTCCGGGCATGATGCCAGGACTGGGGGCTGGAGGCATGCCAGGACATTCTTCTGTACTAGCAGTGTCTGGCAGGAGATGAGAAGGGCCCGGCTGTGGAGAGGGGGGCGAGCGAGGCACAACAGCTATGGTTTTCCCAGTTGCAATATATGGCTGTGAAAGTTGGACCATAAGAAAAGCTGAGCGCCAAAGAATTGAGGCTTTTGAACAATGGTGATGGAGAAGACTCCTACGAGTCCTTTGGGCTGCAAGGTGATCAAACTGGTCAGTCCTAGAGGAGATCAACCCTGACTGCTGTTTAGAAGGCCAGATCCTGAAGATGAAACTCCAATACTTTGACCACTTAATGAGAAGGAAGGACTCACTGAAGAAGAGCCAAATGCTCGGAACGATTGAGGGCAAAAGAAGAAGGGGACGACAGAGAATGAGGTGGCTGGATGGAGTCACTGAAGCAGTAGGCATGAGCTTAAATGGACTCCAGAGGATGGTAGAGGACAGGAAGGCCTGGAGGAACGTTGTCCATGGGGTCATGATGGTTTGGACACAACTTCGCAACTAACAACAACACAAACTCCAGAATTCCCACAAGGCGTGAACAAAAGTAAGAAAATGCTTGTAGCAGAATGCTAGAGAGTGTCATAACTCTAAAACTGGAATTGAAAGCTTCCCTCCCTCCCCACCCCCACCCCAAAAAATCAGTGTGCATGTGATGAATCTCTGACTTGATGATCAGCTCTAAGAACAATAATCCTGAGTTTGACAGTTACTTTATGAATGTATTGATTGATTGATTGATTCACTCCCATACTTATAAGAACCCAAAGATTCTGGGCAGCTATTCGTCATTGATTTCTTTCAGAATTAAACTTTGCTTGATTGACTTTGAAACTCATGGTTGGTATGAGTTGCACAAGTGTAGGATCAGTGTTAGCTGGTTGGGGGGGATAATCAGGAAGATCCAAATGTCAAAACTAATGTTGAGTTGTTACAATGCAACCCAGGCAGCATCCCTCTTTTCTCCCCATATTGTCACATACAAAGACGACACATACAAAGTGCAGCCATTGTGTAATGCTGCTTTCATCTTTTTTTTGATGAAGGTGCTGTGTGGCATCTTATCTAGTACTTCTGCAGGTTGGCCAGATGGGTTGAGATCAAAACTCGTGAAGGCCTATTGAAGAGAACATTACCCCATTAGCAGGGCTGGGTTCCACTTCCTTTCGATACTAGTTCTCAACGGGAGCGCACGCACACTTCTGCACACGCACAGAAGCTTTTGCACATGCACAGATTGTATTTGATGATGTCTGGGTGGGTGGGCAGAGCCTCCCGCCACCGTTACTACCAGTTTGCAAGAACCGGACCAAACCGATAGCAACCCACCACTGCCCCATTAATCATTAACAGAGCCCATCCAAAACATGTTGCTGTCTGAAAAGAAAACCAAGATCTGTTCCCTTAGGTGCAAGATCTGAAACTTGGCTCTAGCTAAAATCAGAACAGGCAGTTGTCTCGTGATAGATCCTGTCAACCTGATATAATAATAATAATAATAATAATAATAATAATAATAATAATAATAATAATAATAATAATAATAATAATAATAATAATAATAATAATAATAATAATAATAATAATAAAAATAATAAAAATAAAAATAGAATAGAATAGAATAGAATAGAATAGAATAGAATAGAATAGAATAGAATAGAATTTTTTATTGGCCAAGTGTGATTGGACACACAAGGAATTTGTCTTGGTGCATATGCTCTCAGTGTACATAAAAGAAAAGATATGTTCATCAAGGTACAACATTTACAACACAATTGATGGTCAATATATCAATATAAATCATAAGGATTGCCAGAAACAAGTTATAGTCATACAGTCATAAGTGGAAAGAGATTGGTGATGGGAACTATGAAACGATTAATAGTAGTGCAGATTCAGTAAATAGTCTGACAGTGTTGATGGAATTATTTGTTTAGCAGAGTGATGGCCTTCGGGAAAAAACTGTTCTTGTGTCTAGTTGTTCTGGTGTGCAGTGCTCTATAGCGTCGTTTTGAGGGTAGGGGTTGAAACAGTTTATGTCCAGAATGTGAGGGATCCTGGACATAATAATAATAATAATAGTAATATCAGAGTTGGAAGGGATCTTGGAGGTCTTCTAGTCCAACCCCCTGCCCAGGCAGGAAACCCTACACCATTTCAGACAAATGGCTATCCAACATTTTCTTAAAAATTTCCAGTGTTGGAACATTTACAACTTCTGCAGGCAAGTTGTTCCACTGATTAATTGTTCTAACTGTCAGGAAATTTCTCCTTAGTTCTAAGTTGCTTCTTTCCTTGATCAGTTTCCACCCATTGCTTCTTGTTCTACCCTCAGGTGCTTTGGAGAATAGTTTGACTCCCTCTTCTTTGTGGCAACCCCTGAGATATTGGAACACTGCTATCATGTCTCCCCTAGTCCTTCTTTTCATTAAACTAGACATACCGAGTTCCTGCAACCGTTCTTCATATGTTTTAGCCTCCAGTCCCCTAATCATCTTTGTTGCTTTTCTCTGCACTCTTTCTAGAGTCTCAACATCCTTTTTATATCGTGGCGACCAAAACTGAATGTAATATTCCATTCATAATGATTGCAAAGATCCTTTGCCGAGGTGGCGCAGTGGTTAGAGTGCAGTACTGCAGGCTACTTCAGCTCTCTGCAGTTCAGCAGATCGAATCTCACCAGGTTCGAGGTTGACTCAGCCTTCCATCCTTCCGGGGTGGGTAAAATGAAGACCCAGATTGTTGGGGGCAAAGAGGATGACTGTAAACTGCTTAGAGAGGGCTGTAAAGCACCGTGAAGCAGTATATAAGTCTAAGTGCTATTGCTATTGCCTGTTCAAAGAATTCAAGAGGTCCATTTCAAGGTCAGAAAGCAACTGATGAGAGAACAGAGTGTTTCATGATCCCAGGGGGCCTTTTATTGCATGAATGTGATAACTCTTATTTAGACATTTTAATGTTGCTTCCAGCCCCACTAATCTTCTTGGAGAAATGAAATTTTGACTCAAGAAGCTAAGTTAAAGTGATGTTAAACCCCCCTGCAGGCATTTCATAGATATGTAATTTACAGGCTGGGGATTTACTGGAAAGAAATGAAGATGGGGTAAGCGGGGGGTTGAGAAAAATGATATTGGATTCCCTCCCCCCTCTTTTATTGTCTACTTTTGCATTGGTCAAAATGGAGAATTTCATTCAGCATCCTTCAAGTAATTATAATTATTGGGATCTACCCAGTTCTTTGCAATCGGAACCATTTTATTTATTTCAAAACTTGGAACCAAGTATACCATCAGATCAAATTATGTGATAACACTTCCTTTCTATATTGCATCAGGTTTAGACAATGGGAAGTGAAATTCACGATAGAATGTTTTCTTATGGAAGAAAATTCAATCTCCATCTAAGCTCCTGGTGAAAATAGAATAGAATAGAATAGAATAGAATAGAATAGAATAGAATAGAATAGAATAGAATAGAATAGAATAGAATTTTTTATTGGCCAAGTGTGATTGGACACACAAGGAATTTGTCTTGGTGCATATACTCTTAGTGTACATGAAAGAAAAGATACATTCATCAAGAATTCTAAGGTACAACATTTAACGATAGTCATAGGGTACAAATAAGCAATCAGGAAACAATATCAATATAAATCATAAGGATACAAGCAACAAAGTTACAGTCATACAGTCATAAGTGGAAGGAGATGGGTGATGGGAACGTTGAGAAGATTAATAGTAGTGCAGACTTAGTGAATAGTTTGACAGTGTTGAGGGATTATTTGTTTAGCGGAGTGATGGCGTTCAGGAAAAAACTGTTTTTGTGTCTAGTTGTTCTGATGTGCAGTGCTCTGTAGCATCGTTTTGAGGGTAGGAGTTGAAACAGTTTATGTCCAGGATGTGAGGGATAGTTTATGGATAGTTCTATGTTAAAAGAACTAGCAAACAAGTATTCAAACCTACAATTAAAATTATACCACTCTTACTATTGGCAAAAATTCCTTTATCTAATTGCCATGAGGTAGTTTCTATATTTATGGCTTTGCATGTTCATTCAATAAATTGTTTTTAAATTAACCAGGGTTTATGGCCTTGTATTGAAACTGTTTCAATAAAACCTGGTTTGGGGATGGGTTGATTGTGGACACACAAAAACACAAACACAAGCACGCATAACTTTTTTCTTTGGTTTTATTCTGGCAGGTTTATAGTTGATATTTTTGCACTTCCAGTTGGATGTGGTTAGATGTTCAGAGTTTTTTCTGGAGTCAGGTTGGATAACTAAGTGGAGATACATGATGAATCTTCAGACACATGCACGGAAATTACACAAATCAAATCCCTGTTTTTATACGTGTCTATTATCTATAGACTGTGAATGTCTACAAAACTGACTTAAAACCTTTTTTCAATCTGGGATATAGAGGAACCAGTTTCATCTTATGAAACATCACAACACTACAGAAAACACCATAGACATTCTCTTGGATGTCACTTGGCTGTTGAATAGGTATTTTCCTTACCCTGACATTACTCAATAAGAGTCAAGTCTTCCCAAATTTATTATTACAACAGATAGAAATGGGATGATTTAGATGTACATTATGAGGCCCAGGTCAGAAGATTAGACTATGGTTGGGGAATTCTGGGAGTCGAAATCCATAAATCTTAAAGCTGCCAAGATTGAGAAACACTGATCTAGGAAATATATTTCCCTAAAGGAAGGAAGGAAGGAAGGAAGGAAGGAAGGAAGGAAGGAAGGAAGGAAGGAAGGAAGGAAGGAAGGAAGGAAGGAAGGAAGGAAGGAAGGAAGGACCTCTGCCTTGAGCAGAAGGTTGGACTAGAAGACCTCAGAGGTCCCTTTCAGCCCTATGATTCTATGTTCCAAGATACACTTGCTTAGTTTCTGTCAGAATGCCTTTTGGCAAATGATTCATAACTCCTCCATTCTACTAGAAGCAAGTATGTTAGGGTAAAGATTTAAGAGTTGACCAGCTTTTACAATGATGTAATGCTGGTTTTTGGGCTGATATCACTTTAAGAGCCTGTAATAAGAAGAGATTCTGTTGGGGTGTATCTCTCTCCTTCCATGTGCGCTTCCATGCTGTAATTGCTGGTTGCTGTTTGTTTGAGATCTGACTAAAGTACATGTAGGTATATATTCTTTGTAAATCAAACCACTATGTAAATACAAACCTTCGTTTACTGTATTTGCTCCTGGGTTGTCTCACATAGTCACACTATGCACACTCTGACAAAGTATTGGGATGGCAACGTTCAGATGGCTGCTGCAAAGTGTGTATTCAACAACCGAATCACCATCCAGGTAGCAGTCATCGCCGTATATAACACTAACGAGCAACCTGTCACTCAAGCTACAACTGGAGGAGAAAGATAAGTATCTACAATCTGAAGATGAGACTTTATGCGTTGTGGATTACATTCTTTCAAATTGTCAGACCCTGCCAGACATGGCAATAAATTTTGTCCTTTCAGACAATGACCTCTTGTTCAGGAATTTGTTTACAGCAGAAAACTCACAGAGAACGATATGATGAGATGAGCTGCTTTACTGCAGACAGAAATGAAGCCATCTACATGCAGAAGCTCTGCCTGTTGCAGAGCACAGCAATCTAAGCGTTATTGCAATTATTTGGTATTGTTTTTGTTTTTAATCCTGGATTAGATTGGTTTCTGGTAAATTGCTCAGAGCCTGCAGCAGTTGAGTGACAGACTGTAGATGCCAGAGTAAATAAATAAATGCAGAGCTATGGTCCACCATTCACATCCAATGCTCATAAAATACATTATTTATACATTATATATATCATACGATTTATATGCCTTAAACGGTTCCAAATAGAATGCAAGCCAACACACTCTATCTCACTTAAGGTTCAAAACTTTAGATGTTTAAAGACCCGTTACAGCTTCTTCACTTATCCATGAGGTACCACGGTCATGAGAAGCAAGTTTAAGAAACCCTCATCAGCTCCAATAGAGGGGCCTCAAGGAAATAAGTAAAAGTATATCTATGATTTGTTCTATTTGAATTACACCCGTTGGTTCAAATTTACCTAAGAATGCCCAGAAATAATTTCAAAATCATAGTGCAGGTACTAGTGAAAAATACTGTTTCCAACAGTCCACAATGACACAATTGGATGTTGGCAAATTGTCTCTCCCTACAATAAACCATAGTTTTGGGACTAACAGAGATCATTGCATAAACTCCTACATTGACCTGGTTGTGCAAACATCACCAACACACACACACACACACACACACACACACACGTATGTATGGATGGATGGATGTATGGATGGATGGATGGATGGATGTGCCATGTTTCCCCAAAAATAAGACCAGGTCTTATATTAATTTTTGCTCCAAAAGACACATTATGACTTATTTTTGGATTAGGTCTTAGTTTTGGGGAATTACGGTACTAAATGCATCTGTCTGGCTGACAACCTTAAATGGGGCTTATTTTGGGGGTAGGGCTTATATTACAAGCATCCTGAAAAATCATACTAGGGCTTATGTTACAATTGGGTCTTATTTTGGGGAAAATATCTACTGTGAACTCCGTGTGGCATCGAGAAGGGCATCCGACTAGTAAACACTCAGCTGCATCCAGTCGCCCCAACTCTACCCAAAATTAAGAGATTGCAGGTTCATAAAAAGAGAGAGTATAGTTTTTAGGTATGAGCGAGATAAAAAAAAAGAGAGAAAGATGACTGTTTGTTCAGTTCTGAGAATTTACACATGATTGATGGCCCTCAATGTGGACTTTTGAACATGCAGACGTGTCATTAGAAGACTTATCAAAAGCGGCACAAAGAAAATGTACAAACACAGGGCAAACCAGCAAATCATTTATGACTTGACCACACAGATATTCATCTTGATGCTCTGTCCCTAACCTGGTCATTCAGATCTTTGAATGGTGCACTCATGACCAGTGGTGGGATTCAAGTAATTTAACAACCGGTTCTCTGCCCTAATGATTTCTTCCAACAACCAGTTTGCCAAGCTGCTCAGACACTTAACAACCGGTTCTCCCGAAGTGGTGCGAACTGGCTGAATCCCACCACTGCTCATGACCCCTGTTACAGAGTTCATCCTTACTCTAGTTGTCCCTGTTAAGGGTAATTTGGGCTCACAGCCAAGGTTGTGGACTATTGAGCAGAGTACCTTATGCATGAAAACGACTGAGACTGGTTGTGGACAGTAACAGTTACTACACAGACAAACTGGGGTTTTATAATACTTTACTTTTAGGGGAAAAGCAAAATCATGGTCCAAAAACAATCCAGGTCATACACATATAAAGCCAGTCCAGGGATATTACAAATACCAAGTCTTCTTACCAAACATAGACTTGCACAACAAACCAGATCTTCTTTAGGAACACAGTTCAATACACAACAGTCAGTAAATAGTGAGGAATCAGTAAATAGCCATGATCAAACAATGATCATGCATTTTTGTTGTTAGTTGCGAAGTCGTGTCTGACCCATCACGACCCCATGGACAATGTTCCTCTAGGCATATAGAGCTCTAATATACAGTTGCAGCATATCAGCAGATAACAATGCTGTAGAGTCCCTCGAAGCCATCATTTAGCTCTCCTTATATACATTGGCTACAGAGCTCAGCCAATCAGGATGCATAATGATGAGGCAGCACAACCTTAAAGCAATATAATACCTTTCTTACTGCAAACATACATAGTTGGTTTATATATTGCCTGACCAACTAGTTAGACAAATAACAATTTCCTAACAGTCCCCTTCTTCTCTTTCGTTCCACCTTTCCCAGCATTAGGGAGCTAAATCTTTTCATAATGTGTTCAAAGTAAGGAAATTTGAGCCTGGCCATTTGTATCTCGTGTGAAAATCCTGGGTTGATTTATTCGATGATCCATTTGTTTGTTTTCTTGGCTGTGCAGCACACGTTGTGCATCTGAAACAAGCACAACCTTCCTTTTAATTCCAGTGCACTAACAGGTGGGGTTTTTTTTTGGGTTGTTGTTCTTTAAATACAACTCAAAAAGAAGCTTGATGAAATCATAAGCACAACTTCAGGATCTTCTTGTGACTAGGATTTGTCACACTTGGAGCTGGCTCAGGATGTAAACAGCTTGATGTGTAGGACAGCTGGGCTCAAATGTATGTATGTACGTCTTCTCATTTTTGGCATTAATTTCAGAAAAGCTCTGCCGCTGCTTTATCAGATCCCGCATTTACAAGAAGAGAGCTCCTTGACTTGAAATGAATAGGAATAGAATTCTTCTACAGACTGTGTTAGCATACTAAAAAGCAGAGACATCACCCTGCCAACCAAAGTGCATATAGTCAGGGCTATGGTTTTCCCAGTTGCGATGGATGGCTGTGGACCATAAGGAAGGCTGAGTGCCAAAGAATTGAGGCCTTTGAACTATGGTGCTGGAGAAGACTCCTGGGAGTCCCTTGGACTGCAAAGTGATCAAACCGGTCAGTCCTAGAGGAAATCAACCCTGACTGCTCTTTAGAAGGCCAGATCCTGAAGAGGAAACTCAAATGCTTTGGCCACCTAATGAGAAGGAAGGACTCACTGTAGAAGAGCCTAATGCTGGGAAAGATTGAGGGCAAAAGAAGAAGGGGACGACAGAGAATGAGGTGGCTGGATGCAGTCACTGAAGCAGTCGGTGTGAGATTAACTGGACTCCAAAGGATGGTAGAGGACAGGAAGGTCTGGAGGAAAGTTGTCCATGGAGTCGCGATGGGTCGGACATGACTTTGCAACTAACAAGAACAACAGGCTTTGTTCTTCTCAAGGCTGGGACCAAAAAGACAGGAGAGAGAATACAGAAGAGGTGGGGGGAAAGGCTTTCTGCCTTGATTCATCTGGTAAATTACCAGGCATGCAAAGCACCCATGAACCCCATTTTCAAGAGACAACCCCACAAATGGAATTTATCTGCAATGCACAGTAAATTAACATCCACCTCCGTTTCCTTCTCCTCATCTGGAATATTTTGAAATATTTTCCCAAACTTCCACATGCCTTTTGTCTTCGAGTGTCTATGGAGATTCTCCATCATACAGATCATGGTTGTCCCAAAGATGCTTTTTCAAAAGGCAAGAGGAGTTTTGTTTTTTCCTTGAAGACATTTCACTTCTGATCCAAGAAGCTTCTTATTCTTCCAATTATTCTCCAAAGCAACAGAGGGCAGGACAAGAAACAATGGTTAGAAACTAATCAAAAAAAGAAGCAATCTGGAATTAAGGCGAAACTTCCTAACAGTGAGGACAATTAACCAGTGGAACAGCTTGCCTTCAGAGATCATGGGTGCTCCATCACTGGAGGTTTTTAAGAAGTCACTGGACAGTCACTTATCTAAAATGGTGTAGGTTCTCCTGCTTGAGCAGGGGGCTGGACTAGAAGACCTCCAAGGTCCCTTCCAACTCTATTCTATCCTTCTGAAAAATGAAGTCCAGTTGCCTTTTGAAAAAGTGTCTTTGGGAGACTGTTGTCTTCAGATGATAGAAACTGATCATCTACTCCAGGGGTCTTCAACCTTGGCAACTTTAAGCGTGGAGGACTTTAACTGCCAGAAATACTGTAAAGCTGACTGGGGAATTCTGGGAGTTGAAGTCCACCAGGCTTAAAGTTGCCAAGGTTGGGGACCCCTGATCTACTCCATTCTCTATGGCCCATTTTTTTCCATTTGCTTCTTTTGTTTGATTGGATTTATGAATGAGAGGCAAATGTGTAACATGATAGATTGCCATTCTTTCATTTCCAAATCTTCTTTTTGGATAATTGCCCAGTCAGTATGAGCTACCTTCTGGCCCTGAATTTCCCTTGTAGATATCTGGTTTAGTGAAAGAACGACAGCGATGAAAAAAATAATACAGAGGCATTTTTTACATAAAGAGGTAGCCTTGAATGGGGGGAAAAACGGGATTCAATAAAAAAAATATCAACCTAGAGTTCAAAAACTATATTTTGTGGTTAGAATCCATTACTTGATGAATTGGGTTTTTTTTGTTGTTGTTTTTTGGCAAAGTAGTGATTTAAAACAATGCCCACACGAAGATAATTAAGTAGGAATGTTGAATTTATGGGCATTTTTTGATCTTAAGTCTTCTTATATAAAAATCTCATAAAAAGGAAAAGTCATTTTGTTATCCTTTACTATTCACTGTTCCCACATACAATAAAGCTTTTTTTTTTAATTACACGAAAAAGGATATCTTTATAAAAGAAATAAACATTAAACACTGTGCAAAATACTGATAGTTCTCATCTTAGGACAAGATTGTTCAGTAGAGATTTTGGATTCATCTGAGATCCTACCAGAAAAATCCATCCATCTCTCTCTTTCTCTCTCTCTCAATATAAATATAAAGATATTATATTTCTCTATAGTGAGGCACAACTTGCCTTAGAAATTAGTCCAAATGTTTTTTTGGTTTTTTTTATTTGCATTTATATCCCGCCCTTCTCCGAAGACTCATGGCGGCTTACACTATGTCAAGCAATAGTCTTCATCCATTTGTATATTTATATACAAAGTCAACTTATTGCCCCCAACAATCTGGGTCCTCATTTTACCTACCTTATAAAGGATGGAAGGCTGAGTCAACCTTGGGCCTGGTGGGGCTATCAAGAGGTGTACAAGTTTTCAAATGCTCCAAAACTTTTCATTAACCAAGTAACATTTTTTTAAAAAATAATTTTTACTAAATATATTTCAAAAAACAAAAAAGAATCTTTAAACAATAGTTTCTTTCCAACAACTTCGCAACGGTTAAATATTTCTTACTTATCCATTTTTTCTCCCTTATTTCAATGTATCCTTTATACATACAAGTCTAATATTAATTTATTTACATATATACATATAAATAACAGTGTACACAATTTCATTTCTACAAACTACATTTTTTCTGTTTCCTCTTATTTGTTGTTACATTTCTACTCTTATACCTTCCTTATTTGATCTTTCCTTGCCTTTTATCTCTCTCCTCTAGCCATTCGTTCCATTTCTCCCACATTATATAATATTCTGTTTCCTCTTTTTCTTGTATCCATTTCTGCACATTCCAAGACTTTTCTAATCAAATTATCTTTTTAACATTTTTATTATTGAATTATTTCATATAATATTTATTTATGTTACCTTTCCCCATGAAGCATTTTTGGACAATTTGAAGTGTTCACACTTTTTTTCCTGCCTTTTTTTTATTATTTGCTCTAATTTCTCTCATCTCTGTTATTGTCTGAAAAAGTTTGCTGGAAAATTACGGATGAGTCGGTTGAAAGATAATCTCAGAGAAAGCAACTCGCCCTAAGTGGGGAAAGATTTCAAGAAGGGTGCCTCAAAAAGACCCTGCCTTCAGTCACTCTCTATACGCAAGGCTGGAAAAATCCTTCTTGCAATTTCCAGGAATCTCTATTTACCCCACACTGGCATTAAAAGCATTTGTAAAATCTGAGTTGTGATTCTTTCTCACTCTCTTATTTTTTTAATCACTCAAGGTGGCAAACGTACAAATACTCCTTCCTCCTCCTATTTTCTCTACAACTACCACCACCATCATCCATATAAGATAAGTTGGGCTAAGAAAGACTGACTGGCCCAAAGTCACCCAGATAGCTTTCCTGACTAGGGTAGAACTAGAACTCACCACCTCTTGGTGATTGGCCCAAAGTCACCCAGATGGCTTTCATGACAAGGCAAGACTAAAACTTGTAGTCTCCTAGTTGATTGTCCGAAAGTCATCTTGCTGTTTTTCATGCCTAGGGTGGGACTAAAACTTACCATCTCCTGGTGATTGTTGCAAAATCACCCAGCTGGCTTTCATAATGAGGAAGGAATAGAACTCACAGTCTCCTACCCTGTTTCCCTGAAAATAAGACATCCCCTGATAATAAGCCCAATTGGGCTTTTGAGCGCATGCGCTAAAATAAGCCTCCTCCCAAAAATAAACCCTCCCCCAAAATATTTAAACCAGTGATGAAATCCAAAAAATTTTACTACCATTTCTGTGGACATGGCTGTCAAGGTTCCAGAAAAACCTCTTCTGCATAAAAGAACCCTAAAGTCTAGTATGGTTTCCAGGCCTGACGATGGCTTGGTGGGCATCATGTGGCTTGGTGGGCATGGCTTGGAGGGCATGGCAGGGTTAAGGATACTGCAAAATCCCCATTCTCTCCTCATTCCTGGGGGAAGGATATTGCAAAATCTCCATTCCCATCACACTCTGGAGCCAACCAGAGGTGGTATTTGCCGGTTCTCTGGACTACTTCAAAATTTCCACTACTGGTTCTCCGAATTGCTCAAAATTTCCACTACCAGTTCTCCAGAACCTCTCAGAACCTGTTGGATTTCACCCCTGATTTAAACGCAGAGCTGGAAATCAGGTAAGATGGCAAGAGGAACTCCATCTTGCTCCCATGTCCCAAATAATAATACCTCCCTGAAAATAAGGCCAAACGCTTATTTCGGGGTTCTAAAAAAATATAAGACAGGGTCTTATTTTCAGGGAAACATGGTAGTGATTCTTCCAGAGTCATCCGGCTGGCTTTCATGCCTAAAGCAGGACTAGAACTCACCATCACCTGTTTTTTAGACCAACACCTTAACTGCTAGAACAAACTGAATCTTGGTTTGACTCAAGGATGGCATTCACTTACCTTCGCTACCGGTTTGCAAATGTGAGCACATGCACCGCATCCGTGCATGCGCAGGCCAGTCTGCATGTTGTGTCTCGTCCGATCTCACCACAGCGGGGCCTTCTTATCTGCTTCCGAACACGGAGGAATGTCCTAGTATGCCTCCCGGCCCCAGCCCTGGCTCCATGCCCAGACAGGCTGAAGAGGAGGAAGTATCTCCAGCCCCCAGCTCTGGCTCCATGCCCAGGCAAACAGAGCAACTAGACCCCTCCCCCTCCTCCACAGCATGTGAGCCTGAGGGAGGTCAATTGCCAACAGCTGCAGACTGGAGTGACCCTCGCGTCAGAAGACTTGATAGGCGGAGGCAACAGAAGGAAGGGAGGGGCAGGCCTGGATAAGTGCTGAGTCATGGAGCCACACCCCATGGCCTATATAAAGAACCTGCTTTCTGGCATTCTCTGAGTCAGGTAAAGTCTAAACATATCTTGCTGAAGTCACTTTCTGGTCTCCTGCCTGCCCTGAGGACTTTGCTAGGACTTTGGCAGAGCTGCAGAGGCACGCCTGATTCGTCTTTCCCTGACCCGGCCATCAGCGGAGGAGTGGGACACGACACTGCACACACACAGATCGTCAAAAACAGGACGTGATTACGTTCAGGTCAGTGGGTGGAGCCTCCCACAGCCACCGCTACTGGTTTGCCCAAGCAAGATAAAACTGGCTGAATACCACCACTGATTTGACTACTACAAATGCTGGATCTTTCAGTTTGTCTATAGGTATCTATTTTATTCCACATTCTGCCAAGATGAAACCATCTGCCCAAGAATCCCAATTCTTCTACTGTGACCATCTTCCTCTAAAATGTTTTGTTTTTCTCACCCCTTTCCCCATATTGACTTCCTCTGCCATGAAAGGAGAGCAAAGCCCAGCATATGCTCTGGATAGCATGTGCTTGCTTGTGTACCCAAGCACTCAGTCACCCCTCATTACTCTACAAGTCTCTTGAGCACAAAGGGAAAAAGAGCTTCAACGGGTTGAAATTCCATATTGGTTGAGCGCACTGGAACATTAGTGACCATCTGCAACATAGACTGACGGCGGAGCCTCTGTTGTTTTACTCGCTTTTCCGTGGGTTCTGAAGAAAGGCAGACTTTTTTGGGAACGAGGGGAGAAAAAAAAAAAGCATGCCGTCCATTGTCCTCTGAAAACCTGAAGATTAATAAAAAAAAAGATAAATCTAGATTTTTGGAAGAGTGGCTTTTAAGAAGAGGCGATGGTTAAGGAAGCTGTTTCAAGAGAAACCATTATGAGCATCAACCTACCCTCAGTTATCATTCGCTAACAGGCTATGAAGAGATCCCTCCCCAGATATAGAAATTTGATGGCATTTAAAGATCTTCTTATTTCATTAGTGGATGTAGAAACAGTCTGGTTCTTGCATCCTACTCTTATTTGGGTGACAGATTTAGGTTAACAGCTGTTTAAAATCATTATTAATGTATGTTCTGCAGAGTAGGCACCATAAGAGTAGCCAAGATTGTGAAATTACAACAGAATAACAGAGTTGGAAGGGACCTTGCAGGTCTTCTAGTCTTCCCCCCTGCTCAAGTTGGAAACCCAGGGGGTGAAATGCTCCTGGTTCGGACCGGATCGCCCGAACCAGTAGTGATGGCGGCAGGTGGTTCGGAGAACCGGTAGCAAAAATCCTTGGCCCCGCCCTCTGCCCCAGCTGAGCCGCATGATCATCAGATGATCAGATGATCAGATGATGATCGCGCAGCTCAGCTGGGATCGTCAGAACCCTTTAAAAGCTCTTTTTTCCTCTGGTGATCCCAGCTGAGTTGCCTGATCATCACAGGCTTTTAAAAGCATTTTTTTACAACCTCTTCGGTTGTAGGGTTGAGGAAACCCTATACCATTTCTGAGAAATGGTTGTCCAATCTCTTCTTTTATGTACACTGAGAGCATGTGCACCAAGACAATTTCCTTGTGTATCCAATCACACTTGGCCAATAAAAAATTCTATTCTATTCTATCCTATTCTATTCTTTAAAATCTCCAGTGTTGGAGCACCCACAACTTCTGGAAGCAAGTCATTCCACTGATTAATTGTTCGGTCAGGAAAGCCCTCCTTAATTCTAGATTGGATCTATCCTTGATTAGTTTCCATCCTCTGCTTCTTTTCTTTTCTTTTCTTTATGTTATTTGTCACAACATTATATATAAGTATAAGCATGAAATAACTATACGATATATAAGCGTGTACATAATCATATGTATGTAATAACTATATGAAATTGGATACAACCAAAGGGAACATTAGGGCAGGAACGGTAGGCACGTTGGTGCTCTTATGCACGCCCCTTACAGACCTCTTAGGAATGGGGTAAAGTCAATAGTAGATAGTTTTTGGTTAAAGCTTTGGGGAATTTGGGAAGAGGCCACAGAGTCTGGTAGTGCATTCCAGGCATTAACAACTCTGTTTCTGAAGTCATATTTTCTGCAGTCAAGATTGGAGCGGTTCACATTAAGCTTAAATCTATTGTGTGCTCGTGTATTGTTATGATTGAAGCTGAAGTAGTCTTCGACAGGAAGGACGTTGTAACAGATGATTCAATGAGTTAAACTCAGGTCTTGTCGAAGGCGGCGGAGTTCTAAATTTTCTAAACCCAGGATTTCAAGTCTGGTGGCATAAGGTATTTTGTTGTAATTAGAGATTACAATTACAACTGTAACTGTAATTACAATTGTAGTTGTAATCCACCTTCAGATGCTTTGGAGGATAGGTTGACCTTCTGTTCTTTGTGGCAACCCCTTAGATGTTGGAACACTGCTATCATACCTCTCCCTAACTCCTTCTTTTCATGAAACTAAATGAAAAAAAATTGTTGGGGACAAACATGAAATGACCCCCTCACATCCATCCGTCCACATGGATGTTTGTAACACGTTCAGGAACAAAACGTGGGACATTGATCTCTGTGTGGCCGTGCCTGCCATTGTCAACCCATTTATCCTTCTGTTGCAAAGCTGCCCGATTCTCTGTCCTTTCCCAGAGATTTCGCCTGTATTGTTGCGGGTTTTGCGTTCCTCGTCTTTGTTTATTTGTTCCCTGGGTTGATTTCTCCTCCTGTGGCTCGTGCCTTTCTTCATCCCCCAAGAGATGGAGGAGGCGAACGTACATAAGGGGCACGACTGAAAAGAAGGAAAAACTGCGCAGAGCCACGCGAAAGCGGAGTGGATTGTGGTGTGCAGGCATATAAAGCAATGGCTCTGCGCAGCCTCCCGCGGTGTCAAAAGTCAAGGTGAATTTCCTGGAATGGAAGGGTACGCATGCTGCTTTATGTGCGCAGAGGGATATTTTATGTTTTATGAGGAAGAACAACTTTTCCACCAGAAAGCCATAAAATACTTAGCTTGCAAGGTTGGATGCTCTCTAGCTGTACACAGCAGAAAAGGATAAGTGGAGAAGGAAAGTGGAAAGTCTCGGGGGTGATTTTTTTTTTCTGTTTGAAAAGAGGGAGAGGCAGGTTGGATCCTTCATTTTTTATTCATTTTTTAAAAAAATTTTTTTTTTGCTAGTGTTCCTCATACAGCCTTACTACCAATTGTCTAGCAGTTGTAGATTTCTTTCAGACATCCTCTACATCAGGATCTTGACAGACTTGAACATTGGGCGCTATCTAACAAAATGAAATTCAATGGTGAAAAAAGTAAGGTTCTACATTTAGGCAAGAGAAACAAAATGCATAGGTACAGTATATATGTGGTACCTTGCTCAATAGTATGTGAGAGGGTTCTTGGAGTCTTAGTGGACAATCAATTAAATATGAGCCAGCCATGTGCAGCAGCTGCCAAAAAAGCCAACACAGTTCTAGGCTGCATAAACAGAGGGATAGAATCAAGATCACGTGAAGTGTTAGTGCCACTTTATAATGTCTTGATAAGGCCACACTTGGGATACTGCATCCAGTTTTGGTTGCCACGATGTAAAAAAGATGTGGAGACTCTAGAAAGAATGCAGAGAAGAGCAACAAAGAGGATTAGGGAACTGGAGGCTAAAATATATGAAGAACGGTTGATGGAATTGGGTATGTCTAATCTGATGAAAAGAAGGACTAGGGGAGACATGATAGGAGTGTTCCAATATCTCAGGGGCTGCCGCAAAGAAGAGGGAGTCAAGCTCTTCTCCAAAGTGCCTAAGGGCAGGACAAGAAGCAATGGGTGGAAATTAATCAAGGAGAGAAGCAACTTAGAACTAAGGAGAAATTTCCTGACAGTTAGAACAATTAATCAGTGGAATAACTTGCCTCCAGAAGTTGTGAATGCTCCAACACTGGAATTTTTTAAGAAGATATTAGATAACCATTTGTCTGAAGCGGTGTAAGCAGGGGGTTGGACTAGAAGACCTCCAAGGTCCCTTCCAACTCTGTTATTCTATTTTTCTATCAGGGGTGTCAAACTCGATATGTCATGTTGCTGTCACGTGACATTTCACAATGTTTTTCCCATTCACGGAGCTGGGGTGGGCATGGCCTATGTAGATTGCACCCAGCCTATAGGCCAACAGTTTGGCACCCCCTGTACAACAACCAATAAATAATCTGCTTGAATATTTGACTTTACTAACAAGCGGGTTTCTTTTAAATGGCCTTTGAACTGGACAAGCATGCTTTCTCTCTTTCCTGCCCTAGACAGCCTGTAATCCCTATTTAATCATCTACCTGAACTTGCCTCAGAGGATTGTCCAGGGGTGTTTATTTATTTATTTTTATTTTATTTATTTATTTATTTGTCAATCATATATAAGATAACAGGTAAAAGTATAAACGTAATTTGGATACATGAAAAGAGTAAGTAAAAAAGGAATATTAGGACAGGGACGGTAGGCACGCGGGTGCACTTATGCGGGCCCCTTACAGACCTCTTAGGAAGGGGGTGAGCTCAACAGGAGACAGTTTAAGCTTAAAGTTTTGGGGGTTTGGGGAAGAAACTACAGAGTCAGGTAGAGTACAGGTTTGTGTTTGTTTGTGTGTGTGTGTGTGTGAGAGAGAGAGAGAAATCAATGACTCTGGAATTAAGCCCCACCTCCTTTTACCCTGAGTGTGACATGTTGAAAGGACTTTTTAAAAAATAGAACTTCTAAGTGCAATGTCATGGGTTATCTTGATATTTGTCAATTGCATCTTCAGACTCTTGGTTTGGGCTTCGTGTTGAGGATTCAGTCTACTGCTACCAACCAAATGCCCAATTAAATCTGCAGCTCCTGCGGTTTAGGCCCTGGTAGCTCGGAGTAAAGTATCTAACTTTGAAGAAAGAATAAACTTCGACTTAGTCCTAGGAAGATGAAAGGTGAGGAAGAAAATCAAGGAAACCTCACTTTTATTCTGTCTGGCACAAGAGGCAGAGACTGCTAGACTTTCAGGATTTTGTTATTACCCAATAGAACAACAAAACAGGATTCCCGTAGTCCTTGAAATATTTGATTCTGACCTGGCCTGCTTTGAAGGACTGACAACTTACCAATCCCTTCAGAGATTCAAATTCCATATCTGTCTATATAGTAAACATGTTTACAGTTGTAGAAAGTTAGCACCCAGCCCTCTCCTAGACAAATGAAATATTTTGAGAAATATTAAAAAGGCAGAATATTATTTTTCTCTAAAGGAGAAACATGTTCTTGGAAACATGTTAGGTGTTCGTTAGATGGGCCAGCCTATCTACAAGACAAAAGGCCTTCAGCTCCAGGATGATGGGATTATCGTTTAGGATGTTGAGCTTGTCGATTGAAAGGTCGGCAGCTCGGCGGTTCGAATCCCTAGTGCTGCCGTCTAACGGGGTGAGCCCCCGCTACTTCCCAGCTTCTGCCAACCTAGCAGTTCGAAAGCACGTAAAAATGCAAATAGAAAAAATAGGGACCACCTTTGGTGGGAAGGTAACAGCGTTCCGTGCGCCTTTGGCATTGAGTCATGCTAGCCACATGACCACGGAGACGTCTTCAGACAGCGCTGGCTCTTCGGCTTTGAAACGGAGATGAGCACCGCCCCCTAGAGTCGGCAACGACTAGCACGTATGTGCGAGGGGAACCTTTACCTTTACCTTTACACTCAGCCTAGCTGCAATATAACTGCATTACATCAGCCCAAGTTTCAACCAAGCTTGACTTAGACAACCAACAAAGTTAGCAGTGACCCCTACAACAACCAATAGAATACATTTCTTGCACAGGAACAGGAAGCTCAAGGGCAAAGCCCAAGAGAGAGTATAAATACCTCTCTGTCTCATCTCCATGTGGTCAGCTACCCAGAATCACACATGATTGGTGGTTCTGCTTCACCATTAAACCATCTTTCCAATCACCCACCATGTTTCCAGTGTCTTTCTTTCTCCCCACTTGGAACTGAACCCAGATGGACTTTTCTTCCAACACTGTCATGATTGAGATCTTAACCATATGCTATAGTTTCGTGGACAAAGCTATAGCAGCCCAACTCGTAGATCAGATTTCCATCCTCGTTTGCAAATTGCCCTAGACGTCGCACCACGCCAGGGTTTCTTCAATTAACTGGTTTCTCATTTTATCTGAATAAAGCAATATATGGCTTTGCGTTGGTGGAGAATTCAATTGCCATCCTACCCATCTGGAAAGCACCAAGTTGGAACGAGAGGGGTGCTTACCATTAGCAATGACATACAAACACTTCTTTTTTTTCCTAAGTTAATTTGTTCTTCCTGCTGTGGCAATCATCGTTACCTTTGTTACCTTTAATTGCTATTGTACTTCTCTGCAACCAGGCTGTGTCTGTGTTGGATTTCTAGTGCACTCTATAGAAAAGTCTCTCTCTCTCTCTCTCTCTCTCTCTCTCTTTCTCCCTCTCCCTCTCCCTCTCCCTCCCTCCCTCTCTCCCCTCTCTCTCTCATACATTCACACACACACACACACAAATACACATTCATTGTATTTACATCCCGACTGACTCACAGACCTTAAGCTAAGAAAAACAATAGCCTACTCACAGTACAGATTAAACATTTTTAAAACAAATCAAACCATATCGTAAGAAAGTATATTAAATCAATGGTCAGACCTGAGCTAGAAGGCTCTACAAAGCAATGATGGTTTCAGGAGCTCCCTGAACATCACTGGGAGGTTGGGAAACTAAGTTTAATGAGATACCATTTTTGAGGATCTGCCTTTAGCTTCAGCTCCCTTGGTTTGGTGGCTATGAGGATTATAAGTAGTTTCTCCTACGGTGACCTTATAGGTCAGACCAATTCTAGTCGGAGTAAACCGTCTTCCTATCTACCTCTCTTTTCTTAAGAAGTTGAAAATAATCAACAGTTCCAGATATTTCCTGAGGGAGAAAAAAAAATATTCTGAGAAATTCCGTCACCGCTCTTCAGCACAAAGGTTGTTCTGTCATTATCTAGACAATTTGTCTGAATCTACTCTCCAAAATTAAAGAATCCAAGGAAGCTAAGCCTCATTGTCATAAGAAATAAAGCCAGGCTAGCCTAGCAAATCCTCTTTTTTCATTGAAAGCTATTTCATGCCTTATCTAGGTAATAAAAAAACAACAGTTCAGTAGCTAGATGCTACTGTATTGCTTTCTCATTAGCTTGGAATTTGGAGGACTTAATCAGAATTTTCCTTCACCTATCTGTTAGAAGCAGCACTTTCATGCTTCTTTTGAAAACATGGCATTTTAAATCATTAGCAAGCATGTCGAGTCCAAGTACTGTGAGAATTATGATTCTCTATTGATT
Source organism: Ahaetulla prasina (assembly GCF_028640845.1). Classification (NCBI taxonomy): domain Eukaryota; kingdom Metazoa; phylum Chordata; class Lepidosauria; order Squamata; family Colubridae; genus Ahaetulla; species Ahaetulla prasina. The sequence goes on along the minus strand of NC_080549.1, from coordinate 11,235,304 downwards.
CTTTTTAATGAAAGAATTTGTCTGTAATTATTTTTGATAAATAATCCTAGGATGCTTGCTGTATACCTAGGATGCTTTCATAATTTCTGTCAATTTATAATTATGACTGGAGGGAGAAAAAAAACTTTCTTCAATTAGTGGCTAGTTTAGCTTTGTGCTACTGGCATGTTTCCCCTTCTCTTTTCTTTTTAATTAGGGGCGTATGAATCATAGAAAGGCTGTATTTAATTTTGCAATACAAGAAGTCTATTTGATTTTGTAATGTAATGAAGGAAATCAATTCCAATCGGTTTGAAGACATGATAAATCATGAGGGTCTGTCTGCAAATTGATTCAGAGGTTCAAAGTGATTCAATCCAAAGGTTCGATCTGTAGAAGTGATCTGGCTGAATCGTCTTTGAATCAAAGCATTGCATAGTCCTGATACGTCTATCCCAAATATGAATTTCGCTTACAATTATAAAGACGATTGTTTTAGCAAAGCTTGCTTTGAAATGATGTATTTAAATTCAAAGGAATCATAGAATTGGAAGGAACCATAGAAGTCATCTAGTCAATTTTTGCTAAATGAAGGATTTACAACAGCCTTTCTGATGGTTGACTATTCTGTCTGAAGAATGCTAGTGGACGAGAATTTAGTACTTCATACAGCAACCTTCTTCTGCTAATTCATACAATGGAAGTTCTTCTTGATATCTAACCTGGATCCTAGTGGTTTTAAATCACCGATTGTTGTCTTACTTCCTTGAGTTATTTGAAGAGTGTTATTATATCTTCCCTTAGCCATGTCCACAAGGTGCTTTTTCAAAAGGCAACTGGACTTTGTTTTACCTTGAAGACATTTTGCTTCTCATCTTGTTCTGAAGTTCTGAAGAAGCTTCTTGGACGAGAAGCGAAACATCTTCAAGGAAAAACAAAGGAAGTCCTGCTTATTTTTGAAAAAGCACCTTTGGGACAATCTTGACCTGAATAACTAAGAATCTCCAAGGACATTTCCCTTAGTCATCATTTTTTGTGGGCTAAACCTATCCAGATCCTTTAACTCAGGGGTCGGCAACCTTAAACACTCAAAGCACCACAACGGTCCTAACCAGATGCCCCCCGTTCAATTCTGGAGCCAACCGGTTTCCACACCGTACAGTCTCTTCCCAGCCTGGTGTCCTTTTTCCTCTACGTGTCCTAACCGAAAGCCCTATGAATTGTGGAGCTGACCAGAAAACCTGTCCCTTGCCATAGAATCTTTTCCTGGTGTGCCATGCTTTTTCTTCCCATAACCGGAAGCTCCTCTCAAAATTGTGGCGGTGACAGGGAGCCGCAGCAGAGGGATGAAAGAGCCACATGCGGCTCCAGAGCCGTGGGTTGCTGACCCCTGCTTTAACTATTCCTCATATGGAGCAAGAAATAAGGAGATGTTGTCTATGTCCCCATAATGTGCTAAGTTAAAAATCTCAGTGAATGAGTACGGGTCTGGATGGGGAGGAACAGGCTCAAACTTAATCCCTCCAAGACGGAGTGGCTGTGGATGCCGGCACCTCGGTACAGTCAGCTGCAGATGCGGCTGTCTGTCGGGGGTGAATCATTGGCCCCGATGGAGAAGGTACGCAACTTGGGCGTGCTCCTGGATGGTCGGTTGTCCTTTGAAGACCATTTGGCGACCGTCTCCAGGAGAGCATTTTATCAGGTTCGCCTGATCCGCCAGTTGCGTCCCTTCCTGGACCGGGATGCCTTATGCACAGTCACTCATGCTCTCGTTACCTCTCGCCTGGACTACTGCAATGCTCTCTACATGGGGCTCCCCTTGAAGAGCACCCGGAGACTTCAGCTAGTTCAGAATGCGGCTGCGCGGGTTATTGAGGGAGCGTCTCGGAGCTCCCACATAACACCTATCCTGCGCAGACTGCACTGGCTACCTGTTGTTTTCCGGGTGCGCTTCAAGGTATTGGTTACCACCTTTAAAGCGCTCCATGGCTTAGGACCGGGCTATCTACGGGACCGCCTACTGCCGGCTTCTATCTCCCATCGTCCGGTATGCTCCCACAGAGAGGGACTCCTCAGGGTGCCGTCAGCCAAACAGTGTCGACTGGCGGCCCCCAGGGGGGGGGCCTTCTCTGTGGGAGCTCCGACCCTGTGGGACGGACTTCCCCTCGGACTTCGACAATTACCTGACCTTAGGACCTTTTGCCGCAAACTTAAAACTTATTTATTTCGTATGGCTGGACTAGCCTGATTTTTATTTTTATTGGATGGGTTTTTTAAATTTTGTGATTTTAAGGGGGAGTACGTTTTTTAACATTTTGGGCATTTAAATTAGTTTTTTAAGGGATGTTTTTAATTATTGTGTGTATTTATATTTTATCTGCCTGTTCACCGCCCTGAGTCCTTCGGGAGAAGGGCGGTATACAAATTAAAATATTATTATTATTATTAGTATCCAGCGTTATGTGAGACATCCTCCTCAGCTCGCAATAAAATACCTGATGCCACCAGACTCCAAATTTTGAGCTTAGACAACTTAGAACTACGCCGATTTCAATCTGACCTAAGCATAGTACATAAAATTATCTACCACAATGTCCTACCTGTCAATGACTACTTCAGCTTCAACCACAACAATACACGAGCAAATAATAGATACAAACTCAAAATAAACCGCTCCAAACTTGATTGCAGAAAATATGACTTCAGTAACAGAGTGGTCAATGCCTGGAATGCACTATCTGACTCTGTAGTTTCTTCCCCAAACCCCAAAACTTTAAGCTTAAACTATCTACTGTTGACCTCACCCCATTTCTAAGAGGTCTGTAAGGGGCGTGCATAAGTGCACCCGCGTGCCTACTGTCCCTGTCCTAATATTCCTTTTTTTTTTTACTTACTCTTTTCATGTATCCAAATTATCTTTATACTTTTACCTGTTATCTTATATGTGATTGACAAAATAAATAAATAAATAAATAATAAACCTCTTTAAACCCCATGTCTCTTAGGAGGTTATTACATTTTACATTCTTGAACTCTTAATTGGCTACCCCTTGTGGTTTCCTAAAACTAAAACTTCTACTCAGGTTCTGTGACACTCTACAAGGCTAGTTTCCAGAAAACACATAATGCCAGCCTTTCCAGGTTCCAGTGATACGGTAATAACGGCAAAACTTGTTCAATCAAAACCATGTTCAATCAAGGTGCTTTGGGGTTATCGTTTTATGCACAAAACACCATTCATCCTTTTGATATCATGTTAAGATCTCCCACATTGAATAACAACAAGAATCAAGCTTGTAAAATATTTTAAACCAACAGCAAGATCAACAAAGCTCCTAGCTTCACCCTTAAACACGCCGAGAATTTGTCCAATATTTCTTAAATGTAACATGAAATTTCTCCAATTTCATTCATCCGGGGGAAAAAAACGCCAGCTTTGCTCCAAGATTCACCTCGCTTTTCAAAGTTCATGTTTAACAGTCCATCATTTGAAAATATATATGTAGAGATGATTTTTTTTTTAATGGCCAAGCTGAAGTAACCCCAATCATATTTTATTACCCCTATCAGGAGCAAAATAAAAAGTTAATTCTGTTCAATTTTTCAGAGAGGGAGAGAAAGGAAGAAAGTCAAAGCTGAGAATCAGATGTATTTGATGTATTTTCAGCCATAAATCTCTTCCATCCGTTTCCTTCATGAGGCTATAATTTATGTGCAAAGAAAACATATATTTAGTTGATATTTATGATGGATTTTACTTTTTTTTACATTAAGCCTTATGACACATTTGAAAAAAACCTTATTTCTAACAGGTGAAAAAGGTAACAAATATATATATATAAATATATTTGGGGTGGCGTTTTCTCTAAACTTCTTTCGTACACAACTTTATCTTATATTAAAATTCCCTTTTTACCATCTTGTAAATCCCTTAATTCAGGGTAGAGTCGGACTGATTGGACGGAGCTGAGCGTTTACTGGCTGGATGCCCTTCCTGACACCTACATGGAGTTCCCAGTAGATATTTTTATTTTGTGCGAAACATCTGCCGCTACCTAGGATTGAACTCTCAACCTTCTGAGTGGGAGGTGAGTATCTTCACCACTAAACCACCACGTGGCTCACACAACTTCATCTTACATTGTGAGAACATTTTTATATGGGATTTTCTGTGTGACTTTTTCTGTAAATTTTGGAAACGGCAACTAGGCTCCAATCTGCATATTGGTTTGTAAAATGTGAAGTTGATGTGAGCAATCATTGACAACCAAGCCGATTTTGTTTTTTTTCCATTCCTAAGAACAAAGTGTTTAAATGAGGAAGGGTCATATAAGATTTGGAAACAGCAACCATGCAGTTTTCTAACAGAGGAGCTTTTAGTAATTCCCAAATTTTGGAGTTTCCATGATCATGGTGGAAACTCATTTTATGAGATGGCAACTTAAACATATTTTTGGCTCATACAGTTGGTTAATTGCCTAGTAACCCGAGTTGCAAGGGGCCAAGATAACAATTTTCTTGCTGGAAGAATATATCTCGAATATGACCACAATGAATAATCACATTATGGCATTAACCACACAGTAATCATAAATGCAAAGTTGCATTCCAATGGTTTATTTTTTATGACTGTAACTTTGTTGCTGGCAATCCTTATGACTTATATTGATATATTGACCATCATTTGTGTTGTAAATGTTGTACCTTGATGAACGTATCTTTTCTTTTATGTACACTGAGAGCAGATGCACCAAGACAAATTCCTTGTGTGTCCAATCACACTTGGCCAATAAAATTCTATGTTGTCACTCATATTAAATCATACCTGATACAGAGAGTAAAATGAGGCGGAAATACAAGTGGGGTGGAATAACCTAAAGCAAGGGCCAATCTTCTTTATAATAATGCAATGATCAAGAAGCTTCCTTATCTATAAAAATGCACTTTTCAAACATAAAAATAAAAATAACTAACAGAAAGCCAATTATTTGGCTTAGTCAAGAAATCTGGCTGATCAGAAATTGCACACAAAACCTGTTTGGCTACTCAGACATATTACCGGAGGGTCATTTTTCATGATGAATTCCAAAATAAATATTACTTAGAAGCACTTCAATCAATATGTAAGCTTTTTATTGTTGTTAAATAAGAAATAGAAAAAAAAAGGAGGGGGGAATCAGACTACAAGGGCTAGTTTGGTTGAGAAAGAGGAACCTGTTTCAGAGTTGCTGTTTACTTTTTGAGGGAAGTCTGATGCCTAGCAGATATCTCCAATATCAGTGGTGAAATCCAATTTTTTTTACTACCGGTTCTGTAGGCATGGCTTGATGGGCGTGGTGTGGCTTGGTGGGTGTGGCTTGGTGGGCGTGGCAGGGGAAGAATACTGCAAAATCTCCATTCCCACCCCATTCCCACCTCACTCCAGGGGGAAGGATATTGCAAAACCCCCATTCCCACCCCACTCTGGGGCCAGTCCGAGGCGGTATTTGCCGGTTTTCTAAACTACTCAAATTTCCGCTACCGGTTCTCCAAAACCTGTCTGCTGGATTTCACCCTGTCCAATGTGGCTTGCCTTCCTGAAAATTGGAGAAGCTTCTTTCTTTGGAGAAGCATTTCTTCTACCAGTTGGTGGAACCCAACTTGTCATGCTTAAAGATTCCCAAAGTCTTTCCCAGTCTGGGATAAACAAAATCCAATCAATCCCCTGGACCAATCTGAAGCTCCAAATTGGTGCAGAAAATAAGTCTAATAATTAGTTTAAATTTTAAGTTGATTTCAGCTTGGCTGCTTGCGATGATTATTGGGTTATTAAACCCTCTTGGTCTCTGAGTGAATGGGGACCATCCTTGCCTCACTTGAAGGCATGACAAAGACTCAAGGAAGAACTTCCTTTTTGCCTCTTAGGCCATGGGCTACAATGCAATGGATGAGTGATGGCAGGATAAAGCCTTGGGAAAACGGTAGTTTCTCCATAAATTATGACCGCAGCCACGAAGCTCCCAAGAAAATCCAAAATAAATCTCGACCCTCTGACATTTATTACACATCTAAATGAGATACAGCAGATGTTGAGCTGAAAAACTAAAGAGAAGGATATCAACAGTGAAGCTCGGCTACCGTTTAACAATAGTGCATCCCTCTTTATGGGACAACACAACATGCACAATAGCACTGAGTTGTCAAGCTCTGCTTCGTGACACTTCGTAGCAGCTTGGGGTCAAGTTGACTCAGGATTACCCATTAGAAGGAATTAATTATTCTATGCCTTGGAAGACATGAAGAAAATGTGCAATCATCAGCATTTTTAAGATAATTTTGCTTTCTTTGTAGGCACCAATATGTTAGATTTAAATGGAGAATGGGTCTAAGTGAATACTGAGGAATCTCAGAGAATTAAATATCACAGAGACAAAAGATAGTTAAACCTTCCCCTAACCTTACAAACTCTAACTATATATATTTTTTTTAATTTGCATTTATATCCCGCCCTTCTCCGAAGACTCAGGGCGGCTTATACTATGTCAAGCAATAGTCTTCATCCATTTGTATATTATATACAAAGTCAACTTATTGCCCCCAACAATCTGGGTCCTCATTTTATCTACCTTATAAAGGATGGAAGGCTGAGTCAACCTTGGGCCTGGTGGGACTTGAACCTGCAGTAATCATAAGCAGCTGCTGTTAATAACAGACTGTCTTAGCAGTCTAGCCACTCAAGGACCTTTTGATATTTGATTGCCAATCCCATTGACTAGCTTAGTATTATGATGGCTGGTTACAAAACATCATGTTGAGGACAGGTGACATAGACCATAAAGCTACATGCAGGAATTTTAGTATAATTTTAATTATGCTCTCTTTTTCCTAACTTTTATTTGGTTTCTAAGATAGGAGTTTTTAGAGTTTACTTTATTGATTCGCCCTTGAGCCATATCCAAGTGCAGCGTTCCAGGCACAAATGATTACTAAAATCTGATAAAAACAATTTAAAATGGAATTGGATAAAACACAGTTTAAAATGACAGCTTTGATTAGCCTGTAGGCCATATCAAAGCACAAGGTGCAAACACATATCGCCAATAAAACCTTATACAAATGATTTAAAATAAGAATAGGGTAAAATACAATAGTTATAGGATAAGATACAGTATAATTTAATGCATAAGTATATAAAATAGAATAACATTGACATAAAATTATATTTTGGTGTCACCCTTACAATCTACCCCAATCAGTCCCATGTATGTAGATCTCAACTGAACCATTTTGTTTAAGTACTATGCTGTGTATCCAATTCCTTGTGTGTCCAATCACACTTGGCCCATAAAGAATATTTTTCTATTCTATTCTATTCTATTCTATTCTATTCTATTCTATTCTATTCTATTCTATTCTATTCTATTCTATTCTATTCATTCTTCTGTTCTGTTCTGTTTTGTTCTATTCTATTCTATTCATTCTTCTTTTCTATTCTATTCTATTCATTCTGTTCTGTTCTGTTCTGTTCTGTTGTTTTCTCTTCTCTTCTCTTCTATTCATTCTTCTATTCTATTCTAATCTATTCTATTCTATCCATTATTCTATTCTATTCTATTCTATTCTATTCTATTCTATTCATTCTTCTATTCTATTCATTCTTCTATTCTAGTCTAGTCCATTCATTCTATTCTATCCATTATTCTATTCTATTCTATTCTATTCTATTCTATTCTATTCTATTCTATTCTATTCTATTCTATTCTATTCTATTCTGTGTTAAATGTTATTTCCAGGTTCTGGCCACACATAAAGTAAGTTGTTTTGATATAGGGATCCCAATGGGTCATTCGTTTGGTATATGGACCAAAGTACCTGTCTCTCATCCCCTTATACAGAGATGCTCTTTGTAGGGTATAGAATGGAATCTCCCTTACCTGACCATTGTGTTGAGCTGCTCAAATCTCACTGGCATGAATATCTCCCTAAGATCTTTTGGCAGTTGTAACTTCAAATAGCTGTTTACTTGAAAAGTGTGTTTGACTAAGATAGGAGTAGAGTCTCTGACTTGGCTTGCTATAACTGAACCAGAAATTAACAATTCCTTTTTTTAGTCTTGCCTACTCTTGAATGTAATCTCTGTACTGTGGTTAGTTTAGAGACGGCTGTGTTGTATGAGTCCAAAAATGGGTTACTTGAATAAACCATGGTAAAGATAATCACAGGTTAGCATGTCATGTAGAGACAACACTATATGGTCTATTCAGGATCACACTTCATCCTTGCACCTTGGCTTGCTATTTCCTTGGGCTGAGAGAAGCAAAACAAAACAAAACCTCAGGGTCAAAGAAGAAAGTACTTGAATAAAGTCAATAACAAAGTAAGTAGAGTCGAAGTAAATGTTGAAAAATCAGGGAGTGTTGTGAACTTCAAGGAAATCGGAGACAAGAAAAAAGAGAACATGTACAGGGAAACATTTTCAAAATTCCTTTCCGCCCTCCTCAAAAAATCAGTAAAACTGAGGGGTTTTTGGTGCTTTCTGAGCTCGGTGGTTTTCTTGCCGACATTTCATTACCAAACTAGGTAATATCATCATGTTCCCAGCTAGGCTCCCTTAACAAGCATGAGGCAGGAATTGCTCCCTGAAAAACCTCTTTTATTCACACGACTGTGAATTACTTTCATTCACAGTCAGCAAGGATTATCCAAACAGTTTTTCAAAGGAATATTTCTCAACACACCTTATCTCGTTTGGCAAGCTGCCACATAAATTGTTTCGAACCGTAGTACAAGGCAAAACTAGGCACAGAGTCTCTCAGAGTCAGGGAATGAACAAATTGTTTCCTGCAAAAGCCCCCTCCCTGTTTGCTCCTCTTTTATTTCCTGTGGGTGGGGCCAATCACTTCCAAGGTGTGGCTTTACTCCTGTGTCGACCCTGCTTTCTGAGTTGTTTTTGTCTTCTGGCAGCTCTGCACATGTGCACACTGGGAATGGATTCCAGCTGTTCCTCTGCCTCACTACTGTCTAACTCCCTCTCTGTCTCCGACACAGAGCCCTCGTCCGAGCTTTCCCTAGCTCCCAGGACTGGCCCAAGTTCCTCCCCAACCTCATCAGTGTCCGACTCTGCTGCAAGGTATGCTGTACAACACATCAGTACTAGAAAGGAATGGGGTTTTGTTCTTATTTGTATATCCTAATGACTTGCCCAATTAGTGTTGGTCGGAGTGGTCTTAGTGGTTCCTTGATAGTATTGTTTACTGTTAGATTGTTTGTCTCATTGGTAGTTTCTTAATTGCAGTGTTGCTTACTTGATTGTTGGTCTAGTGTTAGTCTTGGTTTTAAGTAAAACTGAGCTATACAGTAGGAGTTAGAATTCTGAGCCCATTTCCAAACAAAAATATTATACTTTTTCTCTAGTTGTATTCCTGAATGATTATAAAGTCCATATCTTGGAGAAAGATAGGACTTTCAAATTCATGGAAAGTCCTAGATCTGGAAGTCCAATCTATATTCCATCTTCAGTTTGGTGGGACCAATATATCCCAACTGGTGACCCCCAGGGGGAGAGCCTTCTCTGTGGCAGCACCGACCCTATGGAATGAGTTACCTCCTGGGCTCCGCCAACTTCCTGACCTCCGTACCTTCAAGTGGGAACTGAAGACTCTGCTATTCAATCGGGCGGGACTAGCCTAAATATTATTTTAATTTTGATATGTTAGTTTAACTTAGTTTTAATTGATTTTAAATTGTATTAATCTATTTAAGATTTTATAGTTTAGGGTTTTATATCGGTCGTGTGACCATTTTTAGTTTTAAATTGGCCGGTTAAATGTTTCATTTTAAATGTATTTTTAAATTTATTGTGTACCTATGTGTTTTAATAAGGCTGTACACCGCCCTGAGTCCTTCGGGAGAAGGGCGGTCTAGAAATCTAATAAATAAATAAATAAATAAATAAATAAATAAATAAATAAACTACCTATGCAAAATGCCAACCTCATCAACTCTTGAACATAGAAGAGAGAGAGGTTGCCATCTTGTTATCTTCCTCAGGCCCGAAAAATGTTTCTTGGACTATCTATGCTGATCAAATGCACTTGCTTCCTTCCTGAACCTGTGGGGAACCTCAAGTAAAATTGACGAGTCTCAAAAAAAAAAAATTGCTTTGTCCGAATCCACAGGACTCAAGAACTTAATTAAAGACAGAGAGGAAGGTGACAAGGGGAGGAAGGAAGGAGACAGAATCAAAGAAACACTATGAAAAATGCATGTTGGAGTAGTTGGAAAAGATCCATGGGTGAGGAAAACAGCAGAGAGCATCCGGCACCATTGTACATGATTGATGTTTCAAGTCATGAAGTGTCAAGGAGAGAGAGACATAGAATATGTCATACAAACACAATCCAGGGAAAGGGCAAAAGGGCAAAAGTATGTGCTGGTTTTTGTATTTCTCCGATGATCCAATAGGTTGAAAAGAAAGGCCACAAGAAAGACCCTATTCGCAACTATAGCGTAATGGAGCGGGGTTCTGCAGATTCGTTCTGCATATTTTTTTCAGACGCTTGTCCTTGAGTCAAATGAAAGAGAAGTTGGTTTAGAAAATATTTCCAAAGAAAGAGCATTTGAGAAACTTTTCTAAGAAAAATATACCAAAAATGCCGATGCAATTTTTTTAGTATTGATGAGAACGTCATTATTTAGGTGGGTGGATAGCAATGGCATTTAGACTTATATACTACCGAATCTTTCCAGCCCTCTCTAAGCGGTTTACAGAGTCAGCCTATTGACCCCAATAATCTGGATCCTCATTTTACCCACCTTGGAAGGATGGAAGGTTAAATCAACCTTGAGCCGGTGAGATTCGAACTGCTGGCAGTGGATAGAGTTAGTCTGCAATACTGCATTCTAACCACTGGAGGGAGGGAGGGAGGGAGGGAGGGAGGGAGGGAGGGAGGGAGGAAGGAAGGAAGGAAGGAAGGAAGGAAGGAAGGAAGGAAGGAAGGAAGGAAGGAAGGAAGGAAAAGTAATAGCACTTACTTATATACTGCTTCACAGTGCTTTCCTGTCCTCTCTAAGCAATTTACAGAGTCAGCCTCTTGCCCCCAATAATCTGGGTCCTTATATTACTCACCTCGGAAAAATGGAAGGCTGAGTGAACCTAGAGCTGATCAGGATTGAACTTCTGGCTGTGGGCAGAGTTTGCGTTCTGCATTCTAACCACTGTGCCACCAGGAAGGAGAATGAGAAATGGAATAAGAGGCAGGGAGGAAGGGAGAAATAGCCATAGCACCTAGACTTATATACCGCTTCACAGTACTTTACAGCCCTCTCTAAGCATTTTACCAAGTCATCCTATTACCCCCCAAAAATCTGGGTCCTCATCTGGATGTTATATCTTTCACAGGGCAATAATCTCTCCAGCAGACCAGACCATCTCTGGTTTTCCATATTTCATGGAACTTTAAGAGAGGACATTCAAAAGGAATTCTGTCATGAAGAAAGGAACTGTTGAAGATTTTTTTTCCTTCTCAGAGTGAAATTTGGTGAAATTGTTCAGGTAATATCTCTATCCACAATCTTTATCAGAGTTTGTTGCAAAAAATTAAATCCAGAAAGCACACACAGGCAGACTGATGCAGCAGGATTCATTAACTTCTTTATATACATGATAACACATGAAGTAAATTTACAATACCAACAGCAGATTTCTTCCAACGTAGCAGTTACAAGCAAAACACAAGCAGAGTACAGCAGACAGGCAAGTTTGCAGCTTCAGAGCTCAGAACTTAATACAGAGCCACGCCCATGCTCCTTCCAGTTTCAGTTTCAATTCAGCAATCAGCTCCCATTGGCTGACTTAGTTGCTATGCCTATTCATTGGCCGACCTTGTTACCATGTCTCCATTCAGTCCCCATTGGCTGATCTATTCCAGTCTATGAATATTCATACTCTGACAATCTTGGTGAGAAGTTTGAAAAGCCATTTGTCCTCCTCAGCCCTAGGACCATGCAGATAAAGAAGCATTTGAAGTGTCCTTTGTATTTCCAGAGAGGAAATTCAAATAAATACATTACTGAGACTTCCTTCTTGCAGATTTAAAGAAAAAAGGCAGAGTTCTTCAGTTAGGAAAAATAAATCAAATGCACAGGTAGAGGATATAAAATGAACTGGGAATGTGAAGAGAATCTTGGAATAGCAGTTGATCACCAAATGAATATGAATCACATCTGCTAAAAAGGTTAATATAGCAGGGACATTGCATTGGTAGAAAGAGTTTGCATCGGCAATAATAATTCAATTAAATCCTGCAATATTAGACACTACCTCGACTTACGACCACAGCGGAGCCCAAATTTTTGGTTATTAGATGAAACATTTGTTAAGTGAATTTTGCCCCATTTTATGACTTTTCTTGCCACAGTTGTTAAGTGAATCACTGCAGTTGATAAATGAGTAACCCTTGTCAACTCGCAAAGCATCCCTGGCTTGCTCTCGAGTTGTCATAAGCCAGGGGGGGATGGGAAACCGGAGAAATGGCACAGCAGCCAAAGACAGATGCACATTCCATGTCTATCTCTCTCAAGGCTGTATCCCAGAGTTACTTACAGCAGCTGAGGGGAGTCATCTCTACAACCCGCAAAATTGCTCCGTGGGCGAATGTGATTGATGACACACCCTGGGGGGTGGGGGGGGAGCAGAGTCATAATTGTAGCATAAATTACATAGGGTCAGAGCTGGCTTCCTAATAAATAACTGGATATCTTTTGAAGTTTGGCTCAAGATTCATGATTTAATTAGGGCATCCATCGGAACCCTGACAACTCGGTTGTTATGAAAATCTGGTTCACGTATCGACTGATTTCCCCATTGACTTTGCCTTTCAGAAGGTCACAAAAAGTGATCACATGATCTTGGGACCCAGCGACGGTCATAATTATGAACCAGTTGCCAAACACCTGAATTCTGATTACATAATTATGGGGATGCTGCAAAGATCGTAATTGTGAGAAACGGTCCTACAGTAAGTCCTTTTTTTTTAGTCCCATTACAACTTCAAATGGTTACTAAATGAACTGTTGTAAGTCGAGGAACCTGCATTTTCTTCTCTTCCTGTTGTAGGACAATTCTGTTCAAGCTGTAAAATGGAATATATGTGTTAAATTCTTTGCCAAACTTCTGCATGGCATTTAGATAACTAAATGTTTTCATAAGCCGACAAAAGTGTCACTTTTCGGCACTTGGGACTTCCACTTATTGTCATAATTACTAGAGCTATTACTAGAACAGTTCACTAAATGAACTGTTGTAAGTTGAGAACTACCTGTACTGTGCTCCATTCTGGACACCATACTTTTTTAAAAATAATAATAATAATAATAATAATTAGATGACTTGGGCTCTGGGCAGATAAGATCAATGAGAATAATCAGAGTCCTGCAGGAAGCAATAGAAGGTAGTGTTTAATCTTACAAAAACTTCAAGTAGCAGTTAACTAGACTATACTGGTGGTAGATTAGGAGTTTTCCAGCAGCTTTAAGTCAGCAAGGGTAGTTTTTGTTGGCATTTTTGAAATCTGAACCGTTTCACACCGCCAATAGTAAGGACTTCTCTCTGCAATTTCAAAACTTTTACAGTCGTCTCTGTATTTTATTGATTTCCTTTTTAAAAAAAAATCCTTATTGCGGTAATTAGTTTTGTTTTGATTATTTATGAATATTATTGGCTGCCAGGAGGATAACATTTTTAATAAAGAAGACTGTCTGCATTTTTGCCACCTTACCTTCTGTTTTATTACTCAGAAACAAGTTCCACTGATTAAGAACAGCTTATTCCCAAGAAAGCAAGCCCAGGTTTATAGCTGGCTGCACATTCCAATGGATTGCCTTTTCACGTCAGACTTATGTGTACAAATTCTTAACTACATGATGTCTAAGTAATAAAATCTGCTTCAACTCAAACTTGGGTGTGAAGGACTACAGGGAGATATCAATGCTTTTTTTTCTTTGCAAAAATGTGGAAATGTTTTCCATTGTCTGTTGATCTGTCTGTATTAGAAATTCTGATTACATGTATAGTAAGACTACAGAGCAAACAACGGGTACAGTCACCATGTGCTTTACTGCTCAACTATATAACTGTTACAGGAAACAGGAAACTCTACTTAGAACAAAAGAGCATAGAGCATATACCATAGATCCCAACCTGTAAACACTGCACTGCCATCTACTGGCTGAATACTACTGTAGTTGTTGCATAAAAATATATTCCAACAATGAATTCCAACAGTCAGTCAGTCAGTCTGTCAGTCTGTCAGTCTGTCTAGCTATCTAGCTATCATCTAGCCATCATCTAGCCAGCTAGCTAGATTTCATTTTTCAATTTTTTTATTAGCTATTGGAAGTCGCAATTTATTACAAATTCCTGAAAGTGAGGTTTGTAGAGTTGTTATGGAAGGTACCAAAGATATGACAGTTGCTGTTTTTAATCATCTTTTGATTCATTTTTATTTGTTCTGTCCTTCAAAACCAAGTTTATTCTAGAACTCTGCTGCTTTTCGCTACTCAATCCATACTCGCTATCTGAAAAATTCCAACAGATTAGAGGTGGTATTCAACCAGTTCGGACTGGTTCAGACGAACTGGTAGCAGCGACTAGGGTTGAGCCAACCCACCCACCCCGGCATAAAGATGTTCTATTTAGCCACATTTTCAAGGCCAGGCCCATGTGCAGAAGGTGCATACGCATGCAAAGCACATGCACAGAAGGCTGGGTGCATGCACAGAAGGCCAGGCATATGCGTGGAAGGAGCATGTGCATGCAAAGCGAGCATGTGCATGGTGAACCAGTGGTAAGCATTTCTGAAATCCACCACTGCAACCGATGGCATTCTTCTTTGAAGTTTTCCTTTGCATTCAGACTGGAATGTGAGATGCTATGAAGGCTGCAGACAACTAAAAATATCAACAGTACCGATTCTGCCGATCGGCAGAAATGCAACATTTGTACATATTTTTTATTTTATTTTACTCTATTTGAATTTACAAGCCATGGAACCTCAATAGACTTTGCTCATTCATCCTCATAATGAAGAGGCATTCAAAGACTTTTACACTCCTACGTGATGTTTTTGCCATTGTTGTTCTTCGCCTATAAGAAGCCTGCGGAAAGCAATTTTTTTAAAAAAAAATTAAATCGAAGGTGAATGCCTAAAAAACAAAGAGGAAGCAACAAAGCGCTACTGTGACTCAGAAGGAGTAAAGCTTAAAATGAATTACAGCTTAGAATTTCTATAGGGTAATCGCTGCACCATGGCCAGATGTTGGATTTTTATTTCTATGCAAGAAACTACACAAAACTTTCCTGTTTTGGAAAAGGGACTTTTCCTAGGTATCATTAGCTACCATATTAAATTAGAATTTAGAATAACAGAGTTGGAAGGGACCTTGAAGGTCTTCTAGTCCAGCCCACTGCTTAGGCAGGACACCCTACACCACTCCAGACAAATGGTTATCCTACCTCTTCTTAAAAACTTCCAGTGTTGGAGCACTTACAACTTCTGGAGGCAAGTTGTTCTACTGATTAATTGTTCTAATTGTCAGGAAATTTCTTCTTAGTTCTAGGTTGCTTCTCTCCTTGATTAGTTTCCACCTATTGCTTCTTGTCCTGCCTTCAGGTGCATTGGAGAATAGTTTGACTCCCTCTTCTTTGTGGCAACCCCTGAGATATTGGAAGACTGCTATCATGTCTCCCCTAGTCCTTCTTTTCATTAAACTAGACATACACAATTCCTGCAGCTGTTCTTCATAGGTTTTAGCCTCCAGTTGCCTAATCATCTTTGTTGTTCTTTTCTGCACTCTTTCTAGAGTCTCCACATCTTTTTTACATCATGGTGTATCCCAAAGGTGGTTTTTCAAAAGGCAACTGGACTTCGTTTATCCTTGAAGATATTTCACATCTCATTCAAGAAGCTTCTTCAATTCAGAACTCAAAAACAAAATCCAGTTGCCTTTTAAAAAAACACCATTGGGGCAATCATGGCCTGGATGACTGAGAATCTCCATAGACACTAGCTACCATATTTCCCCATGGCTTGGATTCCTGGCTTGATCTCAAAATATAATTAGTGATGTTCACCCAACGTCTTGAATAGGTCACTGTTTTAACCTCAATTTATATGGTTTAGAGTGTGATGTGGACTTAGATCATTGATTCAATAGGTGCCTTGCTGGAAAGTAATATTCAGGCCATGAGAATAGGTTAATCCAGTAACCAGGTTAAACATATATAGTAGGAATACAACCTGCAAGTCTGACCTCTGGTGTGCCTTTTGTTCTCTGTTTCATACCTGTCTATAGCTCCATCGGCCATATGTAGTTCCATGCGTGATCCTGCTACTAAACGCTCACAATTAACTTGAACAAAAAGTTCGGCAAAGTTCTGTCTGTCGGGAATTTCAAATTGATTTGGATCTCCATATCTCCAATGAAAGGGACATGGTGGCTCAGTGGCTAAGAAGTTGA
The DNA here is from genome assembly GCF_028640845.1 of Ahaetulla prasina. NCBI lineage: Eukaryota > Metazoa > Chordata > Lepidosauria > Squamata > Colubridae > Ahaetulla > Ahaetulla prasina. Next base: position 11,218,828 of record NC_080549.1, on the reverse strand, counting down.
GCTTGTCGATCAAAAGGTCGGCAGTTCAACCGTTCGAATCTCTAGTGCCGCGTAATGGGCTGAGCTCCCGTGACTTATCCCAGCTTCTGTCAACCTAGCAGTTTGAAAGCACGTAAAAAATGCAAGTAGAAAAAATAGGGACCACCTTTGGTGGGAAGGTAACAGCGTTCCACGGAGATGTCTTCAGCCAGTGCTGGCACTTTGGCTTTGAAACAGAGATGAGCACCGCCTCCTAAAATCGGGAACGACTATGTGTGAGGGGAACCTTTACCTTTACCTTATATCCAATAAGTTTAGAAGCATGGAGATGGGGAAAAAAGCAAGCAGCTTGAGGACAGAGCATGAAAGTCAAGAAAAGGTCAAATTTAGCAATCAAGCTTGGTCCGTGACCATCTCTCCCTCCAACCTACTTTGTTTATTAACTTGACCTCCTCAAAATGAAGATGGAAGTAAAAAAACCAGCCAAAAAAAGAGAGATCAAAATGGGAGATCAGACAGTTGAGGAATGTACAACTTAACCTGTTACAATATCAGCAGATGATCATACTTCACTGACCTTGGAGCTGAAGGAGGTCAGGCCTCCAGAGCTATATATTAGAACGGGAAGTCAAAGAAGCATCAGAAGTCATTTCTGCATTGCGGCCAGTAAAAAGCATTGACAGGTCTCTGAGGTCATCGGAGGTTGAGCTTGATTCAAAAGAGATTTTACCTTTTACCCCACATGGTACGTCTAAAGTTCTGTAACTGGTTGCCATGGTAGATAGCAAACTGCTCTGCATAATATTATAGAGCAACTGTTTTATCCAATCTGATTGCCTCATCCAAAATATAAGCACAGTATTTTTAGGCCAACAGGAGCAGGCGTAGATTGAGACACAAGTTAGAGCAAAATTAAAATTAGTTAAAAGATAAAGGTAAAGGTTTCCCTCGCACATATGTGCCAGTCGTTCCCAACTCTAGGGGGCAGTGCTCATCTCTGTTTCAAAGCCAAAGAGCCAGGACTGTCTGAAGACATTTCCGTGGTCATGTGGCAAAGGTGCACGGAACGTTGCTACCTTCCCACCAAAGGCAGTCCCTATTTTTCTACTTGCATTTTTTATGTGCTTTAAAATTGCTAGGTTGGCAGAAGCTAGGACAAGTAACGGGAGCTCACCCCATTACACGGCACTAGGGATTCGAACCACTGACCTGCCAACCTTTCGATTGACAAGCTCAACATTGTAGCCATTGAGCCACCGTGTCCCTATTAGTACTAAACAGTACTAAAATTAGTAGTGTTGCACAAATGGCTCACTGTGTTTTAAATACATGTTGTGCTCCTTATACACAGATTGGTATGGTGCTCTTAGTTTATAAAACACTGAATTGTAGGGGGAGGAAAAGGATCTCAACATAGAATATTAAAAAGGTAACAGTAGTAGCAAATGTAGAAGCAAAAGTCTGGAAGAAATGAGAGAAAATTCAATTTATTTTTTTATTTATTTATTTTATTTAATTTTTATACCGCCCTTCTCCCGAAGGACTCAGGGCGGTGTACAGGCAAAAGTAAAAACAACACAATATACAAATTAAAATACCTTTTAAAAACTTATTAAATTAGCCTGAAATTAAAATTTTCCATACTAAAAACCCCATTTAAAATTAATAAAATTTCCCCTTAAAACTAATTTAAGCCAGCCCCGCGCGAATAAAAAGATGTGTTTTTAGTTCGCGACGAAATGTCCGGAGGTCAGGTATTTGACGTAAACCCGGGGGAAGCTCATTCCAGAGTGTGGGTGCCCCCACAGAAGGCCCTTCCTGGGGCCGCCAGCCGGCATTGTTTGGCGGACGGCACCCTGAGGAGTCCCTCTCTATGGGAGCGTACGGGTCGGTGGGAGGCATGTGGTAGCAGCAGGCGGTCCCGTAAGTACCCAGGTCCTAAGCCATGGAGCGCTTTAAAGGTCATTACCAACACCTTAAAGTGCACTCGGAAAGCCACAGGCAGCCAGTGCAGCCTGCGCAGGATCGGTGTTACATGGGAGCTCGTGTAGCTCCTCTATAACCCGCGCAGCTGCATTCTGGACTAACTGAAGCCTCCGGCGCACTTCAAGGGAGCCCATGTGAGAGCATTACAGTAATCAGCGAGAGGTAGCAGGCGCATGAGTGACCGTGCATAAGGCATCCCGATCAAGGAAGGCGCAACTGCGAACCAGGCGAACCTGGTGGAAGGCCCCCTGGAGCGGCCGTCAAATGATCTTCAAGCGACAGCCGATCGTCAGGAGGACACCTAAGTTGCGCACCCTATCCTTTGGGGCCAATAACTCGCCACCAACAGCCAGCAGCGGCTGCAGCTGACTGAATCGGGTGCCGGCATCCACAGCCACTCCGTCTTGGAGGATTAAGCTTGAGCCTGTTTCTCCCCATCCAGACCCGTCGGCTTCCAAACACCGGGACAGCACTTCAACAACTTCATTGGGGTGGTCGGGGTGGAAAATACAACTGAGTGTCATCAGCGTACTGCTGGTATCTCACCCGAAACCACTGATGATCTCACCCAGCGGTTTCATGTAGATGTTGAACAGAAGGCGAGAGAATCGACCCTGAGGACCCCACAAGTGAGGCCCCTCGCGGTCGACCTCTGCCCCCTGTCAACACCGTCTGCGACGGTCAGAGATAGGAGGAGAACCACCGATATCGGTGCCTCCCACTCCCAATCCCCCCAACCGGCGCAGCAAGATACCATGGTCGATGGTATCGAACGCCGCTGAGAGGTCTAATAGGACCAGGGCAGAGGAATAACCCCTGTCCCGAGCCCTCCAGAGATCATCCACCAATGCGACCAAAGCTGTCTCCGTGCTGTAACCGGGTCGGAAGCCGGACTGGAACGGGTCTAGATAGACGTCTTCATCCAGGTATTGGGGTAGCTGTCGCGCTACCGTATACGCTATTCACCACCGTATAGGTTCCGTCTCCCTGCGGTGGTGAATGGCGGTTCGGAAGTCTAGGCGAAGGAGGAAATGATCCGACCATGACATTGGTTCCGTTACTAAATCATCTAATACCAGATCATTTAACCACTGTCCAGAGATATAAAGCAGATCCAGTGTGCCTCCCCCCGTGTGCGTAGGGCCATCATTTACTCGAATCAAGTCCAAGGCCGTCATGGAAGCCAAGAACTCCCGAGCTGCCGTCGATGACGAGCCAGCTGATGGCAGGTTGAAATCCCCCATGACAATAAGTCTGGGGACTCGACCGCCACAGCAGCAAGTACCTCAACAGCTCAGGCAGGGCTGTGGTCACGCAGCAAGGAGCCAGGTACGCGATCACCAAGCCCAACTGATTCCTATAGCCCCACCGCACATAAAGGGATTCACAACCGGCAATCTGAGGAATAGTGGCCTCCCTCGGCTCTAGATCCTCCTTGATAACAACCGCCACCCCCCCACCCCTACCTTGGACCCTCGGTTGATGAAATGCTCGGAAACCTGGAGGGCACATCTCAACCAGGGGGACCCCTCCCTCTGGGCCCAACCAGGTTTCCGTAATGCCCATAAGGTCCGCGGACTCCCCCTGAATAAGGTCGCAAATCAGAGGAGCCTTATTAACCACGGACCGGGCATTACATAACATCAGCCGAAGATCCAAGCTCTGAGGATCACGACCACCCGAGGAACGGGTAGGGACAGAGGGGCCGGAGCACGCGATCGCTTTCAAACATCGAACGAATTTATACTAAACACACAATAAAACAGTGCCAAGACTGAATTCTGTCAGGAAGCATTACATTAAAGGTATAGACATAGTCTCAAAGAATTGTGTTTCAAAATGGAATGACTTTACAGCATCAGAGCCCGAAGACTAGGCCCATCAAAGTAATTTTATTAATCAAATTCATTTATTAATAAAATTTATATGGCTGCCTATGTCACACAAAAAGAACCAACAACTCTGGGCAATGCACAACAATAGAATAAAACAATGTATGGATATAGGAACATTATTATAACAATATAAAAGCACCGTTAAAAATTAGAATATTATTACAATTTTAAAATATGCAAGCTACTATGCAAAGAAACAGTGAATACATCAACTGTTGTGGTGGCATCTAAGAATGTCTCCGACTCAGTGGAATCTTGGGGTCTTGAGGGACTTGAGGGACTTTTAGAAAGTTAACAGATGGAATTAACCTTACTGGGGGGAGGGGGAAATATTCCATAAGATGGGACCCACAGAAGAGGGGTCACCTGGGACCCACTAAATGTAAGTCCTAGTCCAGTTCAACCCTGAAGCTGACCTGACCAAAGCCATCTTGGAATGTTGTGTCTGCGGCCCCCGAGCCGGGCCTCCTGCCAGAAAGTGACTTGGAAAGTGAGGGGGAAGGGCTGTCAGGACTTACCTCAGGAGCACCAGCTTCCCTGGCTCTGCTCCAAGAGCCAGAGGCAGGCCAGGTGGAAGAGATAATGAGGTTTCCATCCCCTGACTCTTTCCCACCCCCAGGCCATGCCTCCAGATCTGGCTGATTGCAATCAGGCCTGGCTGGACCCTAGGTTTCATAGGCAGGAGAGGCGGGAATAACAGAAGCAGGGGTGTGGCAGGCCTAGGAAGTGCTGAGTCATGGAACCACACCCCACAGGATATAAAGGCAGCAAGAGCTGCTGTGCCTCTTCATAACAGGCAAAGCAACTGATTAACTAAGAGCTGAAGTTTGTTCCTGGGTGACTCACCGGCATTGAGGGAGATAACGGAGCCACTTGGCAGACGTTCGCTATTCTGCTGCCAGAGCTGATAGCGCCGGCTGATTAAGCCATCACTCGGACGGAGGCGAAGGAGGGATAGAACATGGAGCTTCAGTATTGCCATACTGGAGCTGAGAGATAGGGAGGGGGCTGGATTAGAGATAGCTGGGGTTTTGTAGCCAAAATAAAATACTTTAGTATTTTAGTATTATAGAACTATCCATAAACTATCCCTCACATCCTAGACATAAACTGTTTCAACTCCTACCCTCAAAACGACGCTACAGAGCACTGCACACCAGAACAACTAGACACAAGAACAGTTTTTTCCTGAACGTCATCACTCTGCTAAACAAATAATTCCCTCAACACTGTCAAACTATTCACTAAATCTGCACTACTATTAATCTTCTCATCATTCCCATCACCTGTCTCCTTCCACTTATGACTGTAACTTGTTGCTTGTATCCTTACGATTTATATTGATATTGTTTCCTGATTGCTTATTTGTAGCCTACGACTATCATTAAGTGTTGTATCATTAAGTGTTAAATTTGTACCCTATGTCTATTATTAAGTGTTGTAAGTGTTGTACCTTGATGAAGGTATCTTTTCTTTTATGTACACTGAGAGCATATGCACCAAGACAAATTCCTTGTGTGTCCAATCACACTTGGCCAATAAAATTCTATTCTATTCTATTCTATTCTATTCTATTCTATTCTATTCTATTCTATTCTATTCTATTCTATTCTATTCTATTCTATTCTATTCTTGATGTCCCTGTTACTTCTAAAGTTCTACACATTTAGAATTAAGCGGGTGGGGTGGGGGGAGAGAGAGAGAGAAGAAAAGTAGCGTAATTCATTCTTGATGTCACTTGAAATGCTCACAGGTAACCAACCATCAGCCATCTATAAAAGCCATAGGTGAAATCTAATTTTCATAAGCACCAATCAACACTGCAGATACTCTAGGCAGTTTGAAACTAATTCATGAGCATTTCACTGACAGAATGGAAAGGTCTAAATCTGCCCAATTTTTTATATATATATATTTAAAATGAATAATTCAACTGGCTCTATAAAACATCTATTTTAAACGCATTATACCACAGCAGACAATGTTCTCCTTGGGGTTCTGTATATCATGATAACATTCAAATCATTCAGGGCTCTTGAGAAGCAGACAATATCAGAATGTCACCTGCTGGATATAACGCTGCCTTTACATTTGCTATGACACAGTCTGGTTGCTGCGATAAATAGAGGGCTTGTATATCTCCACCGCTAAGAGGTGAGGTTAGGCAAGTAAGAAATGGAATTCCTGCTTGTTGGGAGAATTATTTCATTTAAGAGGTAAGCTGATTGCCCAAGATCAGAAGGTCCTCACTTATATTCTAATGCATTTTGAATAGAATAGAATAGAATAGAATAGAATAGAATAGAATAGAATAGAATAGAATAGAATAGAATAGAATAGAATAGAATAGAATAGATGATTTTTTTATTGGCCAAGTGTGATCGGACACACAAGGAATTTGTCTTGGTGCATATGCTCTCAGTTTACATAAAAAGAAAAGATACATTCGTCAAGAATCATAAGGTACAACACTTAATGATAGTCATAGGGTACAGATTTAACACTTAATGATATAACACTTAATGAAAGTCATAGGCTACAAATAAGCAAACAGGAAACAATTAATATCAATATAAATCGTAAGGATACAAGCAACAAAGTTACAGTCATACAGTCATAAGTGGAAGGAGAAGGGTGATGGGAACGATGAGAAGATTAATAGTAGTGCAGATTTAGTAAATAATTTGACAGTGTTGAGGGAATTATTTGTTTAGCAGAGTGATGGCATTCGGGAAGAAACTGTTCTTGTGTCTAGTTACTGTTCTGGTGTGCAGTGCTCTATAGCATCGTTTTGAGGGTAGGAGTTAAAACAGTTTATGTCCAGGATGTGAGGGATCTGTAAATATTCTTTATAAAAATAATTAAATATTTATTTATTTATTTATTTGTCGAGTATGTATTAGACCAGGGGTGTCCAAACTTGGTCCCTTTAAGACTTTTGGACTTCAACTCCCAGAGTCCCTCAGCCAGCAAAGCTGGCTGAGGAACTCTGGGAGTTGAAGTCCAAAAGTCTTAAAGGGACCAAGTTTGGACACCCCTGTATTAGACTATATATATATGTATATATGTATGTATGTATGTATGTATGTATGTATGTATGTATGTAAGTAAGTAAGTAAGTATAAGCATGTATGTGTAGCATGTATGTAAGTAAGTAAGTAAGTATAAGCATGAATTGAATACATACAATGAATATGAATAAATGGGGACAGTAGGATAAGGACAGTAGGCACATTGTTGCACTTATGCAGACCCCTCACAGACCTCTTAGGAATGGGTTGAGGTCAAATGTAGACAGTTTAAGGTTAAAGTTTTGGGGGTTTGGGGAAGAAACTACAGAGTCAGGTAGTGCATTCCAGGCATTGACCACTCTGTTACTGAAGTCATATTTTCTGCAATCAAGTTTGGAGCAGTTTACCTTGAGTTTGTATCTATTATTTGCTCGTTTATTGTTGTGATTGAAGCTAGTATGATTCAATTGCTTAATTGTACCCTATGACTATCATTAAGTGTTGCACCTTATGATTCTTGATTAAATTTATCTTCTCTTTTTATGTATCCTGAGAGCATATGCACCAAAGACAAATGCCTTGTTGTTCAACCACACTTGGCCAATAAAGAATTCTAATCTAATCTAAGAGACAGAATCTGTCCATTTTGAAGTCTTCATTATATCCAATTAATATAGTTATTACATACTTATGCTCATATATATGCTTATATATTATATAGTTATTTCATGTTAATGCTTATATATACTGTTATGACAAAATAAATAAGAAATAAATAAATAAAAAAGTCTAGCAGAAACACTTTTTTAAAAAAAATCCTGTTAATTTAAGTTACTAAGAGGAGAAAAATAACCTCTTACCAGATCATCTATCCTGACCATTTTACTCACAAAGCAAGAGATAGGGAGCTGTTACCGCTAACCCAGCACCATCAGGGTTAACTGTTCCACTCTTTCCTTTCTCCACTTCTCCTTATGCAACCTCATGCATTCTGGCAATTCATCTGTGGCCTGCTCCTCCCTCCGTGCCAGAGGCCCAGCATTGCTAAGGGAAAAGAAAATGAACCCCAAGATCAATTGTTTTGGTCTGAAGAATATAATAGCTGGAGAGAAGGAATGTCATTATGCAATGTTTCTCCCCCAAAGAAGGTCATCTGTGCTTTGAAGAGGGATTAATTCTCCTCGGGGAGTCGAGATACACGTTACATGGAAATATGAGTCATTTACTCCGGTTAGTTGAAGACTGTTTTGAAAGTAACTGGACTAATAGAAGAAGGCTCCTTAATTTTTCAAGCGTTAGTCCTTCTGTCGCCTGCTGAGGGGCATTATTATTAGCATTCCAAAAAGAGACCATCAGTTGGAAGAGAAAATCACTCCTATTTTTAACCCGGTTTTTATTCAGTTTAAACCCTAACCTTCAGGGATGCTATTGAGTGGCAGGGATTGAAAAGGGTTCTACAGCCTTTGGTCATCGAATCACATAGTTGTGCAACTGTGTACAGGGACGTTGGAACCTGTAACCATTTAAAATGGAAAGCAGTTGAAAATTAAGTTTTAGGAGGCTATATTAATTCAATGTCAGTATCTAAAGTTTGTGGCCTTTTACCAGTGACCAGAAAAGGAACTACTCATAAAAGTAAAAATATGATGGTTGAACAGCCTGAAAGGAACAGACAACCATATATAAAAGGCACCACAGACAGAATCAGCAAGATCCTCCACAAACACAACATCAAGACAGCATTCTGCACAAACAGAAAAATATCCACCATCCTAAGAAACCCCAAAGACAAAATTGAGTTAGAAAATCAAAGAGTATATGAAATCCCATGCACCGCCTGCCCCACCACATACATTGGACAAACCAACAGAAGAATAAGTGCACGCATTGAAGAACACAAGAACTCATTCAAAAAAGAGGAACCAACTTCTTCCCTGGTCCAACACTTTAAAGTCACAGGACATGATATTGACTTTAAAAAGACCAGAACTATCGCCAAAACTGAACACTTTAACAACAGAATAATCAGAGAAGCCATTGAGATAGAAAAACGCCCACACAGCATGAACAAACGAGATGACACCTCCCGCCTACCAGCCATTTGGAAACCCGCCCTTATTGACAAACGAGTCCCTAACACGTGGAATGACATCAGACCCACACTCACGAGGTCCACACAGGATGTCACCACCACATCCACCCAGAAAGCAGACCCAAACCCACACTGATCATGAAGCACGACCAAGGACCAGAAGCCAGACCGCAGCTGCAACATTAGCCATTTCAAACCCTCCAATCCATACATGCAGCAGACTGACACCCACTATGAAGATGTAGCACGACCACAAAGCCAAACAACAGCTATGCAGCTCACCAGCTCAAAATCCCCTGCAATACAGACTAAACTGAGCACAACCAAGCCCCCACCAACACAGGACACCCCCATCCAATCAGAGCACAAAAAAACCCCCATCCAATCAGAGCACAGCCAAGCTCCCACCCAATCAATTCAAACCCCCACTAGCAGTTAAAAGGAAGAAACAGCTGCGATCACACATTGCTCCCAGAAGCACGAAGCTGAAGCCTGAAGATGACGAATGAGACTTCGTCGAAACGTCGCCAAGACACTTCCAATTTTACACGGGAGAAAACCCGAACAACCAAAGACCTATATATATATATATATATATATATATGTATGTATGTATGTATGTATGTATGTATGTATGTATGTATGTATTCATCTTCCTTCCCTTTCTTCCATACCTCTTTAAAAGTATTAAAATGTCAGATTTATTTTTTTTAAAAAATCAATATTTATTTATTTATTTATTTATTATTCAATTTATATAGCTACCTGAACAGAGCTTGGATTAAACCTAAGCCGGCTTCATACAAGTAGCCCAAACGAAGCAATAAATAAATAAAATTTCTATCACCACCATCTATAAAACAGACTTTAGCCTGTTTGATTTTAATCCCTCTTGAATAAATAGAAAACTCCTAAAGTGGTTATAAGTCATGAGTGGTGTTAGATACACAGTCCATTAAACCTATAATTTATAAGATATTAAATTGCCTTACAAGGTCGGGGTTGTTGTTTTTTTCCCCTTTTCCATCATGGGGGGGGGGAATGTTATAGGAGAATCTGCCTCGTAAGATCTCAACCAGCAGAGAATTTAGGGAGGAAACTTTCCCAATTTTACCTAAAGTTCTTGAAAATTCCACTGGGATTCTTTATACGCAAAGGAAGTGTTTTTCCACTATGTTGCTGTTCTCATCATGGTTGCTTGTCCAAACAAACCTTAGATGTCTTCACAGAACACTTCTTCGGAGAAATGACAAAACAGTTGGTGGAGAAACAAAACATTTCTCCAGAAATGTCCTGCTCAGGTAATAGTGTACTGATTGAAATTATGAGATGGGCTGATATTTTTCATTTATGATCATGAAACCATCTTGTTGCTGGTATCTTTAAGATTTATATTGACTGTTTTCCTATGACTATCATTAAGTGTTGTACCTTATGATTCTTGATGAATGTATCTTTTCTTTTATGTACTCCGAGAGAGTATGCACCAAAGACAAATTCCTTATGTGTCCAATCACACTTGGCCAATAAAGAATTCTATTCTATTCTATTCTATTCTATTCTATTCTATTCTATTCTATTCTATTCTATTCTATTCTATTCACTAGAATAGTTAAAATTGAATATTGGGTGATTATTTTCCTTTCTCAACATTATTCCTTTCAAAGCCTCACATTTCAATTCAGAAAAGGAAGGAGGGAGAGAAGGGAAGGCGGAAGGGGGGAGGGAGGGAGGGAGGGAGGAAGGTTCTTAATGAGAAGGGAGGGAGAAAAGGAAGGGAGGGAGGGAGAAAGGAAAGGGAGAGGAAGGAAGGGAAGGGAGAGAAGGGAGGGAGGGAGGAAGGAAGGAAGGAAGGAGGGAGGGAGGGAGGGAGGGAGAGAGGGAAGGAAGGAAGGGTCTTAATGAAAAGGGAGGGAGGGAGGGAGGGAGGGAGGGAGGGAAGGAAGGAAGGAAGGAAGGAAGGAAGGAAGGAAGGAAGGAAGGAAGGAAGGAAAAGGAAATTATGGAAATCAATATTACTGTTTAACTGTGGTTTAGTCAACACACTAATCATTGAATAACCCAAAGCTTGACATTGTATAAACAGAGCCATAGATCAAAAAGCAAGCATAAAAATCTTCTTGTTTGTCCACAAAAGTGAGAGAGTCGAATTGCAAACTCTGAACTTTAGACACATACATTTGAGATCATCAAGGCAGACGCTGGTTTAAATAAAACATTTCCATCCTCAAAGAATAGCATTTTAAGATTTCTAAAGCTCCACATTTGAGCCTCGTTCCAAAATCAATATGCATAGTAGACAATAGATAATAGCCGCATAATTTTAATTGTCAGGAGTAGTTTGCTTCATCTTGAGTAAGCATATGCATATATATGAATGTAAACGTTGCGGGCATATTTTTAGCATCAGTTCGTGGTATCATTACTTAACCCCAGTTAACAGGCAAGGAGGCATATTCTGAACCGAAGCGAGATCTGAACCATCGTTAAGGACAGTCCTGCCTACCGCAAATTAAAAAGAGACTAATCGAGTGTCAACAACTTCCATCCGATTTTATATTAAGCATTATACTAATACTGCAGTCCTCTCTACTTGAAAAAAATAAATCTGCCTATCCATCCATCTGTCTCCAACATTATCAGCTTTTCGGGGGGAAAAAAGTTGAAAATAGAGCTTTACTTTGAGGATGGGGGGTGGGTGGTCTTGAGGAACGGATGCTGGATATTGTTTTGGGATGTTTTAAGCAATTTATTTGGACGTGTTTTTATGGCGAGCCATCAAGAGCCTTCTGCGATTGCGGCGGAATACCAATGTGATGAATACTCCCCCCCAAAAAATAAATAAATCTCACCCACAGACTTTTGAGTCTAAGGATGCATGCATAACATTGGAAGGCACATTAATCATGTTCATTTGTTCCTCAGTCTCTAACCATTAGATCATAAGAGAGAGAGGGGGGGAGCGAGAGAGAGAGAAAGGAGGGGCGAGAAGAAGAAGGTTGGGGAGACCTACGGCATGCTAATTTTCATTGGAACCCATGGAATTAATTTTCGGGAAATTTCCTTCTTCTAGATCAAAGGCTTGGCGAGGGATGAGCAAACTCCTTCAGGACCCAGTGGAATAAATAGCAAAAGTTATACAACATCTTATTTCAAATGAGCTACGCGAAACAGAGTGGCGGAAGAGATATTCACCGCTGAATGGATTAGCCCATTAGTTTTGGATAAAAAAAAAATTAAAAAAATAACAGGAACATTCGGATTGACAGAAACTCAATAGAAAGCTGTGCCGTTCAGCGGAGAATTCTTTGAATCGCAATTAAAAGAGGAAGCACACTACGAACAACAGTGAAAGAAAATCTCATTTGAATCAAACTTGATTCCTGGTGACCTTATCACACATGCATGTAGTTGTCTAGGCAACGGTTACCTCCTTGATTTTTTAAAAAGAATAATTATTTATTAAATTTACAGGCAGCCGATCTCCTCAGAAAGGTGATGCTGGGTAGCTTGTAAAGAGCAAAAAGATAAATATAAAAGCAATTCAGATTTTAAAAAGTATAGAAAAAGCAGAACCCGCTGGGTTGGGGACTTTGAAGAGTTGAAGTCCATGCATTTTTAAGTTGCCAAGGTTAAGGACCACAGCTGTTGCATCTTGGAGCAATGAGAGAAACATGAACGGTTGCAAGAATTGGGCATGGCTAGTCTAGTGAAGAGAAGGATGAAGGGAGACATGATAACAGTGTTCCAATATTTGAAGGGCTGCCACAGAAATGAGGGGGAAGTCAAGTTATTTTCCAAAGCACCTGAAGGCCAGACAAGGAATGATGGATGGAAACTGAACAAGGAGAGATTCAAACTAGAAATAAGGATAAATTTTCTGACCATGAGAGCAACCAACCCATGGAACAGAAGTTGCCGCGGAAGTTGTGGGAGCTTCAACACCGGAGGCTTTCAAGAAGAGACTGGACTGCCATCTGTCAGAAATGGTGGTAGGGTCTCCTGCTTGGGCAGGGGGTTGGACTAGATGACCTAAAAGGTCTCTTCCAACTCTGTTATTCTGCAGCAGACATGGAGACTCTCTCTCTCAAATCTACTAAAGTCCTTCATGAGTGATCAAAAATGCATTTCGATTAATCTTCTCTTATTAAAAAAATCTTGAATCCCTCAAAAATGGGTCAAAAAGCCTCAAAAATGGGCCAAAAAAAGCCTTGAAAACAGGCCCAAAAAAGCCTCGAAAACAGGCCAAAAGAAGCCTCAAAAACAGGCCAAAAAAGCCTCAAAAATAGGCCAAAAAAAGCCTCGAAAACAGGCCAAAAAAAGCCTCGAAAACAGGCCAAAAGAAGCCTAGAAAATGGGCTAAAAACCTCAAAAATGGGCCGAAAGAAGCCTTGAAAACAGGCCAAAAAGCCACAAAAACAGGCCAAAAGTAGCCTTGAAAACAGGCCAAAAAAGCCTTGAAAACAGGCCAAAAAAGCCTCGAAAACAGGCCAAAAAAAGCCTCAAAAACAGGCCAAAAGAAGCCTAGAAAATGGGCTAAAAAACCTCAAAAATGGGCCAAAAAAGCCTCAAAAATGAGCCAAAAAGCCTCAAAAATGGTCCAAAAAAGCCTCTAAAACAGTCTGGGGAAAAGCCCTGAAAATGGGCCAAAAAAGGCTGGAAAAGGCCCGAAAAAAGGGAGGCCAAAACCACTTTTTGTTGTTGTTTTCCTGTCCTAAATTTAGGTGCGTTTTATAATCCAAAAACATACAGTAATTGGGACTTCAAAAGGATGGCCTGTATAAAGTAAAAAAACCCAGAAACCATCAGACTCCACATCATACTGAAAGCCCCCGATATAATGCATTCGACATTCAGCAATATTTATTGTGATTTCTATGCAACGATTTCTTTTATGGATTGTTTACTCTTTACATTGACTCCTCGGCATTCTGAAAAAAAAACAAATAAGAGCTCCATCTTCATATTGAAAGTTTCGCAGGAATCGTAATATGTAATATCTCTCCTTGTTCATTTCCCTCCATACACATGAGTAACATATACAGTTAAGCAGTGATTATTAAGATTGCAAAAAAATGGTTTTCCTTAGGCAAAGGAACCCATTTACAAAAATGGTTTTCCTTGCAACTCTCTTCCATATTTATAGCTCCCTATAGGATCTTTAAAAGACCAGAATATCATAAATAGTGATTTACAAGCTATTTTTAATCTTGGTTACAGAAAGCAAAACACTAAATTAGTATGGTGCCAACATTTCTTGTGTTTTTCCTCTAACATTACTAGTCCGTTTGATGGAAGTGAAATCTATTTAGAAGAATATATTCCTCTATTTATTTCCAGAGCGGCATGATGGCCTAGAGATGAAGATGCTCACCTCCCACTTGGAAGGTTGAGAGTTCAATCCTAGGCAGTGACAGATGTTTCTCTATCAGGGCACAAAGAGAAAATATCTGCTGTGAACTCCACATGGCCATCAAGAAGGGCATCCGGCCAGTAAATTCTCAGCTTCTTTCAGTTGTCCCTCACTCCAAAGCAAGAGATTACAGGATCGTAAAAAGAAAAGCCTCTTTATTCCCAATGGAGAGACTCTGGTCTTCTGGTTTCGAAGCTACCACCTGAACCACTACACCAGGGGTGTGAAACTGGCAACCCATGGGCTAGATGCATCATGCGCAGGCCACACCCACCCCAGTTCTGCAAATGGGGAAAATGTTGTGAAATGTCACCTGAGGGCAACGTGACACGGCGAGTTTGACACCCATGCACTACACCAGTGGTCTGCAAACTTGGCTCTTTTAAGACTTGTGGACTTCAATTCCCAAGTTCCTCAGCCAGCTTTGCTGCTTTGGAAGAATTGGAAGAATTCTCTCTTTCAACCAAGAGCTCCAAATTTCCTTTGGGAGAAAAAAAAAAGTGAAAACAAATGTCCAAAGATGAGTGTTTCTCTTCAAACTGAAGAAGAACTGAGGAAAAATGTTCTGATCTCGGCCTTGGTTGCCCCCAAGATCTTTTCTCATAAGCTTTCTTCATGGGGGCTTCATCGTGAAACTTGAGTGAATTAAATTATCTAAAATCATCCAAATGCTGCCAAATGATAAATTGTTATGATTATACGTTAGGAATGTATTGCCTAGTTTAGCTTCTCAATATTATGTATTAAAGAGGCAATAAATAGGAGCCAGGGGCTCATTTCTGTTTTTATTCAGGGTTAAATATTTTTGCACATTAAATCCAGGACTGATGGAAAGATGTTGCATAAATGCTGCATTTCCTTCCCTATTTTATAGTTATCTCTGCATTCAGCTTTTCCATTTTTTTTCTCCTCAGATTAATAAAGAGATTGACTTGCTATATATTCTCAAATACCTTCCCTCGCTTTCATCAAAGACTGTCTGTGAGAACCAAAGTATACATGTGCTAGCAAGTCCTTTGGAAAGAAAGTCATTGATTTTATAATCCCATCAATAACCAGAAGCTCAAACCTGCAGGCCATCTCACATCAAAACTGTTTTTCATCTATGTAACACACAAAAAAAGATCGAAGTCACATTTCTGTATTTCTTATAGAACTCTTCATCCATTGGAAGAAGGAGACAGATGGCTGTTTGCTGTCTTTAAATAGTGGAATATTTCAGTCCATGCAGAACAATATCGTTTCTCGGTTAACGTCATTATACCATATAGAGAGGCCTGAAGTTACCTCCTCTGTTGTTGTTGTTTTAAATTAATTTTGGGAATAGGAGCTGAAAATGCTGTCCTTTGAATTCTCTCCTTTTTTGCATTTGATTAACTGAAAAATAAACAATTCTGTATTGTCTGGGTTTAATTCACTGTTTAAAAATGGAATCGTAATGATGACATTTTATATGTCCATTATATGATACAGATGGACAGCGAGAAAGAACAAGAGAAAAAAAGAGAGAGAACAAGAGAAAAAGAGAAAGAAGAGACAGTAGATGATGATGATGATGATAGATACATAGATACTGGAGAGAGAGAGAGAGAGAGAGAGAGAGAGAGCGAGCATACCAGAGAAGATAAGAGAGAGATGGGAGGGAGGGAGAGAGAGATGATAGACGATAGATAGATAGATAGATAGATAGATAGATAGATAGATAGATAGATAGATAGATAGATAGATAGATAGATGATAGACAGATAGACAGACAGACGAAGGATGGATAATAGATAGATTTTTTTTAGATTTTGTTGTTGTTGTTAGTTGCAAAGTTGTGTCCGACCCATCACGACCCCATGGACAACGTTCCTCCAGGCCTTCCTGTCCTCTACCATCCTCTGGAGTCCATTGAAGCTCACACCTACTGCTTCAGTGACTCCAGCCAGCCACCTCGTTCTCTGCTGTCCCCTTCTTCTTTTGCCCTCAATCTTTCCCAGCATTAGGCTCTTCTCCAGTGAGTCCTTCTTTCTCATTAGGTGGCCAAAGTATTTCAGTTTCATCTTCAGGATCTGGCCTTTTTTTAGATTACAGAGAGGTAATTTAGCTGTGCTTTTTCTGTCTGCAGCCTGGTCCTTCAAATCTAGATTTGAAATTTCAGTGTCCAGTGATAACCTCAGATGCCACCAAGGAAATAGATTTCCAGAAGGTTTTCAGTGTCCAGTGGCAATCCCATATTCCATCCGAAAAGTAGATTTCCACTTAGCAGTAGACATCTGGTACCCATTAGCAACCTCCAATGGTTTAGATTCTATGACCTTCTCAAAGCTGTACAATAATAATAATAATAATAATAATAATAATAATAATAATAATAACAACAACAACAACAACAACAACAACAACAACAGAGTTGGAAGGGACCTTGGAGATCTTCTAGTCCAACCCCCTGCCCAGGCAGGAAACCCTAACCATTTCAGACAAATGGTTATCCAACGTTTTCTTAAAAACTTCCAGTGTTGGAACATTCACAACTTCTGCAGGCAAGTTGTTCCACTGATTAATTGTTCTAACTGTCAGGAAATTTCTCCTTAGTTCTAGGTTGCTTCTCTCCTTGATTACTTTCCATCCATTGCTTCTTGTTCTACCCTCAGGTGCTTTGGAGAATAGTTTGACTCCCTCTTCTTTGTGGCAACCCCTGAGATATTGGAACA
Source organism: Ahaetulla prasina (assembly GCF_028640845.1). Classification (NCBI taxonomy): domain Eukaryota; kingdom Metazoa; phylum Chordata; class Lepidosauria; order Squamata; family Colubridae; genus Ahaetulla; species Ahaetulla prasina. The sequence goes on along the minus strand of NC_080549.1, from coordinate 11,201,756 downwards.
CTGCTATCAGGTCTCCCCTAGTCCTTCTTTTCATTAAACTAGGCATACCGAGTTCCTGCAACCGTTCTTCATATGTTTTAGCCTCCAGTCCCCTAATCATCTTTGTTGCTTTTCTCTGCACTCTTTTTAGAGTCTCAGCATCTTTTTTACATCATGGCGACCAAAACTGGATGCAATATTCCAAGTGTGGCCTTACCAAGGCATTATAAAGTGGTATTAACACTTCACGTGATCTTGATTCTAACCCTCTGCTGGCCTGAGTTGGCCTGAGTATGCAGTTGGCCTGAGTATCTACTGCATTTCTTCCTTCTCTTCTTTCTTTTCCCAATACTATAAAGAGCTGTACATGTTTTCAAGGCCAATTTTGAACCCGTCGCTACTGCTTTTTTTTTTTCCTGCAGTGAAATTGAAGGACATATTTTTGGTGCAATATTAAATATCACAATCAGCAGCAATCTGGCATTTCCTATCACCAGCTCATTTAAGCAAGCAGGCACTGACTTCTTAGACCTTGATATGCTTGTCATTCTGATGAAGCGGATTCAAATAACTGAATTCATTTAAGTGTCTGCAAACGATAGACTATTAATATAAAAATAAAAAAAAACAAAGAAAAAACAAAAGCATCCTTATGTGATCTCAAAACTTTTGTCTGGAAGGAGAAAATAAATTACAAATAACCACCACGCATTCTTATCAACTTTTATTGATGGTCTGATATTTTTGCTCAATGAACCCATAGCTTGATAAGGTGATACATCACTCACTCTTGTGTTGGGTTTGTCAAATTTTCTCTGATTGAAAATTTTTTTCTTTTTTTGGCTTGGCACAGATTCTCCAGTTCCCCCACCTTCCTTGCTAAGCCCAAAAGTTGTCAAAGAAACTTCTTTATGAATGCACAATTTATTCAGATGCAGCCTCATTGTGACTGGAAATGCCTTCGTCCAGAAAGTTGTTCCAAAGATGAATGTGACAGTTTGCCGATCTTTTAAGAAGGCTTCACACATGGATGTATATGCACGTTTGTGTGTGTGCATGTGTGCAAGTGCATATATACATCCATACACCCATATCAGAGGTGGGTTTCAGCAGGTTCTGACCAGTTCTGGAGAACCGGTAGTGGAAATTTTAAGTAGTTCAGAGAACCAGTAGTAAAAATTCTGACTGGCCCCACCCTCATCTATTCTCTGCCTCCCAAGTCCCAGCTGATCAGGAGGAAATGAGGGTTTTGCAGTATCCTTCCTCTGGATTGGGGAGGGAATGGAGATTTTACAGTATCCTTCCCCTGACACACCCACAAAGCCACACCCACAAAGCCATACCCACAGAACCGGTAGTAAAAAAATTTGAAACCCATCACTGACCCATATATATATTTACACACACACACATATACACAGAGAGATAGAGAGAGAGATAGAATGGAATGGAATGGAATGGAATAGAATAGAATAGAATAGAATAGAATAGAATAGAATAGAATAGAATAGAATAGAATAGAATAGAATAGAATAGAATAGAATAGAACTCCAACCCCCTGTTCAAGCAAGGGATCTTACACCATTCTGGACAAATGACTGTCCAATCTCTTCTTAAAAACTTCCAATGTTGGAGCATCCACAACTTCTGAAGGCAAGCCGTTCTACTGGTTGATTGTTCTCACTGTCAGAAAATTTCTCCTTAGTTCTAAGTTGCTTCTCTCCTTGCTTAGTTTCCACCCATTGCTTCTTGTCCTGCCCTCAGGCACTTTGGAGAATAGCTTGACTCCCTCTTCTTTTTGGCAACCCCATGAGTATTGGAACACTGCTATCACTAGTCCTTCTTTTCATCAGACTAGACATATCCAGTTTTGCAAATGTTCTTCATAAGTTTTAGCCTCCAGTCCCCTAATCATCTTGGTTGCTGTTGGATGTTGGAACACTCACACCTGCTGGCCACCATGTTGAAAAGTGCTCTTTTCATTCACGGCCATTTTGAAACAAGCTCAGATCTACATATAAGTTTTTCTATCCTAAGGCCCGCACACATACATAGTTTTAATCCTCAAATGAGTGTCTCGCTATTGTTTTATTCTTGCATTAAGTAAATGGAGATCTTGTTTGGCCCATGTTCCTTCCCAACCTCCTCACTGTCAGAGCCTGCCACCAGCTCCACTGACCACCGGCAGGTCACAACAACGGTCCCTCAGATCAGGGGTCTCCAACCTTGGCAACTTTAAGCCTGGAGGACTTCAACTCCCAGAATTCCCCAGCCAGCTTTGCTGGCTGGGGGATTCTGGGAGTTGAAGTCCTCCAGGCTTAAAGTTGCCAAGGTTGGAGACCCCTGCCTCAGATAATACAGAATGGCAGAGAAATGGAATCCATACCAAGAACTCTCCTGTTTGCTTCCTTAACTGCTTTGTCTACGCTCATTCACAACCATCATCCTTGCAAGATGACAAGGAGATGTTATTTTTAAAGCAGACGTAAAAGGTGGGCCTGCAATCCATTTTACTGCGGAAGCCTCGCCATTTATTTTTATTTGTTTTATTTCTGGCCTTCAACCACCCCGTCAATTTGAAAGGCTCTCAGAAGCCTTGCTAAGAACTGACAACCTGGTTTGTGACATTCTCATTATAGTCCCAGGTTTTCTGAAAAGCTGGCAGGAATAGTAAACAACTCGGGGGTGTTTTGTTGTTGATGTTGTGGTGGTTGCTGACAACAATGCAGTGTGATGAATCCCAGATTTGTTTACTAAAACATACACATTAGTACGGTAGGTGTTTGTTCCAGTCACTTTTCAAGGATCGCTGCTTAGACACAAGGAAGCATAACACAGTAAGTATATAAAAATAACGGGATTGTTTAGTTTCCACCTATTCTAAAGGCCTCAGAGCTGCAGGGAGCCATACAAACTCAGCTTTTCTCTCCCTACCCAAAGTCTCTTCTGACCACAAATGCCCAAGCTTCGTTGTACGGCTTCTTGGCTGATAGAGTCAGAAAATAAAATAACCAAGGAATGTTCGAACATAGAAATACTTTTGAACACAGCATCTCACCAAAATCCAGAGGAGAAAAAGCAGAATGTTTGATCTCTACCCATTGCTTTGACCAGTGGTGAAATCCAATTTTTTTTTTACTACCGATTCTGTGGGCGTGGCTTGGTGGGCGTGGCTTGGTGGGCATGGCAGGGGAAGGATACTGTAAAATCTCCATTCCCACCCCACTCCAGGAGAACGATACTGCAAAATCTCCATTCCCTCCCCACTCCTGGGGCCAGTCAGAGGTGGCGTTTGCCAGTTCTCTGAACTACTCAAAATTTCCGCTACCGGTTCTCCAGAACCTGTCAGAACCTGCTGGATTTCACCCCTGGCTTTGACCCATTTCTCATGCCTATGCTATTCAAAACACATTCAATATTCAAAAATATTAATTCCAGCCTCTAGCCTTAAAACAGGGGTGTCAAACTCAATTTCATTGAGGGCCGCATCAAGGCTGTGGTTGACCTTGTGGGGGGGGGGTCTGGTGGGCGTGGCCAACTGAATGGTTGTGACCAGCTTGACACCACTCACTGTGCATGGCTTACTGGGTGGGTGTGGCTAGGGTGTCATGTGACTGGTAGAAGTGAGTGACATCGAGTTGGCCACGCCCACCCAGGATTTGTGACTCCCAGTGTTTTCTTTTCTGTGGGAAACAGGTCCAAATGGCTCTTTGAGTGTTTAAGGTTACAGACCCCTGGTCTAGCTTCTCCCACTCACATAAATACAATTCACAGAGAGGAGATCATACCTGAATAGAATTAAGAATGTGATCTGTTGACATAATTTACTATTCTTCTTATTGGAGACATATAACACACTAGGCTAGATTAAAATGGGGTTCAGTGATTTTTGGAGCAATTTTCGGTTGGAACCCAGCCATTGTTTCAGCGGGTTGGTAGATCCAGGCCATTGCGTTAGACTAAGATGTGCTCACACTTTTTATAGATAGATGAATGTAGCGACTGTTTAATCTGGGATTACAGACTGGCATGTTGTGTGAACTCACCCAATCAGCAATGACACACTGGCTGACTTCAAACATTCCTTTCAGTTATGGGTCTGTTTATTATCCCTGGTTTATTAAAAAGTAACTGTATTACTATATCTTTCTTCTTTTTCGTTTGCATAGCTAGCTTTTTAAAAAGCTTTATCACTTCTACAAATTTAGAATGAAATATATATGCTTTGTTCTTAATTGCTATTATTTGAACTATTTAAAACCCTGAATAAAAAGTGTAATTTTTTTTTTTTAAAATGTAAAGGTCCTTTTTTGAGTTGCTTTATAAGAGGGTCTCTTTAATTGTCTTTTAGTTCTCAGATTTGGCACTCAGACAAGGTCTTCTGGTATCTCATTGTCCTTATCAGAGAGAGATTAAGTGTTCATTAATTGGCAGCCATTCAGAGCTTTGGCTGGGGTGAGAAGTTTCCGACTCAGCACCTTCGGTTTTTTCCTCCACAGCAAAATTTATTCTGTTCATCGGATCTTGACCTTCTGCCAAAGATTGTAAGAACTACATGGATTGGATAGAATAGAATAGAATAGAATAGAATAGAATAGAATAGAATAGAATAGAATAGAATAGAATAGAATAGAATAAGGAATAGAGTAGAGTAAAGTAGAGTAGAGTAGAGAATAAAGAGTAGAGTAGAAAATAGAATAGAATAGAATGTAGAGTAGAGTAGAGTAGAGTAGAGTAGAGTAGAGTAGAGTAGAGTAGAGTAGAATAGAATAGAGAATAGAGTAGAGAATAAAGGTAGAGTAGAGTAAAGTAGAGTAGAGTAGAGTAGAGTAGAGTAGAGAATAAAGAGTAGAGTAGAAAATAGAATATAATAGAATGTAGAGTAGAGTAGAGTAGAGTAGAGTAGAGTAGAATAGAATAGAATAGAATAGAATAGAATAGAATAGAATAAGGAGTAGAGTAGAGTAAAGTAGAGTAGAGTAGAGTAGAGTAGAGAATAAAGAGTAGAGTAGAAAATAGAATAGAATAGAATGTAGAGTAGAGTAGAGTAGAGTAGAGTAGAATAGAATAGAATAGAATAGAATAGAATAGAATAGAATAGAATAATGAGTAGAGTAGAGTAAAGTAGAGTAGAGTAGAGTAGAGTAGAGTAGAGTAGAGTAGAATAGAATAGAATAGAATAGAATAGAATAGAATAGAATAGAATAAGAATAAGAATAAGAATAAGAATAAGAATAAGAATAAGAATAAGAATAGAATAGAATAGACCTTGGAGGTCTTCTAGTCCAACCCCCTGCTCAGGCAGGAAACCCTAAACCATTTCAGATAAATGGTTAGCAAAACTCTTCTTAAAAACCTCCAGTATTGGAGCACCCATAGCTTCTGAAGGAAAGCCATGCCACTAATTAATTGTTCTAACTGTCAGGAAATTTTCTGGTTAATTCTCTCCTTGATTAGTTTCCATCCATTGCTTCTTGTCCTGCCCTCAGGTGCTTTGGAGAATAGCTTGACTTCTACTTCTTTGTAGCAGCCCCTTAGAACACTGCTATCATGTCTCCCCTTGTCCTTCTTTTCATGAAACTAGACATACCCAGTACCTGCAACCGTTCTTCGTATGTTTTAGCCTCCAGTCTCCTAATCATCTTTGTTGCTCTTCGTTGCACTGTTTCAAGAGTCGCAAAATCTTTTTTATATGGTGATGACCAAAACTATACTAGATAGACATTTAGGTACAAGTTGGTGAAATAATATAAAAAACGATATAAACATGGGAGAGTTATTATGATTATGATTTAGTATGGCCACCCACTGCAGATGATTCTGGATGATGATGATGATGATGATCATATATTTTTCTTTTATATGTTTTATATCTGACCTTCCCCCTCCTTTTTTACTCTTAAACAATTTCTTAATTGTTTGATTCTATGCTGACTGCAACAAGCTTTGACCTGACTTGATGCAGCCATTCATTTTGTCAAAGAACTTGGCCAACTTTTGGATTGCCCTAAATTTGGGTAAAATCAAACGAGGCTAAACATCCCTTCCACATCATTCTTGGGTTTTCTTCTGCAATTTGATAACAAATAGAAAATGATTTTTTTTTCTTTCCCAAAAGGAAAGAAAATGGTGTTAAGTAGAAGGACCGGTGTTTTGACTAGTTGCAAAATAGCTTCTTATGTGCTACAGAAGACTGTGATTTCTACCAAATATAATCCGAGGAATTCATTCTGCCACTGGCAAACGCTGCTGCTAAATTTCGCTGACTGTGTAGACCAGACTTAACATACACAAACACCGGTTATAAAAAATCCTGCATGTACAGTATCTTTCCCTGGTTCCTTGAAGTTTTTCTCACCACATGCCCTTCATGTTGAAACATTCTATTTCAAGCCATTATACAATAGACTTTGCCATCTGGCTGCTGTTTTGTGTGTGTTTGTGTGTGTGCTTTATATGGGGCCATTTTCAGTTAGGTTCCTAGCATCTTCTCTCTAATTCCCTTCAGCTTCTGTCATTTTGAGTCATGGTGGCGCATTGGTTAGAATCAGAGGTGGGTTTCAGCAGGTTCTGACCAGTTCTGGAGAACCGGTAGTGGAAATTTTAAGTAGTTTGGAGAACTGATAGTAAAAATTCTGACTGGCCCCGCCCCCATCTATTCTCTGCCTCCCAAATCCCAGCTGATTGGGAGGAAATGGGGATTTTGTAGTAACCTTGCCCTGGAGTGGGGCGGGAATGGAGATTTTACAGTATCCTTCCTCTGCCACGCCCACCAAGCCATGCCCACCAAGCCACGCCCACAGAACTGGTAGTAAGAAATTTTGAAACCCACCAATGGTTAGAATGAGTATTGAAGGCTGACTCTGCTCATTGCCAGGAGTTCGATCTTGACCGGTTCAAGGTTTACTCAAGCTAAACCGCTTAGAGAGGGCTGTAAAGCACTATGGAGTTGTATCGGGGTGAACTGCTCCCAGTTCGGACCGGATCGCCCTATCCAGTAGCAATGGCGGCGGGTGATTCGGAGAGGTAAAATCCCTCCCCCCCCCATGCCCAGCTGAGCCGCACAATCATCAGAGGTTGGGCTTTTTTTAACTTTTAAAAGCATTTAACTGAAAAAATGCTTTTAAATGTAAAAAAAAACAAAACCCTCTGATGATTACATGGCTCAGCTGGGTGCTAGCCAAAAAATGGTGGGGGGAGTCCATTTTTGCTCCTAGCAGGCTTCCCTAAAGCCCGCTTGGAAAGGAGGCAGGGAAGGAAAGAAGGAAGGAAGGAGGAGAGGAAGGAGGAGCGGAAGGAAGGAAGGAGTACAAACCTGGCACTAGACGCAGCTTCAGAGGATAATCCAGGGCTAGAAGGGACCTGGAGGTCATCTAGTCTGCTCCAGCAGGACATTGTTAGTGAGTTTCTGTCTTTTGATCCCCCAGTCACATGGTTACATAGCCACACCCACTCAGTCACATGACCCACCCCCCACCAAGCCATGTCCACCAAGCCACGCCCACAGAACCAATAGCAAAAAAAATTAGATTTTACCCCTGAGTTGTATATACAGTAAGTCTAAGTGCTATTGATATTGCTATTTCCTCCATGATTAGTTGAACTGATCCTCACTCTTCTGGGTTGCCCTCAAGTAAAACTTAAAATTGAATAGGTGTTTCCAATGGATAATACTCAAGGTGTATGATAGCAAAACATGGGTCACGCATTTGGGCAGATAACTCAATGTATGATTTATTAAGGTATGAAAATGGCCATTATATTGAAAAAGCCAAGGTACTGGGAAACAAAGATGAAACACACACACACACACACACAGAGAGAAAGGGGGGGCGCGGGGGGAGGAAGGAATGAAGTATCCTTGAAGACATTTTGTATCTTAGCAAAACAAAAAACCTTCGTTGCTGTAATGGGTTTTTTGTTATGCAAACCAATTTGAAAGCAGGATGTGAAAAGGAAATACAAAATGCTACACTTTCATTAGGTACGGTGTGTTTGCTAAGATAGAAAAGGTCAAAACTGTGCTTAAAAACAGACTTTGCTTGGGTTTTTAAAAACCTAAAGAGAACAGATACAAAGGCAGAATGAATTTTGAGTCCCAGTTGTCAGCACTAATTAAAAGGCAAAAGTATTTTGGCCCTTGCCAATCATTATTTTTTTTCTATTTGTTTTGTGTAGGATAACCATGAATCTTCCATCAATGCCCCACCTCTTCTCTTTCTCTCTCTCTCTCTCCCCCTCCCTTTCACTGTCACTCTCACTCTCCCCCTATCCCTATCTCCATCTCTGTTTCCATCTCCATCTCTATCTCTATAACAATAGCATTTAGACTTATATACCACTTCATAGTGTTTTTACAGCCCTCTCTAAGCGATTTACAGAGTCAGCCTATTGCCCCCAACAATCTGGTTCCTCATTTTACCCACCTCGGAAGGATGGAAGGTTGAGTCAACCTTTTATTTATTTATTTATTTATTTTATTTTGTCACAACAATATATGTAAGAATCATACAAAAGATTATATAGTATATAAACATATATGAGTAAATATAAGGAGGTTTAAGTATATATATAGAAAGAAGAAAAGAAAAACAATAGGACAGGAACGGTAGGCACGTTTGTGCGCTTATGCACGCCCCTTATGGTCCTCTTAGGAATGGGGTGAGGTCAATAGTAGAAAGTTTTTGGTTAAAGCTTTTAGGGAAGAGACCACAGAGTCAGGTAAAGTGTTCCAAGCACTGATGATTCTGTTACAGAAATCATATTTTCTGCAATCTAGATTAAAGCGGTTGACATTAAGTTTAAATCTATTAGTTGCTCTAGTATTATTGCAATTAAAGCTGAAGTAGTCTTTAACAGGAAGGACATTACAATAGAATGATTCTGTGAGTTAAGTTTAGGTCTTGTCGAAGGCAACGGAGTTCCAAGTTTTCTAAGCCTAGGATTTCGAGTCTGGTGGGATAGGGTATTCTATTGTTTTCAGAGGAATGGAGAACTCTTCTTGTAAAATATTTCTGGACACGTTCAATTGTATTGATGTCAGAGATGTGGTGAGGGTTCCAAACAGGCGAGCTGTATTCTAGAATTGGTCTAGCAAATGTTTTATATGTTCTGGTTAGTAGTGTGGTGTTTTTGGAAAAGAAGCTACGCAAAATTAGGTTTACAACTCTTAGAGCTTTTTTTGCTATGTTGTTGCAGTGGGCTTGAGCCTGGTGGGATTTGAACTGCCACATTGCAGGCAACCGGCAGACAGCAGAAGTGGCCTGCAATACTGCACTCTAACCACTGCGCCACCGTGGCTCAATATTCATATCTCTCTCACTTAAGAGTGTAAGCAGCTGATCTGACTTGCATTGAAAAGTTCCGTTAATGGTTCCTTCTTCCCAAAAAGTGATCAGTGACTGACATACTTAAATGCTATAGAACAATTTAGAAGTAGAATGCAGAGATTGGCATGTACAAATGATGGGGTAAAGTTATATTTGAATGGTGTTCTCTCTCTTTCTCTCTTTCTCTCTTTCTCTCTTTCTCTCTTTCTCTCTCGCTTTCTTTCTTTTTCTCTCTCTCTCTCTTTCTGTCTCTCTCTTTCCCTCTCTCTTTTTCTCTCTCTTTCTGTATCTCCCTCCCTCCCCACTCTCTCTCTGTCTATCATCTATCTATCATCTATCTATCTATCTATCTATCTATCTATCTATCTATCACCTATCTATTTATCTATCATCATCAACAATGTTATCATCATCATCATCATCATCTCTGTATCTATCTATCTATCTATCTATCTATCTATCTATCTATCTATCTAATCATCTCTTTCTATCATCTACCACTCTATCACCTATCTAACATCCATTCATCTATTATCAATCTATCCATCCAACCAACCAACCAACCATCTATCTGTAAGCCGATTGGTACATTTTTGAAGTTCTGCTCCATACTATACAAAAGAGTTCTTTTTTTTTTTTACATAAAACTTTATTAAACCTCACTCTAAAAGGGTTCTGCGGCCATTAACAAAAAATAAATCTCTAGATGGTCCTTGTAGGCTCAGGCGATTTCTTTCCTATCAGGTTTTATTCAATGTGATGAAAGCTACTTTCAAAAAATCCCTTCAAAGAAGAGAATTTTGGAGCAACTCCCGTGAAGGAGGGTGATGTTCTTGCATTTTACTTCCTTGCAGTTGGCCAAAGGACATGTATGAATGTCTTGTTTTTCCTACCCCAATTAACTTTGAAGCCTTCTCTCTTCCCACACATCCATTAAATCCCCAAGGCCTCTTTCATTAGCGCTCCTACTGTCACTCCTCAGGGCAGGTCTTCAATCTGATTTCCCCTGGGAAGTTGGCCGACATCATAGATCTGATTTCTTTGCCCACAAATTTGGCGAAAAGCTTCAAAAGGCCAGATTAACTGGTCGGGAACAGTAACTTAGTTAAAGGAGTAGAAGCTACAGCATATTCAGGACGTTACAAAGTTGCTTGCTTTTGTACTGTGTTTTCCTGAGAATAAGATCTGTCTTATATTTTTTGAACCCTGAAATAAGTGCTTGGCCTTATTTTGAGGGAGGTCTTATTATTTTGGGGCATGTGGAGCAAGACAGGGCTCCTCTTATCGTCTTACCTGATTTCCAGCTCTGTCTCCCTAACCCTAACCAGAGGAAATGGCGGGGACCAGCTGCGCATGCGGTTAAATATTTTTGGGGAGGGTTTATTTTCAGGGAGGTCTTATTATTTTGGGGTGCATGGAGCAAGACGGGGATCCTCAGGATTACCTGATATCCAGTTTTGTCTCCCTAACCCTAACCAGAGGAAATGGCGGGGACCAGCTGCACATGTGGTTAAATATTTTTGGTGAGGGTTTATTTTTGGGGGAGGGCTTATTATCTGTGGAGGTCTTATTTTCGGGAAAATGTGGTAGATGCTAAAGAACAAGACTTAAGGGATAAAAATTAGGAAAATTGAAGACTAGAAAACTCAATGGATTACAACAGGGCTGTCCAACTCACAGCCTCATGGGCTGGATGTGCCACATGATGGTCACGCCCATGCCTGGTTTAGCGAAGGGGGAAAAAGTTGCGATGCGTCCTGTGACAATGCCATGACAACATCAGTTTGACACCTCTGGATTACAACAGATAAACACAAAGATCAGATCTCGGGGAAGGAGCACTTAAGAAATACAGGTATCCCTTGATTTACAATAGTTCACTTAGTAACTGTTCAAAGTTACAACAGCACTGAAAAAGTAACTTAAGACCGTTTCTCACACTTATGACCATTGTGGCATCCCCATAGTCACATGATCAAAATTTGGAGGATTGGCAACTGATTCATATTTATGTAAGTTCCAGTATCCCAGGATCATATGATCCCTGTTTGCAACCATCTGACAAGCAAAGTCAATGGGGCAGCCAGATTTACTTAATACGGGTGTTACTAACTTAACAACTTTGGAAAGAAAGGTTGCAAAATGAAGCAAAATTAATTTAACTGTCTCACTTAGCAACATAAATGTTTGGCTCAGTTATGGTCGTAAATCGAGAATTACCTGTATTAAGAATGCAATCTTAATTAATGCAATCTGTATTAAGCGAATGCAATCCTAAATTGCATTAACAGAGGAATACAATCAAGATCAAGTGAGGTACTAATGCCCCTCTATAAAGCTTTAGTAAGACTATACCTAGAGTAGTGCATCCAGTTTTGGTCACCACACTATTAAAAAGATGTTGAGACTCTAGAACGAGTGCAGAGAAGAGCAACCAGGATGATTAGGGGACTGGAGGCTAAAGCATACGATGAACTGGGCATGGCTAGTCTAGTGAAGAGAAGGACCAGGGGAGACATGATAGCAGTCTTCCAATATTTGAGGGGCTGCCTTAGAAAGGAGGAGGTCAAGCTATTTTCCAAAGCAGCTGAAGGCCAGACAAGGAATAATGGATGGAAACTGAACAAGGAGAGATTCAACCTGGAAATAAGGAGAAATTTTTTGACAGTGAACACAATAAACCCATGGAACAGCTTGCCTTCTGTAGTTGCGGGAGCTTCATCCCTGGAGGCTTTCAAGAAGAGACTGGACTGCCATTTGTCAGATATGGTGTAGGGTCTTCTGCTTGGGCATGGGGGTTGGACTAGAAGAACTACAAGGTCTCTTCCAACTCTGTTAATCTGTTAAGAAGTACTACCTCATTTGCTGGAGAAGGCAGGGAAGAGTAGGTCTGGATTACCTGAGCCATTAACTCTGAATCTCCATTAAGGTTTCTGTTTCTAGGTGAGGTTTTATGTCCAGTTAAAGGTCTCGCTACAAGTGTCTTAGCAAGTGGAATTGCCAGCCAGGAGATAGTTTTAGCTTTTAGGAAATTCTCCAGAGTAAAAAGAAAAAAAGAAAAGAAATCGAGACCAGATGGAGGCTTCTTGTGGCCAATGCATTAAGGCCAGATCCATCTCAAAACCAAATACTAAGAATACAGTTTTTTATTTCAACTGGGGAACAACTCAAAATAGTTGTTTTGAGGGTGGAAGCATTTCAAGCTTGAATTGCTGGCGGATTCCTAATGGAAAGAGATCATCATCCTGTTTGTCCATTCTTACAAAATCAATCCCAATAGAGATGATCCTCAATTTAGGACTAACGTTGAGACTGGAATTTTTGTTGCTAAGCAGTTGTAAAGTGAGCCATGCCTGATTTTGCAACCCTGTTTGCCGCAATTGTTGAGTTGTTAACACAATTGTCAAGCAAATCCAGCTTTAATAGATGTTGTGACTCATCCTCCCTCCCCTCCTCAGCCGGGCCCCTCCCGTCTCCAACCGGGTCTTTTATCAGACTCCAAGTCTGATAATGAAGATGAATGGCTTGTCATGCCTCCAGCCCCTGGCCCTGGCCCCATGCCCGGAGGGGATGCCAGGAGTGAACGAACAAGCCCAATAAACCTCACTCATACAGCATGTGTTCCTTTGGCTCAGCCGTCTGAGGAAGCAAGCCAGGTGCTGGAATTACTGACAGCAGATCCAGCTGAAGACTGGATCAGAGTGGGAGGACTCTCACTTTTGGAGATCTGAGAGGCGACACCAGCAGAAGGAGGGGTGGGGCAGGCCTGGATAAATGCTGAGTCATGGAGCCACACCCCACAGCCTATATAAAGGACCTGCTTTTGGCATTCCAACCTTGAGTCAAGCAAAGTCTTATCAAGTTTGCTGATACTGGACTCTATCGCTAAAGTCACAACTTGGACTCCTGCCTGCCCTGATAAACCTCGGAGGGACTTGGCAAGCTGCAAAGTCTTCATTGCCAAGTCTGTTACGGACTTCCTTGATTCGTGCGTCGGAGTGGGAGTGGGACACGACAATAGATTAACAGATTAACAGAGTTGGAAGGGACCTTGTAGCTCATCTAATAATTAATATAAGACACAGTCTTATTTTCAGGGAAACATGGTACACATACATACAAACATACATATATGCATGCATACATGTGTGTGTGTGTGTGTGTGTGTGCACATCCAGGTCAATGTAGGAGCTTATGCAATGGTCTCTAGAATTGACTACAATGGTAGTCCCTTGAACATGCGTGCTAGTCATTTCCAGCTCTAGGGGGTGGTGCTCATCTCTGTTTCAAAGATGTCTTTGTGGTCATGTGGCTGGCATGACTAAACACCAAAGGCGCATGGAACGCTGTTCCCTTCCCACCAAAGGTGGTCCCTATTTTTCTACTTGCATTTTTTACCTGCTTTCGAACTGCTAGGTTGGCAGAAGCTGGGACAAGTAACGGGAGCTCACCCCGTTACGCGGCTCTAGGGATTCAAACCGATGAACTGTCGACCTTTCGATCAACAAGCTCAGCGTCTTACCCTCTGTGTCCCAGAAGTAGTTTAGATGCCAGCAATTTTCTTACAGTGCTTTAAAACTCAGGCACACAACGGAGACATTCTGAAGGTGAGAAATCAAGCATAAAATGTTAAGTGCATAATTTTAGTAGTGACAGTTAATGGAAACGTTTATTTTACACCCTCTGCAACCAAGTGCAAAATGTGTACTGTGCTTTTCACTGAGCTGCTACAATCTCTATTTTATCTAAACAGCTTTCCATAAATCGTTGCCTTCAGTTTGATATCCCAAGCAGACACCTACTCTAAAAATCCCACATTGAAAGAACAACAAATCTGGAAAAGTAACTAATAGCTATTAAAAGCTGTGATATTTTAAATTGACAGGGTTGGGTTTTGTTTTGTTTTTGTCTCTTTCAAGTGAATATAAGTTTATTTGAAAGGGAAATATTTGCCCCTCCTAGAGATTGATACCCATCCATCGGAATGTCCAATGTTTGTCTGGAAAGATCAAATATTCAATATAAACATTCAAATGTGTAAACTATCCCCTGAGAGACTTGCTATATGTGGGGAACAAAATTCCTTCAGGTGTGAAAATCAAAATAACAAATTTCCGAATGATATATTTATTTATTTATTTATTTATTTATTTATTTATTTATTTATTTATTTATTTATTTATTTATTTATTTATTTATTTATTTATTTATTTATTTATTTTATTTCATTTTGTCACAACAGTATACACAAATATCGATATAAGAAAATCAACACATTATAAAAGAAAATATATATATATAAGCAAAAGTATGCAACAACTATGTTAATTTGTTATAATGAAAGGAAACAATAGGACAGGAACGGTAGGCAGGTTTGTGCTCTTATGCACGCCCCTTATAGTCCTCTTAGGAATGGGGTGAGGTCAATAGTAGACAGTTTTTGGTTGAAGATTTTGGGATTTTGAGTAGAGACTATAGAGTCTGGTAATGATTAACAACTCTGTTACAGAAGTCATATTTTCTGCAATCAAGTTTGAAGCGGATGACATTAAGTTTGAATCTATTGTTTGCTCTTGTATTATTGCGATTGAAGCTGAAGTAGTCTTTTACAGGAAGGATATTGCAATAGATGATTCTGTGTGTTAAACACAGGTCATGTCGAAGTCGGCGGAGTTCTAAGTTTTCTAATTTGTCAGGGAGACAGATGTTTTGGAAAGGTTTTGACTTTTCCTTAATGGAGACATTAACAGATGCTAAAGTTACAATAGTGGCAGAATTCGTATATTGGTAAATTGACTAAAGATGATTTCCAAGCTCCATTCACCATCTTTATTCCCTTTTTCCCTGTGTTTTATTGCTTTATTAATAGCAATAGCACTTAGACTTATGTACCTCTTCACAGGGCTTCACAGCCCTCTCTAAGCAGTTTACAGAGTCAGCCTATTGCCCCCAACTATCTGGGTCCTCATTTTACCCACCTCAGAAGGATGGAAGGATGAGTCAACCTTGAGCCAGTCAGGATCGAACTGCTGGCAGGAGGCAGAATTAGCCTGCAATACTGAATACTGCATTCTAACCACTGTGCCACCACGACTCATAAGGTGCCTCATCATCTATCTATCTATCATCTATCATTGATTAATCGATCAATCTACATCATCTATCTATCTATCTATCTATCTATCTATCTATCTATCTATCTATCTATCTATCTATCTATCTTATCTATTATCTATCATCTAGCTATCATCATCTAGTATCTATCTTTATCATCTATCTATCTATCATCTATCTATCTACCTATCTAGCTAGCTAGCCAGCTAGCTAGCTACATCATCTATCTATCATCTATCATCGATCATCAATCCATCGATCGATCTACATCATATATCTATCTATCTATCTATCTATCTATATTATCTATTATCTATCATCTAGCTATCATCATCTAGTATCTATCTTTATCATCTATCTATCTATCTATCTATCTATCTATCTATCTATCTATCTATCTATCTATCTATCTATCTATCTATATTATCTATTATCTATCATCTAGCTATCATCATCTAGTATCTATCTTTATCATCTATCTATCTATCTATCTATCTATCTATCTATCTATCTATCTATCTATCTATCTATCAATCATTTGTTCAGTCTGAAGAAATGTAGCCTAGGCACATTAAGTAGGAGGGTATCGACTAAGTGCCTATTTGCTACTATTGTTGGTTGGCCAATCAGTTTCGGCATATTTATCCACCTATCGAGTCCTTCCCAAGGACTGAGACTAGGCAGAGGTTGTTCGACAGTGTTAAAGGTATCACTGCAGGATGTAAGCCTTTCCAAGTAAAACTGCCACTTGCAATTGACAGATGGGGATTTTGTCAATGTCGATGGTGTTCAAATAATGCTCCAGATGTTTTAGGATTGCACCCAAGGCATTTATTACCATTGATACTGTCTTTACCTTCTCAGGCCATAGTCATTCTAGGTCTATTTGCTGGTCTTTGCATTTTGTGAGTTGCCCAGTTTTGTCTTCTATTCCGCTGTCTCCAGGGATGCTCGCAAGCAAAGTTGATGGGGAAGCCAGCAAAAAGTCAGAAGCTGCTCCTGTGCTGTTCCATCTACCCATGCATCCTTGCACGCTCTTCCTTACATGGGAGCAGCCACTTAGCTGCCTGCCAGCCAGCCAGCCAGCCAGCAACTTCCTGCCAGCTTCCCCACTGACTTTGGTTGTGGGAAGCCAGCAAGAAGTTGCAAGGAAATCCTTGCCTAATGGCCCATTAATTTCAGTTCATAACTGCAATTTGGAACTGCAGCATTATTGTTGCTAAGTGATGCTTTACAATTGCATTGCTTAGCGATGGACATTCCTGTTCCAGTTGCCTTCCTATCTCAAGGACTATCCTTACTTGTTGAGATGAAGGTTCCTTATTTATATATTTTTTCTTTCTCTTTCTTTCTTTCTTTCTTTCTTTCTTTTTCTTTTCTTTCTTTTCCTAATTCTAATTCTAATTTCTTTTCCTGCATTACTAATTCACTCTTTTCATTTCTCTTTCTCTAAGTTCAATTTGTAGTAGTTTTAAATATCGTAGATGCAATGTTTAATAAAAAATATACTGAAAAAATGTGTTGATAACATCTTAAGCGGTCCAATAGTTCCCAATTCTGATTTCATATATTTTAGTCCTGGCACAATATTTTTCTTATCGTTCTTCTTTGATTCCAATGAATCTCACTTTTATGTAATAGCGCATGGCATTATGTAAAGGTTATATATCCAGGGATGAAAGTGAATTGAATTCCTCCTGTTTCTAGCATGAGATACAATAAACCTGGTGACTGTTTTGTACATTTTCAAAACAGAATGATATTTTTAATTATGCTTTTTGCTCTGGGGGGCAGGAATTAGGATAAAATTGCAGAAGGAATGGGATAGTTTTTCTACTCAGAAAAAATAACCTTCAGCATTTAGCACCGACCTTATGTATTCTGCTGAGTTACCTCTCCTGCAATAAATCATTATTCCATTGATGGCATAACTATGCAACAACAACAACACATTCTGTTCAGAATGAGATTTCCACAACCAGTATGAAGTATAAAAGGGAGAAAAGTTGAGACGTGAAGGCTCCTAACAATATAGGTTAAGGGCCTTTACAGCTTACAGCAAAGGTGGATAGCGGAAGTCATGCACGGTATGGAAAATATGGATAAATAAAATGTTTTTCTAAGCCTTTCACAAGATTAAAAGTTATGTTCATCCATGGAAACTAAATGAGGGGAGATTGAGAACCAAGAAAAGAAGCTCAAAAACTATAGACTGCAATCAAATCTCGTAGCAACTATCAATATCAGATTTATGTGGATGTATGTGTTTTGTGTAAAATGGACCTATTAACATTCACAGAAGATTGAGTTGTCATTGTATACAAGGCTGGATGATGAACAAGAGTCAAACAGCAAAGTGTGATTTGGAATGTATGTGAGGAAGCTCTTAGTACCTGTCCAGAATATATACTTGCTAAAGAGAACAATTGTGCAAGATCAGGGAAAGAGGAACTATTCTAAGGTTTTCCCAAGAGGTGATGCCCCATGTCTAAAAAATTGAATGTTGACCTTCAAATCCACATCAACACACAATTGCACAGCCTTAATGGCTACTATGGTTATGGCTGCTCACCATCCATGAGCCTTGGTGGCACAGTGGCTAGAGTGCAGTGCTGCAGGCTACTTCTGCTGACTGCCGGCTGCCTGCAATTTGGCAGATCGAATCTCACCAGGCTCAAGGTTGACTCAGCCTTCCATCCTTCCGAGGTGAGTAAAAGGAGGACCCAAATTGTTGGGGGTGAGAGGCTGACTCTGTAAACCGCTCAGAGAGGGCTGCAAAGAACTGTAAAGCAGTATATAAGTCTAAGTGCTATTGCTATTGCTATCCCCCTGTACTGCAGCCAGAACACTTTAGACCTCAGCTGTTGAGGAACATATATATATATATATTTATATATATATAAATGGCCATCACCTCCTATCTAGGTCTGTAAACTTCCCACGTACATGGACCCTGTGGATATAAAGTTCTAAAGTGCTTGGCTTGATTCAGCTAGATTCTTGCTGTTTTTTGTGTGCTTCAATTGAAGTGCACAATTGAAGTAGGATGGATGATGGACAGGAATCCGAATGAAACAGGCTCAAATGGACAAAAGAAAGCTGGATAGAAAAGGATAAATGAGATAGATTTTTGGAGGTTTAGGTGGATAAATAGAGATAGTAGGACAGTTGGATGGATTACAGACAATGATAATGATAATGAAGTGGAGGTACTATGATTGGAAATGAGCTTTTTTGGAAACTGTGGTTTCTTGGGATACATGTTATTTGGCAGCTTCCATAAAACTGATGATTGATTGGCTCACTGGAAGATAGCGTCTTGCTCGTCCAGGTTTGGCATCAGACATAATGATGGTTTGAGTATCTCCAAATCTCAGAAGGGCAGAAATTGCGACCCAGCTTCTCTTCGCCAAAAAGCTTCTGTAACCTTTAAGCCAACCTAAGCTGCTCGATGCAGGCATAATTTAAATTATCTCTTCTCTGAATTCAGAAATTATTCATTACCTATAAATGAAATAAATGAGAGATGGGGGCCACCCAAAAAAAACCCCAGCAATAAAATGGTCTTCTTGCTTTAAGAAATAGTAGGTATTTTTGCATAAATACCTTATTAGGTACAAATCCCGAGCCTACCAATAGGTCAGTTATTGCCGTGATAAATTTTCTGCAGAGAAACTGCAGAAAACTGCTTCATTTTTATTTTAACTACTAAGGTTCATGTTGGGGACCCAGTGGCTCAGTAGCTAAGGCGCTGAGCTTGTCAATCAGCGGTTCGGCAGTTCAGCGGTTCGAATCCCTAGTGCCACATAATGGGCTCCCGTTACTTGTCCCAGCTTCTGCCAACCTAGCAGTTCGAAAGCAGGTAAAAAATGCAAGTAGAAAAATAGGGACCACCTTTGGTGGGAAGGTTACAGCACTCCATGAATCTTCGGTGTTGAGTCATGCTGGCCACATGATCGTCTTTGGACAGCGCTGACTCTTCAGCTTAGAAATGGAGATGAGCACTGCCCCCGAGAGTTGGGAACAACTAGCACATATGTGCAAGGGGAACCTTTACCTTTACCTAACATTCATGTTGATTGTCATGTCCCACTCCTCCGCTGACGGCCGGGTCAGGGAAATCCGAATCAGGTGTGCCTCTGCAGCTCTGCCAAAGTCCTAGCAAAATCCTCAGGGCAGGCAGGAGACCAGAAAGTGACTTCAGCAAGATATGTTTAGACTTTGCCTGACTCAGAGACTGCCAGAAAGCAGATCCTTTATATAGGCCATGGGGTGTGGCTCCATGACTCAGCACTTATCCAGGCCTGCCCCTCCCTTCCTTCTGATGCCGCCGCCTATCAATTCTTCTGAAGCGAGGGTCACTCCAATTGGCAGCTGTTGGTAATAAACCTTCCTCAGGCTCACATGCTGTGGAGGAGGGGGAGGGGTCTAGTTGCTCCGTTTGCCTGGGCATGGAGCCAGAGCTGGGGGCTGGAGATACTTGCTCTTCTTCAGCCTGTCTGGGCATGGAGCCAGGGCTGGGGCCGGGAGATGCCCCCTCCTCAGCCTGTCTGGGCATGGAGCCAGGGCTGGGGCCGGGAGGCATGCTAGGACATTCTTCAGCGTTCGGAAGCAGATAAGCAGACCCCGGCTGTGGTGGTGAGATCAGACGAGACACAACATTGATTGTCTCATGGCCAGTAAACATTTCTCCTCTTTCCATTTCCCTCTCCTTAGTCCTCTCTTTCTCCTTCTCCTCAATGAAATGGCTTACCTCCAGAAGTTGTGCATGCTCCATCACTGGAGATTTTTAAGACGAGATTAAACAGCTATTTGCCCAGAATGGCATAGGATCTCCTGCTTGAGCGTGGGATTGGATTAGAAGACTTCCAATGCCCCTTCCAATTCTTATTATTCTGTTATTCCCCATGCTCATATAGACATAAGCTTTTGTTAACACGAGTTTTCTTCTTTAATCCAGTCGAAGTGGACAAGAACGCTACTGATTAGGGTAAGTTACAAATCCTTTAAAATAAATGAATAAACAATGAGTGATTGATATATTCCAAAATTACATTGTTGATTTTTCTCCCCAAGGTTCCAAGTAGGTATGATTGCATGCATTAATTTTCAGAAGGTGGAATGATTCAGTAGAACAAATGAATGTGTGTGTGTGTGAGAGAGAGAGAGAGAGAGAGAAAGAGAGGGGGGGGAGAGAGAGAGAGAGAGAGAGGAGGTCAAATTTTAGGATAGGAACATTAGGTAGGAAGTTTTAATTTATTTTCTTTTTCCATTTGATTTTTCGTTTTACTTGGTTTGTTTTTGCGATTACATGGTTGGAAAAAGATGAATGGGGTTGATTTTTTGACATTTGGGATGAGGGCTAGAGGAAGTAGGGTAGAGTTGGGATGGATCATAAGTTGACATAAGTTGATAATGAAGTGGAGATACTATGATTGGAGACAGTGGAGCTACTGGCTGCTAGGAGACAGCTGGGTTTCTTCGACAACATGATCTGAACTGTTACTTCCTGGGAAGTGGGTTACTTACCTAAAGGATTAAATATTGATTCTACCAGTGAAGAATAGTCTTCAGATATGATACTGAAGTAACTGACAAACTGCAGTGAGTGTGATGCAATTTCTACCAGTG
Organism: Ahaetulla prasina; assembly: GCF_028640845.1. Lineage (NCBI taxonomy): Eukaryota > Metazoa > Chordata > Lepidosauria > Squamata > Colubridae > Ahaetulla > Ahaetulla prasina. Next base: position 11,180,703 of record NC_080549.1, on the reverse strand, counting down.
CTACTCACTAACGGCCAGTGCCTTGGACCTAATGCCTCTAAATCAAGGGTGAAATCCAGCAGGTTCTGACAGGTTCTGGAGAACCGGTAGCAGAAATTTTGAACAATTCGGAGAACCGGCAAATGCCACCTCTAGCTGGCCCCAGAGTGGGTGGGAATGGAGATTTTGCAGTATCCTTCTCCCAGGAGTGGGGAGGGAGTGGGGATTTTGCAATATCCTTCTCCCAGGAGTGGGATGGGAATGGAGATTTTGCAGTATCTTTCCCCTGCCATGCCCACCAAGCCACGCCCACAGAACCAGTAGCAAAAAAAAAATATGGATTTCACCACTGCTCTAAATCCCTTGGACCTAGAGCTGAGGACCAATTGAGAAATTCATTACCAGCAGAGCTCCATTTGTCATTGGAACCGCAGCAGTAGACAACCGGACTGAAGACCAGATTGCATTGAGATTTAAGAAGTCCCTCATCATTCCAGCCTTGGACTATTGCAATGTATTTTGCATAAAAACCGACAGAAAACTGCACTCGATTTACATGCTAATTGGCCATAGATGACATGGGCATATTACACCTATGCTGCCAGCTGTGGATTGGCTTTTCTTGAAATGCTGATAAAGGTCAAGTTTCCCCTGCGCATGCGTGCTAGTCATTTCTGGCTCTAGGGATGGTGCTCATCTCCGTTTTTAAGCCAAAGAGCACTGTCTGAAGACATCTCTATGGTCATGTGGCCGGCATGACTAAACGCCGAAGAGGCACAGAACGCTGTTCCCTTCCCACCAAAGGTGGTCCCTATTTTTTCTACTTGCATTTTGTACATGCTTTCAAACTGCTAGGTTGGCAGAAGCTGGGACAAGCAACGGGAGCTCACCCCATTATGCGGCGCTAGGGATTCGAACTGCTGAACTGCTGAACCTTCTGATTGACAAGCTCAGCGTCGTAGCCACTGAGCCACCGCATCCCAAAATGCTGATATTAACCCATAAAATCCCTGGCTAGTTGGCACTAAGATTCCTGTAGGTCTACTTTCCCCCCATCCCACCAACTAGAATAAACCCAGCCGATCATTGGAGCAAAATTCTCAACCACTGAGAGATGAGAGGCACTGAAGCTAGGAAGAAAAGACTTCACTGTCACAGCCTCCTTGTTGCAGGAAACTTTGCCATGAGAAATCAGGCTTGTTCTGACCATATTTCAGAAGCCGATTAAAGAGAGCGCTTCTCTTTACCTAGTTAAGATAAAATCTTGTTCTGGTTTTAACTCTAAGTGCATGTTATTTACTGTTCTTTATTATGGCTTCTATTATTGTATTATGCATGTGCTGTTAGGAACTGCCAACCCTTGATTGATGGCAAGGGTTTAAAAATGGAATAAATAAATCAAACGAGGTGAGATAGCACATGTGACACTCTCTTACACGTTCTGCGATATATCTGAGGAAAAAAACGTGAAGCGCTGAGCTTCTTTTGTGGTTGCCCCAAATCTGTGAAATGATCTTCTCTCACTTTTATTTACCTTCTGACTTCTCGTTTTTCAGATGTTTGCCTCGACATCAGATGCTGTCCTCAAAATGTAACTGGTGTTTTGTTCTTATTTTTTTTTTAGTCGCAGGCTTTCAACTGAGTAATCTTACGTCTATGTTCTTGGCATTTTCATTTCTGTTTTTCTCATTCTTTCCAGGAAAATTTAGCTGGATTTCTAAGCCACTGTGGTGGTGGTGTTTTTTCTTCTTCTTCCTAGCTTTCACATAACTTCAGCAAGTTTTTTTTTTAAATTAAAGTTTATTATAGTATAAAATACAATTAGAAACAAAGATGGAGAAAAAACAATGGCTACCAACCTGCCTTCCATTGAGGACCTGTATATTGCACGAGTCAAAGAGAGGGCTGTGAAAATATTTACAGACCCCTCACATCCTGGACATAAAGTGTTTCAACTCCTAACCTCAAAGCGACCCGATAGAGCACTGCACACCAGAACAACTAGACACAAGATAAGTTTTTTCCTAAATGCCATCACTCTGCTAAACAAATAATTCCTTCAACACTGTCAAACTTTTTACTAAATCTGCACTACTATTAATCTTCTCATTGTTCCCACCACCCATCTCCTCCCACTTATGACTGTATGACTGTAACTTTGTTGCTTGTATCCTTATGATTTATATTGATATTGTTTCCTAATTGCTTATTTATACCCTATGACTATCATTAAGTCTTGTACCTTATGATTCTTGATGAACGTATCTTTTCTTTTATGTACACTGAGAGTCTATGCACCAAGACAAATTCCTTGTGTGTCCAATCACACTTGGCCAAAAAATATTCTATTCTGTTCTATTCTATTCTATTTTATTCTGTTATGTTCTGTTCCATTCCGTTCCATTCCATTCTGTTCCATTCTATTCACGGTGATGGGGAATAGGGAAAGATAAATACTCTTGGCTGTAAGAGAAAAGGGAAAACAGTGTCTTTCAACAATTTTTGGTGCAATGGAATACACAATACCACTACAATCTAAACCTTTTGCTTTCCACAGTTAGTGAGTACTGTCCATTTCAAAAGTAATCAAAACCTAAAATCAAAGTTTCAATTTTATTTTTTTTTGCTTTGAGCATCAAGTTCAGAAGAGGTTTCCAGGTGGAATCAAAGCTGGATAAATTATTTAATTAAAACGATTCTGGCATCTCTGGCAATTCCTTCACTTTTTCCATCCTTCAGGGGGTTCCGAGAGCTTACAGAATATCCTTTTCTGCCTTGAATGAGCAAATAAATGAATAAATAAAAATGGATGGGAATCGGAAAAAAGAAGTGCCAACGCTCATGTGAAATGCATGAAGGCCCAGACAACAAAATATTTACCAGATCCGACCCATAGTTATGGGAAGCCGTTATTTTACTATCTACTTAAAGCCTCCCTAAATTCACCCACAGAATCCCATTACTGTTTTACCTGCCTATAAACAGGAGCCATTTTGAGGCAGGCTAGCAGTATTAATCCTGAGGCTGTCATGAACGCCTACAAACCGCTTTCAATAGCATTGATTTGGCTGTCAAAATGGGGAACATGTCAACATCTCAAGCTATCTAATTATAGTCTAGAAACCACATTACTCCCCTTTCATCTCTAACATAAGTATACAGCTGCATATAGGGAAGATAGATGATAGAGATGCTTCATGAAGCCACTTGACCTTGGTCTGCAAGATCCAGGGATGGCAGACAACAGGACTAACACAAGAAGACAACACTTGCGCTGGAATGTAGAGGTTCGTTGGAAGTAACTTTCAAAGCTTTGAGTTTTGTGGGGCGGGGAATATGTGAGAGATATAACATTTTAAGAATTTCATTCTGGAAATGTAAGAGTTTTGTTTTTTGAAAATGGACTGTTATAAATGTTGTGGTTGAGGTAATCAACCTTGTGAAAGGTGATGTGGATGAAGTTTAATATTACTGAAAATACCGAATGGTCGATTGACAATGTTTTTTCCTCCAATTTATGTTTTCAAGGTTGATCTTAGATACTATCTGTTTGTAGAATTAAAAAGCTTGAAACCTCCTCATGATGTGACCATCCTAGGTCCTATGTCAATGTACCTGTATAAAATGGAATTCTTCTTCCTCTTCTCCTTCTCCTTCTCCTTCTCCTTCTCCTTCTCCTTCTCCTTCTCCTTCTCCTTCTCCTTCTCCTCCTCCTCCTCCTCCTCCTCCTCCCTTTCAGTTTTCTAGTCATTACAAACCATTATTCTAAAGTTAAAAATAAAAGCAAGCAAACGAATAACTTCTGTGGAAACTGAAACGCCCTACTCGTGTTTGACAGATTAAGAACAGGTGCACAATCACGCCAGGCAAACAAACAGTTCACACAGCTTCTTCTCAATGTGTGAAACAAACAAAATAAGAGGAAAAAGGAAGGGGGGTTGATGCTAAAATCTTCTTAACCCCCCCCCCACACACACTTTCCCAGCTGAGTTTCTGTAACATTCACTTCAAAATAATTGTAATCATATTTTATTTTACTTTATTTTGCATTTATGTAACCCAGAAAACAGAGTTGGCACCGAAGTGCCAGGAAATGTGTCTTTATTTTCATTTATTGTATAAGATAAATAAAAAAAGGGGAAAGCGGGGGGGGGGGGAATGCTCCAGAAAATAAGTGTTTCAATTATACAATACCAACAAGTTGGAAGACCTGACATAAAAGGGAGAAAGCTATGTAAATATCAGGGCAAGCCAATCCACCCTCATTTTTATGTAGTCTTCCACAAAAAATATCTTACATTTTAGCTTCTTTTCATAAGAATTGTTTCAATAGGAGATGTGCAGGGAAGGAAGGAAGGAAGGAAGGAAGGAAGGAAGGAAGGAAGGGAGGGAGGGAGGGAGGGAGGGAGGGAGGGAGGAAGGAAAGGAAAGGAAAGGAAAGGAAAGGAAAGGAAAGGAAAGGAAAGGAAAGGAAAGGAAAGGAAAGGAGGCAGGGGGGAGAAAGGAAGGAAGAAAAGAAGGAAGGAGAAAGAAAAAGAACAAAGAAAGAATGAGAAAGAAAGAAAGGGAGGGAGGGAGGGAGGGAGGGAGGGAGGAAAGGAAAGGAAAGGAAAGGAAAGAGGCAGGGAGGAGAAAGGAAGGAAGAAAAGAAGGAAGGAGAAAAAAAGAACAAAGAAAGAATGAGAAAGAAAGAAAGGGAGGGAGGGAGGGAGGGAGGAAAGGAAAGGAAAGGAAAGGAAAGGAAAGGAAGGGAAAGGAGGCAGGGAGGAGAAAGGAAGGAAGAAAAGAAGGAAGGAGAAAGAAAAAGAACAAAGAAAGAATGAGAAAGAAAGTGCCAAGTTTCTGGAGATAAAAGGAAATTATAGATAAGGCCAGAATTACTCACGAATATATTCTTCCTCCATTGATACAGATTGCACAAGAATTCATTACTTTGTCCAAGACAAAAAACCAGGAAGTCCCGCCTCCTATTTATAGTCTCTGCAGATGTCACTGCATGACAATTATGACTTGGCTTTGTCCCAACTCTTCCGCTGCTGCGCACGCCGATCACGTCTTCGTAATCTTGCATCACTCCAAAACTGTTCTTGGGGCGTTGCCAAATCAGAAGGAGGCTCCATGGAATCAGGCTTTGCCGGCCCCTCCTCCTCCCTTTGAGTGGGTGCCAGGGAGGGAAAGGGCTCACGAGAAGCAGGGCTGGCCAGGTCTTCTCCCTCACTTTCTGAATCATCCGAGTCCAGGAGTCAGGGTCCAGGAACTTGGGTCACAACATCAACCCTCATGTTGCTTTTCCCAGAAACTCCGGAATACTCCGTTAAACAGGGAGTAGGCCCTGAAGGTCAGTCTTCTCAGCATTCCTCACTTCGAAGGCAATGATGACATTTTGGGTGGGATAAAACCGAATGCGCTAATTTCTGTAGAACAGACATGGGCCAGGTTGAGGTGATTTCTCCGAACTGCATTCATTTTCACCTGTGCCACTTGATTTAAACTTCTTTAACCCAACAAAGGAAAGTAGGGGTCAAGTGAGCATATTGTCCATGTTATTTTAACGGTATATCTGCCAAACGTCTTTGGATACGCAATGGCAAATGCAATTAGTCTGATTTTATTTTTCTCCCCCTTCCACATAATTACCTTTTTTTTTTTGTATCAGTCTGTTGAATTGGGGGCAGGGGGAGTCAAAATCTATCCAAAATCATCACTTTAACAGGGCAAGTCAAATTAACCTGGAAAAAGTGTGCCGGCTTTTAGACTTCTTAATCAGGCTCGATTGTACTCTTTAAAAAAAAAAAAAACACCTTCTTGGCTGTTGCTTTAAAAAAAAAAAAAAAACCCATAATTTATACAAATCTGCTATTTGTTAATCAAAGTCTACATTATGGAAAGGTTTCAATGAACGACATTTTACATAATTTTTAACGAATGCAAATAACAAGTGGTTTTCCATGTTTAATTTTTCCTGTTCTTTTTGTGAGACAAAGCTTAGTTCTCTGTGTTTACTAAGCATAGTAAAAGGGAAATTCTCCACATGACTGGCTTTTAATTAAGATAATTACTTATCTAGTTGTTTCGTTGTTTCTGGTGTGCAGTGCCCTATAGCCTCGTTTTGAGGGTAGAAGTTGAAGCAATTTATGTTCCAGATTGGGACCTAGGCCCAAGTAGTTATTACCAGACAGAAACAGTCCTAAGCAAACTTATTTTATTAGAACAGCTGAGAATTACTTCATTCTCAGCTTAGTCCAAATTAAGTCCAAAACAAAGTCCTTCAGAAAAAGCCCTTCAGCCTTATCACAAACCTTTGTCTTCTTTGGCACCCTGCCAAAGGCTTTTCTTGGCAAAGTCCCATGAAATTCAGAAACAGGAGACACCCGACAAGAAACAATTGTAGCAATGTTGCTTTCCTACAAAGAACCCAAGAGCCATTGCTGCTCTTTTAAGCCTTATGGGAGGGGGCCAATCATCTCCTGGCCTTACTCCCAAGTTGTCCTTTTTGCTTTAGCTGCTCTTGCCTTCTGGCAGCTCTTCACTTGCGTGCACTAGGAACAGGCTCCTCCTGTTTCTCTGCCTCTCTGCTGTCTGCCTCTGGAGGCCCCGGAGTCCACGCATCGTTCCCAGGTGGCCCTGGCCCCATCTCTACCTCCGGCCTTCCCCTGACTCCAGTACTGACCCATTGTCCTACCCAGCCTCCTCACTATACGTCTCCACTGCCAGCTTTGCAGGCTGCTGGCAGACCACAACACATGTAGTATACAGGTCCTCCAATGGAAGGCAGCTTGGTAGCAATTGTTTTTTCTGCAGTTCTAATTATCTGTTGAAATCAGTGTCTGTCTTGAACAGCATAATGAACAGCATAAGTCAGCTTTATCGTATGCTCTATCTCTCCCCCCAAAATATCTCCTATAGCAATACCTATTTTGGAAGCAACTATTAAATATCATTCATTTATATAGGGTAGCCTTCCTATATTTGATCCAGCACTCCTAACGGAAGCAGTAGATTGTCCAAAAGGATTGAAACCTAAATGCAGTTCTGGACGAAGCTTTCTTATTGATATTGTAGGTCGTTTGTTGGAGGATGGAGGGATAAATTTGGATGGATTTACAGGATCAAAAAATCCAGATTGGAGGACAAGTCCTCTGACGATGAATGGAACAGCACTGTTTCTTGCAGTCATTCTTCCGTAATGCAGATTTCCCCCTTCTTCCTAGACATTAACAACAACAAAAAAATCATCTTCTTCCTTGTCAAATTGTAGACATCCCATGTGTTTTTCTTCCTCTTTAAAGAAAGGCTGAGAAAACATGTAATTTAAATGCAATAGCACCATTCCCTGGCTAATACAGGTCTATGTATGCTCTCAAATAACACTTAAGGCAGAATATAGTCTCTGCGCTGAAATAGCTTTACCTCCCTCCCTCCCTACAAGCTTGCATTTATTTACAATTGGGTACAAAGGGCACAAATAGATCCCAAATTTACACTATTCGATATCACAATAAAGTCCTCCTAGTCAACCACCTTGACAGCTACCTCAAGGACACTACTAAAATGGAAAACTTTACGTGTGGTGTGTCATTTAAACAAGTATAAAACTAAGTGATAAAATTCTATCATCTGTCTCTCTGTCTATACCATCTATCTACCTATCTACCTACCTACCTACCTACATATCTATTTATTTATTATGTATCAACCTACCTATATCAACCTACTTTTCTGTCTATATCATCTGTCTACCCATCCATCCATCATCTATCTTTCTTTCTGTCTATACCTCCATCCATCTGTCCGTCTATCTGTCCGTCTATCTGTCAAACTATCTATCTATCTATCTATCTATCTATCTATCTATCTTTCTATCTATTTCATCTTTCTGTCTATCATCTTTTTGTCTATACCATTTCTATCTATCTATCTATCTATCTATCTATCTATCTATCTATCTATCTATCTATCTATCTATCTATCTATCTATCCACCCACCCACCCATCCATCTATCTCTGGACCTAGGCTTTTGTGAAATAGATGCCATAAGACTGTAAACAAATTTTCTGTTACTGTTACTTTATATCACTATAATAATCTATCACTATAATAATGCCACTTGGAAAGCATCGGTCTTTAGATATAAGTATTAATAAGAAGCAATTGGGAAAATGCGATTGATCTAACACCGATGAATAGATAGGGAAAAACCTCCCTTTTTTTATGCTGCTGGTTTTTTTGGTGGGGGAGGGAAGAGTTTGTAAAGGGTCCAATTCACACGTCAAGAGGAACTGTAAATTGTGAAGAGAGTTACATTTGTTGAAGGGCTGAGTGGCGCATTCATGTATTGTATACCCATTTTGTACCAATCATTTTGACCTTTTTTTTTAATTGAAAAAGTTTTTACAAAAATTTTCACACACCTTTTTTCCCCTCCCCCCACTCCATCCCATCCCCCCCTCCAAAACCACCCTCCTCCCTCCCCCACCACCCCGACTTCCCAGAACAAACACAAGGTATAGTTCAAAAGAAAAAACAATCATTCGCTAAATTTTCCCTAACACAAATTATAATCCTCCCCTTCTTCTCAAATCCTAACTTCCCCCATACAAATCAAAGATAAATACATCCTAATCATTCAAAAGCAATCTGATATCTCTTAATCTGATACCTATTTTGCATATATTCAATCCATTTTTTCCATTCAGATATTTTTCTTGTGTAGTGTCTTTCAAAAAGGCTGAGATTTTAGCCATCTCAGCTAAATTAGCAACTTTCAACATCCATTCTTCTATTATAGGTAACTCTTTTTTCTTCCAATATTGTCCTATCAGTAGTCTTGCCGCTGTTATTAAATTTAAAATCAACTTAGTTTCAATTACTGTACAGTCCGTAATAATTCCCAATAAGAAAAATTGCGGTAGGAACTTTATTTTCTTTTTCAAAACATTTTGTGTAATCCACCAGATCCTTAGCCAAAATCATTTTGACCTTTTCAATCATCCCCGCTCCCATTTTTTAAAGGAATTGCAAGTATCATTGTATGATGTAATGCTTTCCTAACCACGTTTCACTTCAGATGGTGGTTATCTTGGTTTACCTCAGAACGTGGTTACCTTTTTTGCGAATTAACGGAATGAAATTATGCAAAGTAGAGGTTTTAGGAGCTGAGGTCATGCAGTGGTTAGGCTACTTCTGCTGTCTGCCGGCTGCCTGCAGTTTGGCAGATTGAATCTCACCAGCTCAAGGTTGACTCAGCCTTCCATCCTTCTGAGGTGAGTAAAATGAGGACCCAGATTGTTGGGGGAAATAGGCTGACTCTGTAAACCACTTAGAGCGGGCTGCAAAGAACTGTAAAGCAGTATATAAGTCTAAGTGCTATTGCTATTGCTATTTTTCCCTTTCTTTCTTTCATTCCATCATCTGATACTTGATTAGCTTTGATACAGGGCAAGTTAGAACAACAATACAGGATAGGTCCTCTACCTGTAAGTAGACCTATTTAGGCCTTCTGAGTTCATAATTGTGTTCTAACCAAAGATCAACCAGAAGCTTCTGAGAAATTCCCAAGAATATGACTGCTGTGGAAAATTCTGCTTCAATGCTCCATCAATCAAATGGTGTTCCATGTTTTATTTTTCCTGGTCTTCTTGGGAGACAAACCTTAGTTCTCTCTGTTTACTAAGCATAGTGAAAAGGAAATTCTCCACACGCCTGGCTTTTAATTAAGATAATCTATACTCAGTAGTATGGGACATGGTGACTCAATGGCTAAGATGCTGAGCGTGTCAATCAAAAGGTCAGCAGTTCAGCGGTTTGAATCCCTAGTGCCGCCTAATGGGGTGAGCTCCTGTTACTTGTCCTAGCTTCTGCCAACCTAGCAGTTTGAAAGCACGTAAAAAAAAGGCAAGTAGAAAAATAGGGACCACCTTTGGTGGGAAGGTAACAGCATTCCGTGCGCCTTTGGTGTTGAGTCATGCCAGCCACATGATCACGGAGATGTCCTTGGACAGCGCTGGCTCTTCGGCTTTGAAACAGAGATGAGCACCGCCCCCTAGAGTCATGAATGACTAGCACAAATGTGCAAGGGGAATCTTTACCTCTACCTTACTCAGTTGGTATGAAAGAAGAGACTCAAATATTCATCCTTTCACTATGACAGGCAGCACATGTGGGCAATTCTTTAGCCTAATCAAGAATTAGCCATTGGATAAAATGGAACAATAGAGAAACACTTATTCTTTCACTAAGATATATTCATTCAATATATATTCATATATTCTACGGAGGAATTATTGACCTGTCATCTGTACCTCTATAACTGTCTGGTTTGGTTCTGCAACCCAACAAGAGAGACACAGACTTCAGAGGATCATTAGAACTGCAGAAAAAACAATGGCTACCAACCTGCCTTCCATTGAGGACCTGTATACTTCACCAATCAAAAAGAGTGCTGTGAAAATATTTACAGACCCCTCGCATCCTGGACATAAACTGTTTCAACTCCTACCCTCAAAATGATGCTATAGAGCACTGCACACCAGAACAACCAGACACAAAACTGGTTTTTTCCTGAACGCCATCATTCTGCGAAACAAATAATTCCCTCGACACTGTCAAACTATTCACTAAGACTGTATTACTATTAATCTTCTCATCATTCCTATCCCCCATCTCCTCCCACTTATGACTGTATGACTGTAACCTTGTTGCTGGTATCCTTAAGATTTATATTGACTGTTTCCCTATGACTATCATTAAGTGTTGTACCTTATGATTCTTGATGAACGTATCTTTTCTTTTATGTACTCTCAGAGTGTATGCACCAAGTCAAATTCCTTGTGTGTCCAATCACAGTTGGCCAATGAAGAATTCTATTCTATTCTATTCTATTCTATTCTATTCTATTCTATTCTATTCTATTCTATTCTATTCTATTCTGTCCAGGATTACTTCATATCTAGTTTGTAGAATTATTAACCTTTAAAAAAAATAAAGTAGGAAACCAAGAAAGGACTTCATCTAAAATGTTCCAGAACCTGTCTAATACCATTTACATTGTCCTAAAAGAAATGGGAAGGAACATTTTATTCTGAACTTGAATAAGAAAACCTTAATTTTCCAGTCAATCTATTCTGGTTTCACCACCAGAGAACTTAGGGTAGGATAGGATAGGATAGGATAGGATAGGATAGGATAGGATAGGATAGGATAGGATAGAATTCTTTATTGGTCAAGTGTGATTGGACACACAAGGAATTTGTGTATATGCTCTCAGTATCTATAAAAAGAAAAGATATATTCATCAAGAATCATAAGGTACAACACTTAGTGATAGTCATAAGTACAAAAAGATAATCAAATCATACTAGGAAACAATCAATATAAACCCTAAGGATACAAGCAATAACGTTACAGTCATACAGTCATAAGTGGGAGGAGATGGGTGATAGGAACAATGAGAAGATTAATAGTAATGCAGTGTCAAATAGTTTGACACTATAGTTACAGGCAGCCCTCGACTTACGACCACAACTGATCCCAAAACAAGTGGAAGGAATAATGCTTCAGCTCCTGGAAAAGAGCCCATAGAGATTGGAATACACACACACACACATTCCCCTATTCATGTCTTTGGAAAATTCCCAAAGCCCAGATTCAAATGGAGAATCCAATCTCTTGATCATTTTGGCTGTTCTTCACCTTACTTTCTCCAGTTCTACCCTGTCTGTTATGGCAGTGGGGATTACGCTGGAGAGGACAATCCCTAACATTGTGAAGGGCACCTTTCAGGCTTTCCCAGATCTTTCCAAGCACAAGCTCTCATTCTTCACTTTTGTCTTTATTTTATTTTATTTTATTTTATTTATTTATGTATTTATTTTGTCACACAGTATATATAAGCATAAGCATGAAATAATTATACAATATATAAGCATATATATAAGTGTGAGTATGTAATAACTATATTAATTGGATATAATGAAAGGAAACAATAGGACAGGAACAGTAGGCACGCTGGTGCTCTTATGCACGCCCCTTACAGACCTCTTAGGAATGGGGCGAGGACAATAGTAGACAGTTTTTGGTTAAAGCTTTGGGGATTTTGAGAAGAGACCACAGAGTCAGGTAGTGTGTTCCAAGCATTAACAACTCTGTTACAGAAGTCATATTTTCTGCAATCAAGATTGGAGTGGTTAACATTAAGCTTAAATCTGTTGTTTGCTGTTGTATTGTTGTGATTGAAGCTGAAGTAGTCTTTAACAGGAAGGACATTGCAATAGATGATTCTATGAGTTTTTTTTTTTATTTGCATTTATATCCCGCCTTTCTCCGAAGACTCAGGGCGGCTTACACTATGTTAGCAATATTCATCCTATTTGTATATTAAGTTAATTAAGTTAAGCTCAGCTCATGTCAAAAGTGGCGTAGTTCTAAATTTTCTAAACCCAGGATTTCAAGTCTGGTGGCATAAGGGATTTTGTTGTATTCAGAGGTATTTTGTTGTATTTTGTTGTATTCTTTACTACTTTTCTCACAACTTCCGCAATACGTTTAGCGCCTCCAAAGAAAGTGAGTTCCCACCAATTCAACAGCCAAGAGACATAAACATGTACATTCCCAGCGTGGGAAGATTAGTTTACTTGAGAATGAACCGATGCCCTCAAACCTCTTCGTAGTCCAATTAAGATTCATTAACGCTATCTGAACGCCTGGAATTCCTCAGAATAGAGTTTGCTAAAGACATGATGGATGCAGAGAATAAAACTGGCGACCCAAGTACTTTGTGACCTCAGAGAGGCAGGAATTGTTAACATCCTAGGTGACCCAATCTTATTAACCCCTTGAATATGAGCATTGGTCCCCCTCTTCCCAGCGTGAATATAAATACTGCTTCGGATTTCTGTGTTTGACCACCTCCCACATCGTTGCCGGGTTCACACATTGCACAAAGCTTTGATTTAATTAAATATGTCTTCCTCAATGAATTTCAAGAGGATGGGTTTACACTGCATGCTAAGCTATAAACGAGATATCACCCTGCCAACAAAAGTGCGTATAGTCAAAGCTATGGTTTTCCCAGTTGCAATGGATGGCTGTGAAAGTTGGACCGTAAGGAAGGCTGAGCGCCAAAGAATTGAGGCCTTTGAACTCTGGTGCTGGAGAAGACTTCTGTAAGTCCCTTGGACTGCAAGGTGATCAAACAAGTGAGTCCAAGAGGAGATCAACCCTGACTGCTATTTAGAAGGCCAGATCCTGAAGATGAAACTCAAATACTTTGGCCACCTAATGAGAAGGAAGGACTCACTGGAGAAGACCCTAATGCTGGGAACGATAGAGGGCAAAGGAAGAAGGGGATGGCAGAGAACGAGGTGGCTGGATGGAGTCACTGAAGCAGTCGGCGTGAGCTTCAGTGGACTGCAGAGGATGGTAGAGGACAGGAAGGCCTGGAGGAACATTGTCCATGGGGTCATGATGGGTCCACAACACAGCTTTGCAACTAACAACAAGTGTGAAAAAATAGTTGATGGTTGGGTCCCAACTGCTTCTGAATCCAAACACATCACGCCACGTCTTCACGTATCTAATGAAACCATTAATGAAACTGTGATGCTAGACTTCATCTGTGCCTTGTCTTCTTTTGCTCAGAGATTGCTGATAGCAAGCCTGAGAAAGGAAAGCCAGGCTATCTACTAAGTGATGTGTGAACTGGACTTTTATTGTGGCATAAAGCATATGAGAGTTCTGACATGAAGTGTAGCATTACCACCAATCAACTTTCGGTCAACTTTCCAATCATGCTGGACAGTGATAGTCCAATCAGCCTTGACAAAGCTTGTATCTGTCATGCCCCCTGTCAGAGCCTGACTGGAACCTGAGCCAACAGAGATTGAGGGGATGGCTTCATTGGCTGTGGAGGAAAATGGGGAGGGGCAGGGCCAGTCAGGCCAAGGCCTTTCAGGTTTAGAACAGCTTGTAGACAGGGGGGAACAAGGGCAGGATGAACATGCAAGACACAGCTGAGGCAAGGAACAAGGACCACCCCCTCCTGATCTGAGAGCTCGGAGAGTGGAGAGAAGATGAGAACAGTGCAGACTGAGCAGGCTACAACTTCACAAGGCACACCTGGGGAATGAGGCTTAAAGGGGCGCCGTGGAGAGGGGCATTTGTTGGGAACAAACACCGAGTTCCTGAAGTGTTGAGTGCTGATGTTTGAACTTTTAAGAGTCCTTGCATTCTTTCTGGCTTTCTAGACTAATTACCTGGATCTTTTGCTTCCTGAACTCCTTGATTTGCCCTGCTGGATTTATTGCTGTGCAGCCTTGATGTACACAGGGCTGGGCTGGAATATTTGCAGCCAGAGGCTGCTTGAGATGTCTGTGGGGTTTTTTTATCACTCTGCTCTGGAATTCGCCAAAAACGTGGGAGCGTTTGGGGAAGTTTGGAGCAATAAAGGGGTGGTTTGAACTGCCAGCTGCTTGTATTATCTCTGTGCCATGCCCCGGGTCATCACAGTATCTTCCTGTCTACGTTCAAACACCTGACTTCTGAATCCTGGGAATTAACAAATACAAAATGCGCATGTAAGCCGAAGAATCTCACCCCAACGATCAAGTCCACTGTAATTTGGAATGAAGCATTTCCAAGTATAGGGCATAATTATCCGTCAGGTAAAAAAGACAAAACTGCTCCAAGAAATTCTTCCTAAGGATGAAGTTGCATTCGCCTTAAGCAGCTATCACTAACTTCTAGAAGCTGAATCCTGGGTTGTTTAGGTACTGATCGTAACAGGGGATTGTCAAAATCTGGTGATGACCCCATGCTTAATCATGTTGGGAGGGGAAATGTGATTTACTATTTGTCCGTATCTCATTATCTGCTGTGAGATTCCTGGCAGGCCACTGTATCATCGGTGCGAATCTTGTTAGAATCTCCACTCTTCCTTCACATCCTTAACTGTGTCATCCATGTCATTTAATTCATATGCAAAGAGCGAAGACAGACAGAGAAGAGAAGGTGGCAGAACCAAAAGAATCAGAAGAAGGTCAGTTGAGGGGACAGAAGTTGGCGGTAAAAACAATGAAGAACTTTTTTCCTGGATGCGGTTGTGCAAACTGCTTTCCAAAGGAAATGTACATACGATGGCAGCTTAGCAAAAGCTACACAAGTAGTCCTCAACTTACAGTCATTTGTTTTGTGACCCTTCGAAGTTGCCACGGGACTGGAAACAAAAGTGACTTATGACCATTATTCACACTTTTCCTGACAGTGAGAACAATCAGTGGAACAACTTGCCTCCAGAAGTTGCAAATGCTCCAACACTGGAAGTTTTTAAGAAGAGATTGGATAGCCATTTGTCTGAAGTGGTGTAGGGTTTCCTACCTAAGCAGGGGGTTGGACTAGAAGACCTCCAAGGTCCCTTCCAACTCTGTTTATTCTATTCTAAACATGGCAAAAGCTTCTTTAAGGTAGGACTTGAGTCTTATTTCAGAATAACATTCGATGGAACCGGAGGTCTCAACAAGAAGGTACAAAAAGCAGAACAGTGCTTTAAAAATGTCCAGGGACCCAGCATCAATCTGATATGAAGAGTAGAATAACAAAATGTCTGGGATTTCCTTTTCAAATAAAACAGAGGGGAGATGGATATCTACCTGACCTTTCTCCACCAACGCCCTCAAGATATGCTGAGACTAAGGCCTCCGAAATTTTCAACTTAGTCGAACTGCCTTGCTGGCAGTTATAAATTTAAGAAGTTGTCATGCCAACCTAGCTAGTAATTCTTAGGTTGAGGAAGGGCAACCTTTTGGTTGATGCGAGCATGATCTCTGCATTAGAGAAGCCACAGAAAGATGAGTAGAAGCTAAAACGAGCTTTAAGGTTGAAAAGCCATTTTTCATTCCAAGGAAAATTGGCAATTCACCTAGGTTTAGTTGATTATATTCTGGAAAGGACTCCCTTCAGATGTTTTCACTGCTGCGAGTTTCACCAGGCACACAATTTTTAATTGCTTGATCCAGTTTATCACATACCTGTAGTGAACTGGAGGAGTATTTTCATCCTAGTTTTTTGAAGTTTGCCCCTTTCCTCACTTTCCTCTTAAAGCAGGCCTCTGTGGCTCAGACTGCTAATGCAGTCTGTTATTAACAGCAGCTGCCTGCAATTACTGCAGGTTCTAGTCCCACCAGGCCCAAGGTTGACTCAGCCTTCCATCCTTTATAAGGTAGGTAAAATGAGGACCCAGATTGTTGGGGGCAATAAGTTGACTTTGTATATAAATATACAAATAGAATGAAGACTATTGCTAACATAGTGTAAGCCGCCCTGAGTCTTCGGAGAAGGGCGGGATATAAATGCAAATTATATATATACACACACACACACACACACATATATATATATACCTTACATGCCCTTGATTTTTAAAAAAATAATATTTATTGAATTTCCAAAAGTTACAATACACAATACAAAAAAAAGCACAATACACAAAAACAAAAACAAAAAAAATCTAAAACACACAAAGACAAATGTGTCAAAATTACATTACTCATAACAACTTTTCCTACATCTGTATCTCTTATTCTATTTAACCTCTAAATACAGATTCTACTTCTAAGTATCCCTATAAACCAATGTTCTTATTTAAGTTATTTTAACCTCTATTCAGAATTCAGTCTCATGACAAAAAAACTCCCTTAAATTTTATTCTTACTCTCCAGCCAGGAATACCATTTATTCCATATTCGATAGTACTCAGAATCTTCCCTCTCCTTCATTTCCATCAATAATTTGTCCATTTCTGCACATTCATATATAGATTTTTATTATAATTTGATCCGGTGGGATATCCAGATGTTTCCAATTCTGTGCGATCACAATTCTACATGCCGTCAATATGTGTAATATGATATGTTGTATATTTCTTTCCACTTTCCCTTCCAGAATGCCCAAAAGGAATAGTTCTGTGGGGTTTTTTTTCTGTCCTGTTATTTCATCCAGCCAGATTTTTATCTTCTCCCCAAATTTCTTAATCTTAGAGCAGGTCCACCACATGTGGTAGAACGTCCCTTGTTTGTGACCACATCTCCAGCAATTTGGGGACCTATTTGGAAACATCCTGGCCAATCTCGCTGGTGCGAAATGCCATCTGTAAAACATTTTGATTTTCTTTATAAGCAGCCAACATCGTTAGCTTGTAGTTTCTCTCCCATTAGCTATCCCATTCCCTTGATTTTATATCTCTCCCCCCCCCATTTATTTTCTATTTTAAAAGGGAGAGAAACAAATCTATAGGAGAAAGAAATTGGGAGTCACCGTTCCCAGTAATTCAGGCACTTCAGTGAAAACAATAG
This sequence comes from Ahaetulla prasina, assembly GCF_028640845.1. Classification (NCBI taxonomy): domain Eukaryota; kingdom Metazoa; phylum Chordata; class Lepidosauria; order Squamata; family Colubridae; genus Ahaetulla; species Ahaetulla prasina. Next base: position 11,163,378 of record NC_080549.1, on the reverse strand, counting down.
GCAAAAAAACCCAAGCCAGGCTACAAATGCTAGATCATAGTCTACTTAAAAGAGAGAAAGGGAGAAGGAGGAAAGGATAATATCGCTTTGTCCTCTTATAGATAGGGACCGTTTCAAATAGACTTTGCTCAGCATGTGTAAAGCTGTTAGATGTTAGTTCTGTGGGATGCCAAATCCATCCAAGGCAAAAACAGTGAAGTTACAAAAATGAAGAATCTTCAACTCTGGTATTCAATGCCCTTTTCCATGTAAAGATTTGTTCCTGATCCAGTCTCCTATGAGGTATCAAGGATGATTTTGGTCCCTAAGTAGTTCAGACCAGTGGTGGGACGACATGGTGGCAAACTCCGCTCCAGTTGGAAGCGTGTGGTAGAAACATTACATCCCTCTGGAGCAGTGATGGAATTCAATTTTTTTTTATTACTGGTTCTGTGCATGTGGCTTGTGGCTTGGTGGGTGTGGCTTGGTGGGCGTGGCAGGGGAAGGATACTGCAAAATCTCCATTCCCACCACACTCCAGGGAAGGATACTGCAAAATCTCCATTCCCACCCCACTGCTGGGGCCAGCCAGAGGTGGTATTTGCCGGTTCTCCGAACTACTCAAAATTTCTGCTACCAGTTCTCCAGAACCTGCTGAATAGCGCCCCTGGTTCAGACAGTGCACAAAGCAAGCCAAGGACAGGAAAAGGATGACCAAATAGGGTGGACAACCTCCTTCTCCCCGATATTAGCGATCCTCTAGGTACAAGAAAGCAGTGTCATTTGGTGGTGACACTCTTCTGAACTGGAAGTCATGGTTGCTACAGCCTCAAAAGAAATTCTATTTGTCTGTCTGTCTGTCCTCTCTGTCTATCTTGCAGAAAACTGCAGATATATCCAGGTAGTTACCAATGTGTCAGCACTGATTTGAAGGCATGTATACACACAGAGACACAGATAGATGCACACAGATATTGTCCTTTCAATTCATTCTTGACTCCTGTCAATTGCCTGAACAAGTCCTGCAGTTTTCTTGGCAAGTTTTTTTCAGAAATGGTTTAAAATTGCTTGCTTCCTAGGGCTGAGAGAAAGTGACTGGCCCAGAGTCACCTAGCCTTCTTCGATGCCTAAGGCAGAACTAGAATTCATGGTCTCCTGGTGATTGGCTCAAAGTCATCTAGCCTTCTTTTATGCCTAAGGCGGGACTAGAATTCATAGTCTCTTGGTGATTGGCTCAAAGTCATCTAGCCTTCTTTTATGCCTAAGGCGGGACTAAAATTCATAGTCTCTTGGTGATTGGCCCAAAGTCATCTAGCCTTCTTTGATGCCCAAGGCGGGACTAGAACTCATGGTCTCCTGATGATTGGCCCAAAGTCACCTAACCTTCTTTGATGCCTAAGGCAGAACTAGAACTAATGGTCTCCTGATGATTGGCCCAAAGTCACCTAGCCTTCTTTTATGCCTAAGGCGGGACTTGAACTCACGGCCACCTAATTTATAGTCTGATGCCCTAATCATGTTAACATACTGACTCTTTCATGTTCTTCAGCATCTCTTATTTGGTTTCTTTCCAGTCCAATTCTTTCTTTTGTATACTTTCTAAAACATCTCCACACCTTTTGTCAGTTATAAGCTTTTTGCAAAGCAGCAAATGCAGTAGATAGAATATGGTAGTAAAAAAAAACAAAAAACAGAAGACAAGCAACAAGGCTCAGCTGACAAACTTCTGGCAGCATGAAATTGATTGTTGCGGGAGATGGCACTTTTTAAAAACACACACACACATATGTATGTATGTATATATGTATACGCCTACACACACACTAGTTTGTATGAGAGATTCGCAAGCGGTTTTTCAGTTTGCACTGAATGTCAAGAGCAAACGGGAGAAAATAAAAACAGCCATTTTGTTTTCAAGCAGAGATCAGACCATGCAATGGCTTATATAAGATAATACAAATGAACAAAAACTAACTCAAAACTTAAGACCCAAAGGTGTTTTGTTTTGTTTTTCCCAAGAGGCAACTGGACTTTCCAGCTGTTGTGCCTCGCTCGCCACCCCCCGCCACAGCCGGGCCCCTCTTATCTCCTGATAGAGATAGTACAGAAGAATGTCCTGGCATGCCTCCAGCCCCCAGCCCTGGCACTATGCCTGGACAAACCGAACAAACAAACCTCCCTCCGATAGCATGTGCGCCTGAAGCCAGCCACGAGCTGGGATTACCAACAGCTGGAGACGAAACGATGCAATGGATAGATCCATGCTTCCGGAGAATGGAGAGGGGACGTCAGCAAAAGGAAGGGAGGGGCAGGCCTGGATAAGTGCTGAGTCATGGAGCCACACCCCATGGCCTATATAAAGGATCTGCTTTCTGGCATTCTCTGAGTCAGGCAAAGTCTAATCTGGATTGCTGAAATCACACCTTGGATTCCTGCCTGCCCTGAGGACTCTGATAGGACTTTGGCAGAGCTGCAGAGGCACGCTTGATACGGACTTCCCCGACTCGGCCATCAGAGGAGGAGTGGGACACGACACCAGCTTTTCTTTGAAGACATTTCGCTTCTCATCCAAGAAGCTTCTTCAGCTCTGACTGGATGGTGGGGGAATGGAAGGATTTATACTCCTTGCAGACAGCTGGACATTTGCATTCTTTTAGCAAGTCATTAAGGTTACCTGGAGGTCATCTTAGGTGCCCTCAGGGTCACTTAAATGGTGCAAATGAGTGTGGAGCCTTCTTGGAACTGCTGGAAGGACTGTGTTGCAGGTTGGAGATAGATGTCATATCCCCACCCCCTTGAGAGAGGGCTGTTCAATTTTGACATCGATGGCCTCTTTGACCTCTCTTTCAAACCAGCGACCCTCTCTGTCCAAAATATGGACTCTGTTGTCTGCAAAAAAGTGGCCTGTGTCTTTTAAATGCAGGTGGACTGCTTAATCAAGTCCTAATGGGTTTGTTCTCCTATGTTGTGCCATGTGCTTATGAAGCGGTTGTTTTGTTTCCCCAATGTACAGATTAAGAAGCACAAAACAAACGTGCACTGTGACACACAATTAAAAGGAATTAGAAAAGTCATTGTGAACCAATCAAGATACTAATGTTTTGGGTTTGAATCCTCAAATAAAAAGTATATATCCTGAATTCCCCCCCCACACAAATTAAGGCACTAAAACGGTACCATATATTCTGACCAGATTCATGGCTTCGGAGACCACGTTCTGTTGATTTATCTTCAAAACCAGAGGCTTATAAGCGCTCTGAAAATCAGAGTTTTTCCGTGATTTCCAAACCGTTCTACCATAGGGAAGACATTAGAAGGTCTTCCTCAAATTGGAGATTGCTATATAGGAAAGATAATCACTAACTTCAGTGAGTTATAGTTAAAAAAAAAAAAATAACCCTGGGCCACAGAAGGAAATATCTGAGCAACTGAGGACTGTTTCAGCTTGCTGTTACATATATCAAACTGAATACAAATAACCGTTTCTTAACTATGTGTATTTTACTCTTTTTTTTTTTTAACCTTTTAAAAGTATTAATTGTTTGTATTCTATCCTTCCTATGCTGATCTATGACAGTAATGAAGATATGATTGTTTGATCAAACTGGATAGCCAGTTTGATCAAACAAACTGTTTGTTTGTTTGATCAAACAAAGGGGTTAGAACACCTAGAAACCAGGAGACCAGGAGTTTGATCCTGCTTTAGGCACTAAGTCAACCAGGTGACTGTGGGCCACTTCCTTTATCTCCGCCCTAGGAAGGAAGCAATGACAAACTACTTCCAAAACATGCAAAAAACAAACAAAACCCACATCTATCTATCTATCTATCTATCTATCTATCTATCTATCTATCTATCTATCTATCTATCTATCTATCTCTACCTACCTACCTACCTACCTACCTACCTACCTACATCTCTCTCTCTCTCTCTCTCTCTCTCTCTCTCTCTCTCTCTCTATCTCTATCGATCTATCTATCTATCTATCTATCTATCTATCTATCTATCTATCTATCTACCTACCTACATCCATCCATCCATCCATCCATCCATCCATCCATCCATCCATCCATCTATCTATCTATCTATCTATCTATCTATCTATCTATCTATCTATCTATCTATCCGTCTAGCGATTGAGCTAGCTAGCTAGCTAGCTAGCTATCATCTATCTCTATCTCTATCTCCATCCATCCACCCACGCACCCACCCATCTATCTCTATCTATCTATCTATCTATCTATCTATCTATCTATCTATCTATCCGTCTAGCGATCGAGCTATCTAGCTATCTGCGGTGTGGCTCAGGCTGTAAGAAGCCTGTTATTAAAAAACACAGCTGCCTGCAATTACTGCAGGTTCTAGTCCCACCAGGTCCAAGGTTGACTCAGCCTTCCATCCTTTATAAGGTAGGTAAAATGAGGACCCAGATTGTTGGGGGGGGCAATAAATTGACTTTGTAAATATACAAATAGAATGAGACTATTGCCTTATACACTGTAAGCCGCCCTGAGTCTTCGGAGAAGGGCGTGATATAAATGTAAATAAAAAAAAATCTAGCTAGCTAGCTATCATCTATCTCTATCTCTAGATCCATCCATCCACCCACCCACCCACCCATCTATCTCTATCTATCTATTATCTATCTATCTATCTATCTATCTATCTATCTATCTATCTATCTATCTATCTATCTATCTATGCGGTGGTTCAGGGGCTAAGACAGCTGAACTTGTCGATCGAAAGGTCGGCAGTTCGGCGGTTTGAATCCCTAGTGCTGCCGTGTAACAGGGTGAGCTCCCGTGACTTGTCCCAGCTTCTGCCAACCTAGCAGTCTGAAAGCACGTAAAAAATGCAAGTAGAAAAATAAGGACCACCTTTGGTGGGAAGGTAACAGCGTTCTGTGCGCCTTTGGCATTGAGTCATGCCGGCCACATGACCACGGAGACGTCTTCAGACAGCGCTGGCTTTTCGGCTTTGAAACGGAGATGAGCACCGCCCTCTAGAGTCAGCAACGACTAGCACATAAGTGTGAGGGGAACCTTTACCTTTACTATCTATCAATATATAATTTATATATACCGTTCCCCTCCTCCTCTCAAAGCAGTACTACGATTTTTTTGTACAACTCCAGTTCAGTAGATTTGAGGATCCCATTATTGCAAAATAAAGAAAGAAAGTGAAAAGAGGGTGAATCAATGAGCCTATCGTTCTTAATTCCATCCCTGGGCCTTTCCTACACTAAAAATAGTGTTAATTTGCTCCCCTTCTACTGTTGTAAATACTGCTCCCTAAGAAAATAAGTGATTTATTTGACTGGAACAAAATCTATCTTGTGTTTCCAAGTGGTTTAGGGTTGCATGATCTATGCTTGGATTGGTTTACTTAATGCTATTTATTGCCATATGAATGATATTAAGATAGATTTCCTCGGTTGGGTAAAATTACTTTTTCTTTCTCCCCTGCAATTTTTTCTTGCCATAGCAAACAAGACTCTGCTGTGGATCGATAACATAATTATTGCTTTCCCTCTGCTTTCTTTTAATATAAAAAGCATTATATTCTCGGCTTTTTGAAAGAGAGACACAAGAGCACTGATCAGTTGAATGGGTCTAAAACAGATGTGAAATCAGGGGTGAAATCTAACTACCTGTAGAACCGGTAGCGTAAATTTTGAGCAGTTTGGAGAACCGGTAGAGTAAATTTTGAGTAGTTCAGAGAACCAGCAAATACCACCTCTGGCTGGCCCCAGAATGGGGTGGGAATTGGGATTTTGCAGTATCCTTCCCCCTGGAATGGGGTGGGAATGGAGATTTTGCAGTATCCTTCCTTGCCACACCCAAGCCACGCCCACCAAGCCACATGACACCCACCAAGCCACACCCACAGAACCAGTAGTAAAAAAATTTGGATTTCACCACTGGGTGAAATCCTCTGAAGCCTGCTACCGATTTTGTGAGTCTGCTACCGAGGGTGTGCATGTGCACCTGAGGCGCTTCTGCGCAGCGTTAAAAAAGGAACATTTTGAAGCCTTCCGAGTCTGCAAAGGAAAGTAGAACAGCGAGGGGGGGGGAATCCGCTGTGCCACAGGATTTAGATTAGCTAGAAATCAGGATATCCGATGAATCTAGCTAACATTAATCGCGCATCACAGCTGATCGTTGCCCAGCTGATCATCGGAAATACTGGTTTTCCCGAACCGGTAGCATTTCACCCCTGGTCTAAAAGCTATAAAGAACATGAACGCATCCAGCTGGATTACTCACAGATCCTTCAACAGGTTACACAATGAACATGGGTATCATCAAACAGGTCTGAATATCTTGTCTGAATGATCAGAGAAAACAGCTACAGAAGATATTTGCCTGGAGCTTCGAAACATCACAAGCTCGTACAGTACAATATATGGAAGCGGGGGTGGGGTGGGGGTCGGGGGAATCATATCTTTACTGTGGACTGACAAAACTTAAGAATGAATTTGGGGATGTATAGATTTTCATTAGTAGATTTCAACAGGTCACAACCTCAGGCCAACTTATTTATTTTCTTTTTAGATTATTCCAGCCTGCCTTTATTTAATATTGGTGGTACTAAGAATAAGAAAGATATGTATAGACACTTGGCATGCCATATGCCATGGCAAAGTGCAGCTAAACAGTTTGTTGCTTGCGATCCATTTGTGGAGGAAGGAGGAGGAGGAGGAGGAGGAGGAGGAGGAGGAGGAGGAGGAGGAGGAGGAGGAGGAGGAGGAGGAGGAAGGAGGAAGGAGGAGGAGGAGGAGGAGGAGGAGGAGGAGGAGGAGGAGGAGGAGGAGGAGGAGGAGGAGGAAGAGGAGGAGAATCAGAAGAAAAGGAGGAGGAGGAAGGAGGAAGGAGGAAGGAGGAAGGAGGAGGAGGAGGGGGGGGAGGAGGGGAGGAGGAGGAGGAGGAGGAGGAGGAGGAGGAGGAGGAGGAGGAGGAAGAAGAAGAAGAAGAAGAAGAAGAAGAAGAAGAAGAAGAAGAAGAAGAAGAAGAAGAAGAAGAAGAAGAAGAAGAAGAAGAAGAAGAAGAAGAAGAAGAAGAAGAAGGTTTTTATTTATTTATTCATTCATTCATTCATTTAGCAAATTTATATTTAGAGGATATATTATCTGATAGAGGTTGTACCACTGTAGTTTCTATTGTGGATGGGTGGAGAAAACTATCAAAAAACTGGAGATGGGTGTTTAGATCCAAGTGCTGTATTAATCTTCATTTAAGGAATATTTTATAAACCACATATGATGACTTTCCATTAGCAAATACTTTAGATACGGTCCTCTTAAGCGATAGGAGATATTGGCATATGTGTTTGACTTCCCAAACATCATTCTGAAATGATACCACCAAATCATTTTTTGGCTCCTTGTTCTTCCATGTTTTGTTGTTCTTTAGATCAGGAGAAAAATAATCTCTTGGTTCCTTGCGTTAATCACTTGTCCTAGCTTATCAACTTTTGTGAATGCTTGGTTGAATGAAAGATGTCCTCTTAGGAAGGTTTCTGAATCACCCTCTAAAGCAGAATTACTTTTTCAGTGGAAGCGGTTAGTTTTTCTCTTTAAAGAGAATCTATTGAATCTTCAGCACAGAAATTCCCACTGCATCACACCACCACAAATTCTCTTGCAGGAAAATTCAAAAGTACACACCTGAAACTCCATGTGAGGCAGATAGCATCTTGATGTTTGGACTTGTAGGTAATAACACCAGCATACTCTTTCTCCTACCTGCTATAACATCCTATAGAAACTCACTGATTGTCATCATCAGTTACGTTGTCCACTGTACTTCGGGGAATGAAAACTAGTTGGATCTAGTTAAATTTAATTTAACTGAAAATTGCACATTGGAATCAAAAGTCTTTCCCCTTTAAGCATAAATTTGGGGTCTTCTCGTGTGAAATATGGAGCTGTGATGGGGCAGTGGTTAGAATGCAGTATAGAATGCATTCAATTTGATTGTTCTGTCCCCCTCACCTCAGTCCGAGCGATGACTTAATTAGCCAGCAACTATCAGCTTCTGGCAGCAAACTAGCGAGTGTCTGCCAAGTGTCTCTGTTATCTCGCTTGATGCTGATGAGTCAACCAGAAACAAACAGTACTTCAGCTCTAGTTAAGCAGTTGATTTGCTTGCCACGAAGTGGTATAGCAGCTCTTGCTGCTTTTATATCCTGTGGGGTGTGGCTCCATGACTCAGCACTTCCTAGGCCTGTCCCACCCTTGCTTCTGTTGTTCCCACCTCTCCTGCCTATGAAACCTAGGGTCCAGCCAGGCCTGATTGCCATCAGCCGGGTATGGAGGCATGGCCTGGTGGGGGGGAAGAGTCAGGGGATGGAGGTCTCATTATCTCCTCCACCTGGCCTGCCTCTGGCTCCTGGAGCTGAGCCAGGGAAACGGGTGCTCCCGAGGTAAGTCCTGATGGCCCTTCCCCCTCACTTTTCAAGTCACTTTCTGGCAGGGGCCCCGGCTCGGGGGCGCAGACACAACATTGATCCTGACCAAGCTCAAGGTCGACTCAGCCCAGGGGTGAAATGCTACCGGTTCAGGGCGGTTTGCCCGAACCAATAGTAAAAATGCTACTGGTTCGCTGAAACCGGTAGTAAAAAAATGCTTTAAAAAGTAAAACAAAAAAAAGTTCTGATGATCGTGTGGCACAGCTGATCATCTGAACTTTTTTTTTTTACTTCTAAAGCATTTTTTTACTCTCTGTTGCCCAAACTGCTATTTTTGTGTAAAGTGTGACAGTTTGTTTCTGAGCTCTCTTTGAGATTCGTGCTTGTTGCAGGGGCCATTTTGTGTGAAGTCCAGCTGTTTTTGCATTGTGTGTGAGTCAGTTGTGTAGCTTTTGTGTTATTTTGTGTAAAGTGTGATTGTTGGCTTTCCCGGTCACATGACCACCAAGCCACGTCCACAGAACTGGTAGGGAAACATTTTGCATTTCACCACTGACTCAGCCTTCCATCCTTCCAAGGTTGATAAAATGAGGACCCAGATTGTTGTATGCTGACATTTGTAAACCTCTTAGAGAAGGTCCTTGAGTGGCTCAGACTGCTAATGCAGTCTGTTATTAACAGCAGCTGCCTGCAATTACTGCAGGTTCTAGTCCCACCAGGCCCAAGATTGACTCAGCCTTCCATCCTTTATAAGGTAGGTAAAATGAGGACCCAGATTGTTGGGGGCAATAAGTTGACTTTGTATATAAATATACAAATAGAATGAAGACTATTGCTAACATAGTGTAAGCTGCCCTGAGTCTTTGGAGAAGGGCGGGGTATAAATGCAAATAAAAAAAAAAGGTTGTAATGCGGTATATAAGTTTAAGTGCTATTGCTAAGTATAAACTAACTAGAGAATTACAGACCTTTCCTTTAAAAAGTTCAGTTGTGAGGTATTTTAGTGGTATGGGAGAAAGACCTTGGAAGATGGGGAACAGAGATGCTGCCTAGGGAATGGTAAGATAAGAGACAACATAGCCTGAAGCTGTATAATGGGCAGAGCAAGAGGCTCAGAAGAGCTTCAGAAAGTCATGGCAGGAGATTTTACTTTCAAACTTGCAAGAATCTGTCAATGCAGCTTTAACATCAAGTAGAATTAGCTTATCTTGGCATCTTTTCTGTCTGGTCTGCTTGGTAAATCTGACAGCTATTTCAGAGGCAGTTCCTAATTAAATATTTTCACACACTTTCCCCCTCCTCCAATTGGATTGTCCCAAAGGTACTTTTTTTCAAGAGACAACTGGATTTTCTGGTTTCTCTTTGAAGACAATTTGCTTCTCATCCAAGAAGCTTCTTCAGCTCTGACTGGGTGGTGGGGAATGGAAGGATTTATATTCCTTGCACAAAAACTTGTTATTTGCATCCTTTTAGAGGGTCGATGAAGCACTTGGAGGTTTATCTGTGTCCACAGGGTCACCTGAGTGGTGCAAATGGGTGTGGAGCCTTCTTGGAACTGCTGAAAGGAGTTGTGTTGTAGATTGGAGATAGATGATGTTGTATCCCTCCCTCTCTATTAACAGATAATGATGCTAATATGGCTCTGCACGACAACAATTTAAATCTCCAAAGACCTAGGCAAGGATCCTCTTTGTAGACTTTAGTTCAGCATTCAATATCATCATTCCAGACACTCGTCTAACTAAGCTAAACCAGCTACAGGTATCTGAACACACTTGTAAGTGGATCATAAGCTTCCTACTGAACAGGAAGCAGCAGGTGAAGCTAAGCAGAATCACATCAGATACCTGTACAATTAACACAGGGACCACACAAGGTTGTGTGTTCTCTCCATTTCTCTTTTCTCTGTATACCAATGACTGCATCTCTAACGATTCATCTGTTAAACTACTGAAGTTCACAGATAACACAACAGTGATCAGTCTCATTCGAGACAATGATGAATCCGCATACAGATGGGAGGTTGAATAACTAGCCTCGTGGTGCGACCGGAACAATCTGGAACTGAACACACTCAAAACTGTAGAAATGGTGGTAGACTTTAGGAGAAACCCTTCCATACTTCCACCTCTTACAATACTAGACAACACAGTATCAACAGTAAAGACCTTCAAATTTCTAGGTTCTACCATATCACAATATCTAAAATGGACAGCTAACATCAAAAATGTCATCAAAAAAGCAAAACAAAGAATGCTCTTTCTGCGTCAACTCAGAAAGCTCAAACTGCCCAAGGAGCTGCTGATACAGTCCTACAGAGGAATTATTGAATCTGTCATCTGCACCTCTGTAACTGTCTGGTTTGATTCTGCAACCCAACAAGAGAGATACAGACTTCAGAGGATAATTAGAACTGCAGGAAAAAACAATGGCTACCAACCTGCCTTCAGTGGAGGACCTGTATACTGCATGAGTCAAAAAGAGAGCTGTGAAAATATTTACAGATCCCTCCCATCTGGGACATAAACTGTTTCAACTCCTACCCTCAAAATGATGCTATAATGCACTGCACACCGGAACAACTAGACACAGGAACAGTTTTTTTCCAAATGCCATCACTCTGCTAAACAAATAATTCCCTCAACACTGTCAAACTATTTACTAAGTCTGCACTACTATTAATCTTTTCATCGTTCCTACCACCCATTTTTACTATCGGTTCTCCGAACTACTCAAAATTTCAGCTACCGGTTCTCCAGAACCGGTCAGAACCTGCTGAAACCCACCTCTGTTGTGCACATATTATTGCAATTAGAACAGAAAAAGTCATTTACAGGTAAAACATTACTACATATAATTTTATATGCAATACCTAGGTCTCACCACAAGTGACGCAGTTCTAAGTTATCCAAATCAAGAATTTCAAGCCTATTAGCACAAGGAATTCTATTGTGTACAGAAAAGTACATGACTTTTCTCGTGAAGTACTTCTGAACCCGCTCAATTGATTGATACTGATGTCATATATATGGTGGGGATTCCAAAGATAGCTCACGACAGGGAGAAAACTCAACAACTGCTGTGAAATAGAACCGACAGCCCTGGAATGATGGACAAATCTATGTGAACTGGTTTGAAGGAGCTTCCTTTGTCCCAAACATCCATGCAGAAGGCATCCAGTATTGAAGATGAAATGCAGAACTGGCAGGGCATAATGGCAGGAGATAAATGCCAGCAACAAAACCTTAAAGAAACCCACTTTTTTCTTCCGTTTTCAGAACGGCTATATTTGTCTGTCTTTCGGCTTATCTTCTCTCCCACCATCACCTTTTCTCATTTATTCATTGAGTGACATATCTCAAAGTTACCAAGGGGTTAAAAAGGGAGTGAGAGACTATTCAAACAATGATAGGTGTCATCTAATAAAAAATGAAAGAGAATGTTTGCTAGGGCAGTTGAGAGTGAAACAAAGTGTGGTGGCAGAAAGTAACCACACAAGGGCACCCAAAATAGGTTAGAGGAAGAGAAAGTAAAAATGGAGAGAGGGAGGCAGGCAGGCAGGCAGAATAAGAATTGTTTTAATCTGAGATGTGCAAGGAAGGAAGGAAGGAAAAGAAAGGGAGGGAGAAAAGGAGGGAGAGGGAGGAGGAAGGAAAAAGTAAAAGAAAGGGAGGGAGGGAGGGAGGGAGGGAGGGAGGAAGGAAGGAAGGAAGGAAGGAAAGAAGGAAAAGAAAGGGAGGGAGGAGGAGGAGGGAGAGGAAGGAGGAGGAGGAGGGAGTAAGAAAGGAAAGAAAGGAAGGAAGGAGAGAATGGAAGGAAAGAAAGAAAGAAAAGAAAGAAAGAAAGAAAGAAAGAAAGAAAGATAGAAAGAAAGAGGGAATGAGGCAATGAGAGAGAGGGAGGAGGGAGGAAAAGAAAGGGTGGGAGGGAAGGGGAGAAAGGAAGGAAGGAAGGATGGGAAAGAAAGAAAGAGAGAGAAGGGGAGGAAGGAGAGGGAGAAGGGAGAGGGAGGGAGGAGGGAGAAAGGAAGGAAGGAAGGAAAGGAAGGGAGGAGGGAGGAAGGAGGAGAGGGAGGAGGGAGGAAGGAAGGAGGAAGGAGGAGGAAGGAAGGAAGGAGAGAATGGAAGGAAGGAAAGAAAAGAAAGAAAGAAAAGAAAGAAAGAAAGAAAGAAAGAAAGGGAATGAGGGAATGAGAGAGAGGGAGGAGGAGGAGGAAAAAAGGAAGGAGGAAGGAAGAAAGGAAGGAAGGGAAAGAAAGAAAGAGAGAGAGGGGGAGGAAGGAGAGGGAGAAGGGAGAGGGAGGGAGAGGGAGAAAGGAAGGAAGGAAGGAAAGGAAGGGAGGGAGGGAAGAAAAGGGAGAGGAAGGAGGGAGGGAGGAAAAGAAAGGGAGGGAGGGAAGAGGAGAGAGGGAGGGAGGAAACCCTTAGAATGCCCCATGCAAAAGTCCTGTGTCTGTAAAGGTCACTTTTGTGGAAGAATGCCAGCAGTAAGTTGGATGCGGGAAACAACACATTTCTCTTCAGTGAACTGGAAGGACATTGCACGATCCTGCCAAATGGAAGGCAGCTTCCATTTTTTTTTTAAAAAAAAGAAATATTTAAATTCAGGTTTTAAATGATTCATATTTCTTAATTTTGCTTACGCCCAAGCAGGCTTGGGACACACCATGCCATTGCGCGAACGGAGCTGCTGAGCGGGGCAATTGGCAGAGGCTCCGGTGGTGGCAGATGTAATTTGTTTTTCCAGACAGAACCATGGGAACAGCTGTACCTGGGTCTGTTTTTCAAAAAACCTGAATTGTCTCCACTCTTGGCAGGCTACACTTAGCCGAGAAGAGAAGTCAGTAAGGAAGGAAGGTAAACCGTCCCTAAAAATGATTTAATTGGAAATTTAAATGAGCCAGGTTTTTTTCCCCCTCTTCTCTAGTGGGATAATCGCCGTTATTTTACTTTAGCATCGTTCTATGAAAAGAGTGCTGTGAATGGAGGCCACTTATTATAGACAATGTTCGATCACTGCCAAGCAAATGAGGATGGGATAAAGGTTAAGGTTTCACCGTCCTGTTTTTTTTAAAAGATGATTTCGTAGATTAGGCTGCATTGTAAGAAGTGAGCCGTCGTTGGAAGGCTGTGTGTAATTTCTGAAGAATTACGCATAAAAGCCCACTTTTTAAAAAAAAAAGATATTTTCCACCATTGTAAGATAAAAAAAAAAAGCATTTTACAAAGTGTAAAGGTGTTTATAAGGGATGCGGTGGCTTAGTGGGTAAGACGCTGAGCTTGTCGATTGAAAGGTTGGCAGTTCAGCAGTTCGAATCCCTAGTGCCACGTAATGGGGTGAGCTCCCGTTACTTGTCCCAGCTTCTGCCAACCTAGCAGTTCGAAAGCATGTAAAAAATGCAAGTTGAAAATAGGAACCACCTTCGGTGGGAAAGTAACAGCGTTCCGTGCGCCTTTGGCATTGAACCATGCCGGCCACTTGACCACAGAGAGATCTTCGGACAGTGCTGCTCTTCAGCTTTGAAACGGGGATGAGTACTACCCCTAGAGTCAGGAACAACTAGCATGTATGTGTGATGGGAACCTTTACCTTTACCTTAAAGGTGTTTATCTGGGAATCACTTTGGTGTAGTGGTCAAGGCATCAGGCTAGAAATTAGGAGACTGGGAATTCTAGGTCTTGTCTTAAGCACCAAGCTAGCTGGGTGCCTTTGAGCCAATCACCAGGAGGCAATGAGTTCTAGTCCTGCATGAAAGCCAACTGGTGCACTTGGGCCAGTCACTTTCTCTCAGCCCTAGGAAGGAAGGCAATGGCAACCCATTTCTGAAAAAAAAATACCTTGCCAAGAAAACTGCAGGGATGCATCCAGGCAGTCTCTGAGAATCAGCTGCGTTAATGAAACAAAATGAAGTGAAACTTGAAATCTCTAAAATTGATTTCCAGAAATATCAATCATATCTATTTTGATATTATAATATTGTATCTATGTCCAGATGGGTGGGCTGCTGCCGGTTCGGGCCGGTTCGGGCAAACCGGTAGTTCAGCTGGCCCCGCCCACCTTGCCTCTGCCCTATCCTCTCCTATATTTATTTTATTTTATTTATTTATTTGTCAGACACAACAGTATATGTAAGTATAAGCATGAAATAACCTACGAATTGGATACAATCAAAGGGAACATTAGGACAGGAACGGTAGGCACGCTGGTGCTCTTATGCACGCCCCTTACAGACCTCTTAGGAATGGGGTGAGGTCGATAGTAGACAGTCTTTGGTTAAAGCTTTGGGGATTTTGGGAAGAGACCACAGAGTCAGGTAGTGCATTCCAGGCATTAACAACTCTGTTACTGAAGTCATATTTTCTGCAATCAAGATTGGAGCGGTTCACATTAAGCTTAAATCTATTGTGTGCTCATGTATTGTTGCAATTGAAGCTGAAGTAGTCTTCGACAGGAAGGACATTGTAGCAGATGATTTTATGAATCATACTCAGGTCATGCCAAATGTCATTTCCTTCTTTCTGGCTCAGCTGATTCACACGGCACAGCTGATTTCCGCATTGTTCTACTTACCAGGTCTGCCTCAGAAGATAAGCAGTTGAGCTTCAAATTGCTGTATTCTGAACACGGCGTGCAATCACCGAACCGGTTGTTAAACCAGTTGCAGCCCACCACTGTCTATGTCCCATTATTGATGAGTGTCAGCTACCTGCCATAAAAGTTGTGGTTCCTGACCATTGAGTGTCTGGCTAATCCATTGAGTGTCTGGCTAATTGACACGCAATAAATAAGATGGTGCGATTGTCTCCTCAGACGGGGAACCATGAACTCATTCAAATCCCTAAAACAATGTTGAGAGTGCTTGGGTAAGACTTATGCTTTCCCAGTTCAACGTGGAAGAAAAAAAGATTAGCCAATCTCAGATGAAGGAGAGAGAAAAAAATGACAACATTTTTGTGCCAACACTATCGGACACAATATGTGAAGCCCAGCATTCTGGAAAAGGCTGAAATGTTGGAGAAGATGGAAGGAAAGAGAAGACAATAAGCAACTGTGGTGTAGTGGTTACAGTGCGGCACTGTAGGCTACTTCTGCTGCCTGCCAGCTGCTTGCAATTTGGCTATTCAAATCTCACCAGGCTCAAGGTTGACTCAGCCTTCCATCCTTCCGAGGTGGGTAAAATGAGGACCTCAAATTGTTGGGGGCAATATGCTGACTCTGTAAAATTGCTTAGAGAGGGCTGTAAAGCACTGTTCCTTCCTTCCTTCCTTCCTTCCTTCCTTCCTTCCTTCCTTCCTTCCTTCCTTCCTTCCTTCCTTCCTTCCGTTAGAATGCAGTATTGCAGGCTAATTCTGTTGACTGCCAGCAGCTCAGTCATGATGGGTTCAAGGTTGAATCGATCTTCCCTCCTTCCAAGGTGGGTAAAATGAGAACCCAGATTGTTGGGGGCAATAGGCTGACTCTGTAAACCACTTAGAGAGGGCTGTAAAGCACTGTGAAGTCTAAGTGCTATGGCTATTTTCCTTCTTGCTCCCCCCCTCCCTTCCCCTCCCCTCCCCTCCCTTCCCCATCCATCCATCCCAGCTCATGGTTGACTCAGCCTTCCATCCTTCTGAGGTGGGTAAAATGAGGACCCAGTGCTATTGCTATTGCTAATGACCACTAGGAAGATGGACGGACTCAGTTCTAGTGGTGATGGGTGCAGTGTTGGGAGACCTGAATGACCATCATAGGAATGGATCCTCATGGAGAACATCTATCTATGGTTGCTAAGAATTGAAACATGATGTTGTGTCTGCGCCCTCCGAGCCGGGCCCCCTGCCAAAAAGTGACTTGGAAAGTGAGGGGGAAGGGGCATCAGGACTTACCTTGGGAGCACCGGCTTCCCTGGCTCAGCTCCAGGTGCCAGAGGCAGGCCAGGAGGAGGAGATAATGAGGCCTCCGTCCCCTAACTCTTCCCCCCCCCAGGCCACACCTGCAGACCCGGCTGACAGCAATCAGGCTTGGTTGAACCCTAGGTTTCATAGGCAGGAGAGGCGGGAACAACAGAAGCAGGGGTGGGGCAGGTCTAGGAAGTGCTGAGTCATGGAGCCACACCCCACAGGATATAAAAGCAGCAAGGGCTGCTATGCCTCTTCATAGCAGGCAAAATCAACTGCTTAACCAAGAGCTGAAGTACTGTTTGTTCCTGGGTGACTCATCAGCATCAAGAGAGATAACAGAGTCACTTGGCATACACTCGCTAGTTTGCTGCCAGAGCTGATAGTGCCGGCTAATTAAGCCATCGCTCGGATGGAGGCGAAGCGGGACAGAACATATGACTTGAGGGCCACCTCATCAATCCAAAAATCAAAACCACCAGAAGTATCTGCAGAATCCATTGGAATGCAACTAGGATCGAGAGGCATTGCCTTGCAAATTGCCTTCTATCCAGGCCTGTGATGTCACAACGCAAACCCAAAAGGGACGCAGCTTGCATGTGCCTGTTTGCCCATTTGCCCACCCTGCAGACACCCAGGGGGGTGCCACTATTTGTAATAAATAAACCATTGACAACCAGGAGGCCTACGAGACAAGGGATGTATTTTCACACTATATTCAACTTGTTTACAGTTTAACTGGGAGAAATTGTGAGGGAGAAGGGGAAAAAAAATCAAGAGATTAATGGTGAGATAGTTGACAGCTCATCTCATAATAGACAACTTGGCCCAGGTAGAAGAGAAATCCGGGTGGGGTGGGGGGGAAAGCGTTTTAACATATTCCAAGAGATTCCGCCTCAATTAACTCAATATAAAAGACACCGACAAGACTGGGAAATTCCTATTAGGGGATTTCCAAAATTCTACATTTAACCCCCAACTAGCATTAAAAGTCCTTCCCTGCAATTTGCATAGTTCTGGCTTCCTAGCTCTTTCCCCCCACCGTGTGGAACTTGACATCTTGAAGAATATATTGAATTATAAATGAAGCAATTTTTTTTTTAAAAAAAAAACAGACTATCCTTTAAAAAAAAAAAACTAACCGGAGTTAGAACTATGCAAAGCTAGATCACTTGGCTAGCACTGTGACTAAGTCCTAGATATGGAGCAAAATTTGGGAAAAGTTCCGATTGGTTCTGGTCCCCTTTTTTAAAATATATATATATATTTTAAAATATATATATCTCACCCTTAAGAGAGCCAGAAAGTCTTTTTTTTTTTCCCCAGTTCATGTTAGGATTCAAGTTCAGCCAAATCCGGTAACACATCACAATCAAGAGTGCAAATACTGCTTTGATGTCAGAAGCCAGCCTTATGATGCATTGTTCTCCCTTCACTGAAAACTTCTTTCATGCCTTTGTAGGCACAATTGATTTGAAAACCATTGAAGAGTTCCAACCTTTGAGAGCCTCATATGGAGAACGGTTTATTTTGGCTGGAGGGGGAAGATAATTTTTTTTTATTCTCAATCCACACACACACACACACACACACACACACACACACACACACACACCCTTCCACAAGCCAGCTCTCTCCAATACGCTAAGCAATTTGAATTGCAGAAAGATTGTCCCAGTAGAGTTGAAAAATGGTGGGAAACAACTTCGGGTAGGATGCAAGGATGAAATGCTACCGATTAGGACCGGTTCGAGCGAACCGGTAGTGAAAAATGCTACCGGTTCAGTTGAACCAGTATGTCCAATTATCAGTTGTGACGTACAATTTATATTCATTAGAATCATTGGATTTCCTGCTTTCTAGCTAATCTAAATCGCATGGGACAGCAGATTACACACACACACACATACCACTGTTCTACTTACCTTTGCAGACTCGGAGGGCTTCAAAATGTTCCTTTTTTAGCCCTGTGCTAGCGCACCTCAGTATTTTTGTGCGAAGCAAGCTCTTGGTAGTAGACTCACAGAACTGGTAGCAGATTTCAGAGGATTTCACCGCTGGTAGGATGGGGTCGGTCTTTTGCTCTCTCTTTTAAACATGGACAACCTGGAATATAAAATCAAAGACCAAAATGGAATGATGCATAGTTGATTATGTGATGACAGAGAGAATGTTCATTTGTTAAAATTATATTATTAGTTAGCATTAGTTACCATTGTGCATTTTTAATAACGTCTTTCATTATCAACACACGCACAACAAAATGTAAGTATCTGATACGTAGATGACACCTTCATCATAATAAAAAAGGAAGAATTAAAGAATGAACGCATGAAACAATCAACATCTTCAACATCTTCATTATATGATTAGTTAGCATTGGTTACCATTCTACATTTTAATAACGTCTTTCATTATCAACACACGCACAACAAAATGTAAGTATCTGATACGTAGATGACACCTTCATCATAATAAAAAAGGAAGAATTAAAGAATGAATGCATGAAGCAATCAACATCTTCAAAGAAATAAAATTCACACGGGAAGAAGAAAACAAAATTTACTGTAAGAAATGACCAGGCTGAGCCCAAGGGAGGGGTAAAGAGCGTCATTAGTTTGGAGTTCCCTCAAGCCCACAAGAAATCTAAGAACCAGGGTTATTCAAATGAGTACAAGTTTAGAGAGCTAAGTCCCGCCATTCTTGAATTCTGTTTACTCTTCTCAACTGCCAGTTTCCCTTGACCATTCATTCAGATTCTTGTTTAGGGGCAGCATGGAATAAACTTGTACTCATTTGAATAACTGTGGTCCCTAGTTTCTTATGACTGTCATTTCCTGGATGTTCTCACCACAGAGAAAACAGTGACAAATTAGAAACACAAGTCTACTGAAAACAACCCACACTAGCCAAGTATTCCATTACCAAAGTAACAACCCAACTTCCCAGAGTAGAAACCGTGTATGAACCTTATTCAAATAAGTAAAAACACACTGCACCAGAAATAGGAAACAGTCTTCCTAGACAGTCTTCCGACAAAATCGATACCCACACTATTCTATGAAAAAGAGCCTGACTACTCAACCCAATACAGCACAATCAACCCAAGCTATGAAAAGGGTAACACTGCCATACATCAAAAAAAAAAAAGTCTCAGAAACAGACTATTTACAACCACAAGTCATCACTGTAGCCCACAAAACATCTAAAACATCTTCAGTAAACCAAAAGACTCAGTAGCCCCAGAGGGGGGAAAACGAGAGTCAATTACAACAGGGGCGAAAGAAAGAGACACAACACAACCTTCACAATCCCAGCTCTTTAGTTCTGAGCAGAAGCCAGGGAAGTGGCAAGGGGAGATACCAAAGGAGCTCAAATAAGTGTCAGGCACGCTCGGTGGATTATCAAATAATAACATATTGTTGGAGAAAAGAAAAGAAAAAAGAAAATGGGCACAGAAAGGATCCTTCTGAAACAAACCCTAGATAGATGGAACTCTTTATTGCAGGTGCCACATTGTACATTCTGAAACAACAGCACAGGGAAGACTCAACTCAGTTATTTCTCGGTGTGGGAAGATGCGCAGTGGGGCAGAGATTAGCAGAGTGGCAATAAAGCGGACAAACGTATTTGTCAGTCTTTTTCTGAATTCCTTTTCTGAAGCAACTCCGCGTCTCTCCCAACTTTCATCCATGAATGCCTGCAATTGTTTCGCCCCTGTTTAATCTTTTCATAACTTTGGTTCCATCAAGATGGAACTAAAAAACGAATATCATTTAACAGCTTAAGGACTGGCCACGATCCATTCTATAGGCAGCTGAGGGGAGAGAGAAAACATATGTGACTTCAGACTCTTAATCTGGAAGTCCATTGTTTAGGAAAGCCAAAGGAGGCAATCAAATGTTTCTAAATCTGATTAAGTGTAGCAAATATGCCAAGCAATGCTGGTGAAAATACCATAAAAGGAGACAAGGCCAATTTACGTCAATCCATGCCCAAGCTGACAAATGGAACTGGGAGAGATTTAGGAGAAAAGGATTGGTGGCTCAAACTAGGGCAGTGGGAACACAAAAATCGAAGACTACGATCAGTGGTGGGATGCCGAAATGGTTTAATCACCGGTTCGGTGATATCGCTTCGTGCACGCACATGCGCTTCATGCCTGTTGCACACCTAACATGCGCTGCATGTGCGTGCACACTTTTACAAATACTATGTCAGCTTTGGAATCCATACTAGGCTGAAGGCTTCCACGCTGCCACTTTCCCATGTGTGAAAAGTAGGAGGGGGGATTTGATAGAAAGGGCTATTAGACAGAATAACATTCTTCCTGCCAGTCAAGGTCAGGCCAAGACTGCATCTGGAGAAGGAGTGGTCGGAGAGAAGTCTCGAGGTGGGACGGTTGGCGATTGGAGCACGTGATCGGCAGAGGAGTCAAGGGATGGTGGTCTGGGGTTTTGTACTACTGAGGGGAAAACCCAGATCTCCAGATTCGGAGTTTATCCAGCTGTGCCAGTTTACCTATGCTAGTAAAAGAACTTTGAAAGATGTTTGCTTCGGAGTCTTTTCTGCAGGAGGGGAGTTTTCTGGAACGCTGACATACTAACCTTCTGTGTTACCACTTGGGAGTAACATACCTGAGGCGTAGCAATCCACTCTGCTGCACCAATCAGCTGAGAAGATAAAGATAAGTAAAGTGCAGGGCAGTGGTGGGATTCAAGTAATTTAACAACCGGTTCTCTGCCCTAATGATTTCTTCTAACAACCAGTTTGCCAAACTGTTCAGAAAGTTAACAACCGGTTCTCCCGAAGTGGTGCGAACTGGCTGAATCCCACCACTGGTGCAGGGGTAAGCGGGTGGCCCGACCTGATTGTCGGAGCGAACCGGTTTGCTCCCAGCTGATCGTTGGAGCTACAGATTCGCCCGAACTGGTCTGAACCAGTAGAATCCCACCCCTGACTACAATCAGAAAGGCAAAGCTGCTAATTGTGCAAGGAGCCAAATTTGGAATCTTGGGTTGGATACCCTAACCCTGCACGTGGAAATTCCACGCACACCCTTTCTGTCCGGTTTTCACTGAAAAACCCAGAAAATGAGGACACGAGATAGACAATGGCATAGTTTACATAGCTAATACAGGAGTTGAAAATCCTTTTTGTGTAGGCTGCAGACAATAAGTTGGTCATTGCTTATATTACAGTGCAGAGGCTGAGTGGAGAGCCAGATCAATGAAGACAGGGATTTTTTTCCCTCCCAAGTCTGTAGCTGCAGAGGGAAGCTAGAAAAGAGGGGAGAAGTTCTGAATGCTAAGCTTGTTCTCTTTTTCCCCCCATCTTTGAAACATGCAGGGAGAGAGGGGAAAAACAATTTCATTTCATATTTTTCGAACCCTGTCTTCTACCCCTGTGGGAGCCCTTTTGCTAAAGGGGCCTATTTAAAAAAACATAACATATAAATATATTTATTAGTTAAATTTTATGTACTGCTGGAGGCCTTCAGATTCTAGGGAAAACTCAGCTCACAAACACATGACCAAATAGCCGTTTTTTAAACATTTTATTTGGAACAATATCAAAAAAAACCCTCCTCCAGCAGAGAATTTAAATCTAGCGTGCCCTTATTCAGGAGATTCTCTCTTGAGTTGCATCATTGTGAGTTGTACAAGCTCACAAGCTGGCCAACAGGACTCCCACAATTCTCTCAAATCAGATTCTTCAAGTGCCCTTCATTAAGCACTGGGTGATAAACATCTCCTGGACATCTTGACTTTAGAATAGCAGAGTTGGAAGATTCCTTGGAGGTCTTCTAGTCCAACCCCCTGCTTAGGCAGGAAACCCTACATCACTTCAGACAATTGGTTATCCAATATCTTCTTAAAAACTTCCAGAACTTCCAGAACTTCTGGTGGCAAGTTGTTCCACTGATTAATTGTTCTCACTGTCAGGAAATTTCTCCTTAGTTCTAAGTTGCTTCTCTCCTTGATTAGTTTCCACCCGTTGCGTCTTGTTCTACCTTCAGGTGCTTTGGAGGATAGCTTGACTCCCTCTTCTTTGTGGCAGCCCCTGAGATATTGGAACACAACTTTGTTGTTGTTGAGTCACTAGGTTATATCTGATTCTTTATTGCCCCCTGGACCATAGCACACCAGATCTCCCTGTCCTCCACCATCTCCATGATCCTGCCCAAACTCATGTTCATTGCATCAATGACCATTACCTAACCATCTCATCCTCTGCTCATCCCCTTCTCTTTTTGCCTTCCATCTTTCCCAACATTAGGGTTGTTTCCACTCAGTCCTTTCTTCTCATTTGGTGGCCAAAGTATTTGAACATCTTGACTAGGTTGGACTTTCAAAGCAGTCAAATACATTGTCTACCATAGCAAGCATACAGTATCTTCTCCGGGCTTCAGAAATTAGGGTGTATCTATTTAGATGCAGAAAACTCTTGCTGCTATCTAGTTGTCATATGGATTTGTCAGGCTCCAAGTAATGCACCCAGCACAAATCGAACTCGGAGGCATTGCTTCCCCTCAAAGAACAAATTTATTTAGATACATCACCGTGGCGCTACTGATGAAAAGCCAGTACTAAAGTTTCCACCCCAATGTAAGTTTGAGTTTCTCAAGTTTCCAAAACAAACTGTCACATTGTCCAATCAAGATGGGAGCTGGTTGCTTGGCAACATTTCTCTGCCTCTTCCTCCTTCTCCAATTAGCCAGATGTTGGAATGTGGTTGACTCATCAGTTAAAAAGGTAAAGGTTCCCCTCGCACATATTATGCTAGTTATTCCCGACTCTAGGGGGAGGTGCTCATCTCTGTTTCAAAGCCGAAGAGCCAGCACTGTCCAAAGACATCTCCGTGGTCATGTGGCTGGCATGACTCAACGCCAAAGGCGCACAGAACGCTATTCCCTTCCCACCAAAGGTGGTCCCTATTTTTCTACTTGCATTTTTTACGTGCCTTCGAACTGCTAAATTGGCAGAAGCTGGGACATGTAACGGGAGCTCACCCCATTACACAGCAGCACTAGGGATTCAAACCGCTGAGCTGCCGACCTTTCGATCGACAAGCTCAACGTCCTAGCCCCTGAGCCACCGCATCCTCATCAGTTAGAAATGCTGTTTTGACTGAAGGCTCTATCCTCCCTTCGGCTCCAAACTGTGTCAAGCTGAATGCATGTCAGAATGCCCAAGGACGCAAACAATCCCACACCCCAATCAAACTCAGGCTTGACAGGATTTCTACTAACTGGATGCTCCTTGTGATAGATGCTCCATGATTTGAGAGAACATTGGTTTATACAAATAAGGTAAAGGTAAAGGTTCCCCTCGCACATACGTAGTAGTCGTTCATGACACTAGGGGGTGGTGCTCATCTCCGTTTCAAAGCTGAAGTGACAGCGCTGTCCGAAGATGACTCCATGGTCATGTACACCAAAGGCGCACGGAATGCTGTTCCCTTCCCACCAAAGGTGGTCCCTATTGTTCTACTTGCATTTTTAAGTGCTTTTGAACTGCTAGGTTGGCAGAAGCTGGGACAAGTAACAGGAGCTCACCCCATTATGCGGCACTAGGGATTCGAACTGCTGAACTGCCGACCTTTTGATCAACAGGCTCAGTGTCTTAGCCACTCAGCCACCACATCCCTAATATATATATCTTCAAATGACTGTGTCAAGGGCAAGTATTTTGGGTGCGTACAAGGACTCAAAAGGAGATGATCCAAATTCTATCATCTTCCGTACCAGAAGGCTCTAAGGACAAATAGGGGTTAATTTTCCATTTCAAGCATTCCAGCTCCTGGATGTTAAGTCAACCTTTCCAAGCATATGGCCAGCCATATATATGCAGAGTAATCCCTTCTGTAGCATGAAAACAGTTTGGGATTGTATGCTAGGTCTCACATGGATGGATATACAAATGAGTGGACTTTGCAAAGTGACATTTGAAAGAGCAAAAAGCTATGATTTTTTGGCAGACATTTAAAATTCTAGCCATGCAGAGCTATCACCTCTCTGAGCAACGTGGGGGAAGGGGGAGGGGAGGATTGCCTAAAATTCTCAGCTTTTTATATTGTTCATTAAAAAATGGCCTTGAGCTTCACCCAAAGGGCGAAATTCACCTACCACCCTCCCCGCCCACTGTAAACAAATATGGACGTGCAAATTAAAGAAGGCAGTTGCTTCTTTGATAGAAGTATTTCCGGGCTGGTCTGTAGAGCTTTCAAACTGGTGGGTTAATATAGCATCATTTCCTGCCCATCGCCCAACAAAAATGACATCGGAAAAATTATTGAGATGGAGAAAGCAACATAAAATGCTTGAATGCTTTCAACCTTGGAACTACCACTGCTTAGAGCTTTGAAGGGAAGGAGAAGGTATTCAGGTAATAGTCTCAAAGGTGCTTTTCTAAAAGGCAACTGGACTGTTTTTCTTTGAGGAAGGAGTAATTTTACTTCTCATCCAAGAAGCTTCGTCAGTTCTGACTGGATCAGTATCCATCCTTCCATCCCCTCCACCATCCAGTCACAACTGATGACATTTCTTGGAATTAAAAAAAACCCTGTACAAATGGTGGTAGATTTTAGGAGAAACCCTCCTATACTACCACCTCTTACAATACTAGACCTCACAGTATCAACAGTAGATTCCTTCACGTTTCTAGGTTCTATCATATCTCAAGACTTAAAATGGACACCTAACATCAAAAACGTCATCAAAAAAGCTCAACAAAGGATCTTCTTTCTGCGCCAACTCAAGAAGCTCAAACTGCCCAAGGAGCTGCTGATACAGTTCTACAGAGGAATTATTGAGTCTGTCATCTGCACCTCCATAGCTGTCTAGTTTGGCTCTGCAACCCAGCAAGAAAGACACAGACTTCAGAGGATAATTAGAACTGCAGAAAAAACAATGGCTACCAACCTGACTTCCATTGAGGACCTGTATACTGAACGAGTCAAAAAGAGGGCTGTGAAAATATCTACAGACCCCTCACATCCAGGACATAAACTGTTTCAACTCCTACCCCCAAAACGATGCTACAGAACACTGCACACCAGAACAACTAGAAACAAGAATAGTTTTTTTCCTGAATGCCATCACTCTGCTAAACCACTAATTCCCACAACACTGTCAAATTAACTACTAAGACTGTATTACTATTCTTCTTCTCATCCTTACTAGTACCTATCTCTTCCCACTTATGGCTATATCCATGTTGCTTGTATCTCTACAATTTATATTGTTTTATTGTTTCCTAATATGATTTGATTGCTTATTAGTATCCTATGACTATCACTAAGTGTTGTATCTTATGATTCTTAACAAATATATTTTAAATATATTTTACACCAAAGACAAATTCCTTGTGTGTCCAATCACCCTTGGCCAGTAATAGAATAGAATAGAATAGAATAGAATAGAATTTTTATTGGCCAAGGGTGATTGGACACACAAGGAATTTGTCTTGGTGCATATGCTCTCAGTGTACATAAAAGAAAAGATACGTTCATCAAGGTACAACATTTACAACACAATTGATGGTCAGTATATCAATATAAATCATAAGGATTCTATTCTATTCTATTCTATTCTATTCTATTCTATTCTATTCCCACCTCTGCTCTGAATATGTTGGACTCCAGCTCTAACAATCATTGTAGGGAGGCTGAGGTACTTCATTCATGAAATTGCTCCTCCTACCCAGAAGAACTTTCTCTAAGGAATTTTCCAAATGAAAAGGTTCAAAATAATAATAATAAAGTTGACTTTGTATATAATATACAAATGGATTAAGACTATTGCTTAACATAGTGTAAGCCACCCTGAGTCTTCGGAGAAGGGTGGGATATAAATTCAAATAAAAAAAAATGCAAGGAAGTAGATTTTGGGCTGACATCAATAATTGTTTCCTAAGGATAAGAAGTGCTCAATGGAGGAACAGACATAGGGCATGGTCTCTCCTTTGTTGAGGAAGTTTAGTCACTGATGACCATCTATGAAGAAGGATGTTTTTTTTCATATAGAATCTCAAATTTTCTTTTTGACTCTAAGATTCCAATCGATGATTGCAAATGTTGGCTTTTCTATTTGGATAACGTAGCGGGGGGGGAGTTTTATTTTGGGACAGCTAATATTATTCTTTTATATAGTGCATTTTTATAGACTGCATTTTGAAAAAAGTTTCTAATAGCTTTGTAGAAGAGAGAAGGGCAGCTTGTGAAAGTATATAAAATTGACTTTGGCCATTAATCAGTCTAAGCCACGGTTATATTTCTGATCAGCATTTTCTCAACCCTGTAATCTGAGATCTTTTAATTGCATTTTGTTATCATGAAACCTGATTATAGTATTATAAATAACCAGAAATGTCAGCTCTGGAATATAGTACCCACACGGAAAAAAGATGGAGTTTTGTCCAATATTCTTGAGAAAATAACAGTGCAGAAACAAATTATGGTTACTGTCTTTTCATATCAAGTCTTAGGCCAATATTTCTCATCGCTTCATTCTCATGGCTGAGAATCTAAGTTCTCCAGCTAGCTGAGAAGACATTCAAGTATAAAAGCAGCTATAACCTTATAACCGAGTCATAACCCAACGTTGTGGTCTTGGGCCTTGGGCACTTGGGCCACCACAGGCACCCATGACAGGAGTGAGGTTGAGCTGGCCACGCTCATCCCAGCCCCCTGAGGTCAAACACAACCCTGATGTGGCCCTCAATGAAATTGAGTTTGACACCCCTGCTTTAGTCCAAGACACGACATGGGACCTTCTTTTGGGACCCAGTGTTCTGTCCCCCTCACCTCAGTCCAAGCGATGACTTAATTAGCCGGCACTATCAGCTCTGGTAGCAAACTAGCAGGCATCTGCCAAGTGTCTCTGTTATCTCTCTTGATGCCAATGAGTCAACAAACAGTACTTCACCTCTTAGTTAAGCAGTTGATTTGCCTGCTACAAAGAGGCATAGCAGCCCTTGCTGCTTTTATATCCTGTGGGGTGTGGCTCCATGACTCAGCACTTCCTAGGCCTGCCCCACCCCTGCTTGTGTTGTTCCTGCCTCTCCTGCCTACGAAACTTAGGGTCCAGCCAGGCCTGATTGCCATCAGCTGGGTCTGGAGGCGTGGCCTGGGGGGGAAGAGTCAGGGGACGGAGGCCTCATTATCTCCTCCACCTGGCCTGGCTCTGGCTCCTGGAGCTGAGCCAGGGAAGCCGGTGCTCCAAAGGTAAGTCCTGATGGCCCTTCCCCCTCACTTTCCGAGTCACTTTCTGGCAGGGGGCCCGGCTTGGGGGGCGCAGACACAACACCCAGGTTCAGATTGTCACCAGTAAAATATTCAATTTTAAGCATCGGCATAGAGCGGGGTTTTTTTTTCCTGCTCTTTCTCTACTCCTTTTTTTTTAATCCATTATTTTTACCTTAGAAATGTTCAGTTTTTTGCTTTCATTGATGGGGGGGGGGGAAACGCATTTTGTTTCATAGAGTGTTAAGAAGGCAATATAACTAGACTAATGAATTAATGCAAAGCTGCATTGTTTTCATATACCATGTTTCCCCCCATCCCCCTTGATATACTCCAGAGGGATGTCATATTTCTATCACATGGTTCCAACATGAGCGGAGTTTGCCACCATGTCTAGCTTTGATAAACCCTGGAGATCTTCCAAAAGACTAGTTTTGCCTCTCTGGGACAGAAATTGAGTTTCCTCTTCTTGATATTTGACATAGAACAATCAATAAGTGGAACAACTTGCCTGCAGAAGTTGTGAATGCTCCAACACTGGAAATTTTTAAGAAAATGTTGAATAACCATTTGTCTGAAATGGTGTACGGTTTCCTGCCTCGGCAGGGGGTTGGACTAGAAGACCTCCAAGGTCCCTTCCAACTCTGTTATTATGTTATATACAAAATTACGGACTGGAGCTGCAGGATCAAGATAGAATCAAGATCACACGAAATGTCAGTACTACTACTTTATAAGGCCTTGGTGAGGCCACACTTGGAATACTGAATCCAGTATTGGTCGCCACAATGTAAAAAAGATGTGGAGACTCTAGAAAGAATGCAGAGAAGAACAACAAAGATGATTTGGGGACTGGAGGCTAAAACACATGGAGAACGTTGCTGGAACTGGGTATGTCTAGTTTAATGAAAAGAAGAACTAGGGGAGACATGATAGCAGTGTTTCAATATATAAGGGGCTGCCACATAGAAGAGGGAGTCAAGCTATTCTCCAAAGCACCTGAGGGCAGGACAAGAAGCAATGGGTGGAAACTAATCAAGGAGAGAAGCAACCTGGAACTGAAGAGAAATTTCCTGACAGTGAGAACAATTAACCAGTGGAATAGCTTACCTCCAGAAGTTGTGAATGCTCCAACACTGGAAGTTTTTAAGAAGAGATTGGTCAATCGTTTGCCTGAAATGCTATAGGGTTTCTTGCCTGAGCAGGGGGTTAGACTAGAAAGACCCCCAAGGTCCCTTCCAACTCTGTTATTCTGTTATTATGTTATATACAAAATTACGGACTGGAGCTGCAGGATCAAGATAGAATCAAGATCACACGAAATGTCAGTACTACTACTTTATAAGGCCTTGGTGAGGCCACACTTGGAATACTGAATCCAGTATTGGTCGCCACAATGTAAAAAAGATGTGGAGACTCTAGAAAGAATGCAGAGAAGAACAACAAAGATGATTTGGGGACTGGAGGCTAAAACACATGGAGAACGTTGCTGGAACTGGGTATGTCTAGTTTAATGAAAAGAAGAACTAGGGGAGACATGATAGCAGTGTTTCAATATATAAGGGGCTGCCACATAGAAGAGGGAGTCAAGCTATTCTCCAAAGCACCTGAGGGCAGGACAAGAAGCAATGGGTGGAAACTAATCAAGGAGAGAAGCAACCTGGAACTGAAGAGAAATTTCCTGACAGTGAGAACAATTAACCAGTGGAATAGCTTACCTCCAGAAGTTGTGAATGCTCCAACACTGGAAGTTTTTAAGAAGAGATTGGTCAATCGTTTGTCTGAAATGCTATAGGGTTTCTTGCCTGAGCAGGGGGTTAGACTAGAAAGACCCCCAAGGTCCCTTCCAACTCTGTTATTCTGTTATTATTCTGCACACACAATAATGTGACTAATGGAAGGTGGTTGTTTTTTGCCCCTTCTTCTAATGCTGCATCTTTTTTTTTTACAAAGGAAATGACAGTGGAGAAGAATTGGTCCTGAGAAATGCCACAAAGTCAGCTTGCCTCCACTGCTGCTTGAGGCTATTGTCAGTGTTGCTAAGTAAGCAGTGAAAATCGTTCCTTTAATAGGAAAAAGCTTAGGTACCATGGTGATAGCTTTTTATAGAGCACCTAACAAACAGTTGCAGAAGGAAGGGATGGGGGAATGTCCACCACTAAGACAAGGGTTGAGAATTGTAGCAGTTGGAGATGTTTCGCAGCTCTGTTTGAAAAAGCAAAATTGATTTGGAGATTTATGTTGTTAACGTCTGTAAGGATATAACTTGTTGCTGGCAATCCTTATGATTTATATTGATATATTGATCATCAATTGTGTTGTAAATGTTGTACCTTGATGAACGTATCTTTTCTTTTATGTACACTGAGAGCATATGCACCAAGACAAATTCCTTGTGTGTCCAATCACACTTGGCCAATAAAAATTCTATTCTATTCTATTCTATTCTATTCCATATACACCAGTAGCTGGTATCCAAAGGATGACAAACACATGCCTGGATAATTTCAACAGGCTTAAAGAACAGTGTCTTCTCCTTCTTCTGCATCTTCTCCTTGCTCATGATGTCCCTCCAGAAATGTCACCAGGCTTCAAGAGTCTCTCCTGGGAACATAACAAAATTCTGGTGCACATGAAGGGTAATATCTGAGATTGGAAAAAAAAGAGAGAGAGAAAGAGATATTCAGGATGACAATAAGGATGTCTGTCATTGAACATTCTGTTTTCCAAAGTGGTCAACCACATTGTGGAGTTTGGTTCAGATAGGGGTGTGTTTGTGTGTGTGTGTCATAAATGGCTTCTTTGAAAATTTCCACTACTGAAAAAGCCTCTGGATGGAGTTTCTTCTTAATGCTTTCCTTGGAATTTCATGGAAGAAAGTAACTAGAGAAGTTGCAATCAACTGACAAGAACAGAATAGAATAGAATAGAATTTTTTATTGGCCAAGTGTGATTGGACACACAAGGAGTTTGTCTTTGGTACATATGCTCTCAGTGTACATAAAAGAAAAGATACCTTCATTAAGAATTCTAAGGTACAATACTGAATGATAGTCATAGGGTACAAATAAGAATAGAATAGAATAGAATAGAATAGAATAGAATAGAATAGAATAGAATAGAATAGAATAGAATAGAATTCTTTATTGGCCAAGTGTGGTTGGACACACAAGAAAAACTAAAATATATACATAGGAGAATCATAAGATATAATACTTAGTGATAGTCATAGGATACTAATAAACAATCAAATCATACTACAAAACAATAAAAATAATATAAGTTGTAAAGATACAAGCAACATGGATATAGCCATAAGTGGGAAGAGATAGGTATTAGTAAGGCTGAGAAGAAGAATAGTAATACAGTCTCAATAGTTAATTTGACAGTCTTGTGGGAATGAGTGGTTTAACAGAATAATGGGGTTCGGGGAAAAACTGTTTTTGTGTCTAGTTGTTCTGGTGTGCAGAGCCCTATAGTGTCATTCTGAGGACATGAGTTCAAACAGTTTATATCCAGGATATAAAGGGTCTGTAGATATTTTCATAGCCTTCTTTTTGACTCGTGCAGTATACAGGTCCTCAGGGGAAGGCAGGTTGGTAGCAATTGTTTTTTCCGCAGTTCTAACTGAAGTCTGTATCCGTCTCGTTTGGTTGCAGAACCAAACTGGACAGTTATGGAGGTGCAGATGACAGACTCAATAATTCCTCTGTAGAACTGTAGTACTATTTGTACACTGAAAGACATTACACACAGAGGAATTCAAGGAATGCATATACACACATACATACATATATACACACAGCCCTTGACCAACATATAAGTTCAGGGACAAGGACACCATACCTAACTCAAGAAAAAAAAAAGGAAGTTCTCTTTTTCTTCTTCTGAAATGGATCGTCTTTCAAGAAACTGGATAAGAAAAAAAAAAGGGAAGATAATTCTTCATTTTGGTTCTAGCACCATGATGGCGAACCTATGGCATGCGTGCCACAGGTGGCACACGCAGCCATATCAGTGGGCATGCAAGCTCAGCTCCACCATGCATGTGCGTGCAGGCCAGCTGGTTTCTGGACCTTCTGGGCCCACCAGAACTAGGGAAATAGGCTGTTTCCTGCCTCCAGAGGGTCCCACCGGAAGTTGGCAAATGGGCCATTTCTGACCTCCGGAGGACCTCCAGGGGGAGGGGAGGAGGCCTTTTTTCTCCCTCCCCAGACACCTAGAGAGGTTCTGGAGGCTGGGGACAGCAAGAAATGGGCCAAGCCACACCACACCCACCCAGCCACACCCACAGAACTGGTAGTAAAAAAAAAATTTGAATTCCATCACTGCTTTAGCTACTGCACCAAACTAGCTCTACTTTTAGTCACAAAAAGAAGGGATTCAAATGGCAGGCCTCTCCCTCAGTATATATATTTATTTTTTATTTATTTATATTTATATTTACATTTATATCCCGCACACACAAATGCCATCAGCTTTCCATCAGGCAGGATCATTTCCACAAACCTCCCAAGTAGAGAAAAGTAATAGAAAAGCAGCCATTCAGCACACTCCTTGGGAACCTGCTATAAAACGCTCTTGAGAGAGGAAATGAATTTTTTAGTCACAAAAAGAAGGGATTCAAATGGCAGGCCTCTCCCTCAGTATATATATTTATTATATATAAAATAAATCCAGCACAATAGGCTTTCTACCAAATCAAGAATGTGAGAGAAATAGCCATTGCAATTATTTTCTTGTTTGCTATCACCTAACCCTGGAAGTATTTCTTTTCGATTGCTGCAGGTTTCATATTGCCACTTTGGATAATAACAACTGCAAGTGGTTCGGTTTCCATAGTTGTTTGTTTTTTAAAGATGGTAATACGAATTTTCTCAGTTCCAGGAACCATTTCTCTCAAAAGCATTTTCAGGATTTGCCTCTTTGGAAGAGTGCACAGAACCTGCCTAAAAAGTAAATGTAAAGATTCCCTTCGCACATATGTGCTAGTCGTTCCCGACTCTAGGGGGCGGTGCTCATCTCCTTTTCAAAGCCAAAGAGCCAGCGCTGTCCGAAGACGTCTCCGTGGTCATGTGGCTGGCATGACTAAACACAAAAGCGCACGGAACGCTGTTACCTTCCCACCAAAGGCGGTCCCTATTTTTTCTACTTGCAAATTTTAACATGCTTGAGAACGGCTAGGTTGGCAGAAGCTGGGATAAGTCACGGGAGCTCACTCCATTATGTGGCACTAGGGATTTAAATCGCTGAACTGCCGACCTTTCGATCGACAAGCTCAGCATCTTAGCCACTGAGCCATCAGCTGTAAAAAAAATGTGGTTTTTTTTGGAAGACAGTGGTTCTCAACCTGTGGTCCACAGGCCCCTGGGGTCTCCGAAGTGCTGAAGAAATGTCATGATTTAAATATTAAATCTTGTGGTTTTGTGGCCACAAAAGATCTTTAAAGCGGGTCGGTGTGTCAGCTTTCTGAGTAATGCATCCAAAGAAATCAGAACTCCAAGGCAGGAATGTTCCTCAGAGAACATGTTAATTGGATACATCAAATCAGCACAGCCAATGAAAACCAACTCTAAAAGTTTCCTGTGATTGCCATGTAATTAAAAGAGAAAAGTTTCCCTCCCCGGGTGTCACAGGTCACATTGTCCAATCAAAGCAGTTGGCAGGCTCCCTCGATCACTTCTGCTCCTCCTCCTCTTCCTGCCACCTGTTGCGATGACCTTGGTTCCCACGGGAAAACTATTTATTTTGTCTATGAGATGGTCTAGCTATTTCCCCCTCATCCTCCCACCCAATGGTGGGATTCAAGTAATTTAACAACTGGTTCTCTGCCCTAATGATTTCTTCCAACAACCAGGTTGCCAAACTGCTCAGAAACGTAACAACTGGTTCTCCCGAAGTGGTGCAAACTGGCTGAATCCTACCACTGCTCTCATCTCCCCATAATGCATGGCAACTGTGAAGCACCACAAGATGGCTTCAGCCAGGTTCGATTCGGAGTTGACATGGAAAAAAAAGGGTTCTAAGAATTTCAACCATGATGCCAGCTTACCGATTCTCTGGCCAGATAGGAATCGCAACTTAGATGGCTTAATTCTACTTTATTATAAAGCTATATGAGCCATAGTGGCACAGTGGTTAGAGTGCGGTACTTCTGCTGACTGCCGGCTGCCTGCAATTTGGCAGTTCAAATCTCACCAGGCTCAAGGTTGACTCAGCCTTCCATCCTTTTGAGATGGGTAAAATGAGGAGCCAAATCGTTGGGGGCAAGATGCTGACTCTGTAAACCAGTTAGAGAAGGTGTCAGGGTTCCAAGTAAGAAACCCAACCAAATCAAGACTCCAAGACAAGCAAGTTCCTCAAAGAATAGATTTATTAGGCACATCATATTGGCACATCTGGGGAAACCCGACTCTGGGCACTCCTTGGGTTTCCCCTTAATTCAAAGTAAGGTTTTATAATAATATAATAATAATAATAATAACAGAGTTGGAAGGGACCTTGGAGGTCTTCTAGTCCAACCCCCTGCCCAGGCAGGAAACCTTACACCACTTCAGACAAATGGTTATCCAACGTTCTCTCCTTGTCCAAACTATTCATCACGTGGTCCAATCAGGTAACAGTCTCCAGGTCACTCAGTCTCAGACCGCACCTTCTTGCACCTGGTGGGAAAAACCCTTGGTTCTCAGGGGAAAGTATTTTATTATGGCTACAATCCTCCAGTTATCTCCTCCTCCCCACTCCCATTCTGACAGCTCGACCTTCTCCGGTTTTTTTTTTTTTTTTTTTAAATTTGCATTTATATCCCGCCCTTCTCCAAAGACTCAGGGCGGCTTACACTGTGTTAAGCAATTGTTGTGGCAGCCCTGAAGTACCAAGGGGGGGAAATGGCTCCAGGGATGACAGAGGGCTGTAAAGCACTGTAAAGCGGTATATAATAATAATAATAATAATAGTAATAATAATAATAATAATAATAATAATAATAATAATAATAATAATAATAATAATAATAATAATAAGAAGAAGAAGAAGAAGAAGAAGAAGAAGAAGAAGAAGAAGAAGAAGAAGAAGAAGAAGAAGAAGAAGAAGAAGAAGAAGAAGAAGAAGAAGAAGAAGAAGAATAGAATAGAATAGAATAGAATAGAATAGAATAGAATAGAATAGAATAGAATAGAATAGAATAGAATAGAATAGAATAGAATTTTATTGGTCAAGTGTGATTGGACACACAAGGAATTTGTCTTGGTGCATATGCTCTCAGTGTACATAAAAGAAAAGATACGTTCATCAGGGTACAATATTTACAACACAATTGATGGTCAATATATCAATATAAATCATAAGGATTGCCAGCAACAAGTTATAGTCATACAGTCATAAGTGGAAAGAGATTGGTGATGGGAACTATGAGACGATTAATAGTAGTGCAGATTCAGTAAATAGTCTGATGGTGTTGAGGGAATTATTTGTTTGGCAGAGTGATGGCCTTCGGGAAAAAACTGTTCTTGTGTCTAGTTGTTCTGGTGTGCAGTGCTCTATAGCGTCGTTTTGAGGGTAGGAGTTGAAACAGTTTATGTCCAGGATGCGAGGGATCTGCAAATATTTTCACGGCCCTCTTCTTGATTCGTGCAGTATACAGGTCCTCAATGGAAGGCAGGTTGGTAGCAATTATTTTTTCTGCAGTTCTAATTATCCTCTTAAGTCTGTGTTTTTCTTGTTGGATTGCAGAACCGAACCAGACAGTTATAGAGGTGCAAATGACAGACTGAATAATTCCTCTGTAGAATAATAATAATAATAATAATAATAATAATAATAATAATAATAATAATAATAATAATAATAATAATAATAATAATAATAATAATAATAATAATAATTTAATTTGTATACCGCCCTTCTCCCGAAGGACTCAGGGCGGTTAACAGCCAAATAAAAACAACAGACAAAGTACATACAATATAAATAAAACAGAAACTAAAAAACCTATTCAAAATTTGGCCCAAAATTTAAAACATATTTAAAACCCTAAAAACAAATTAAAAATTAAAACCCATAGAAACATCTCAAAATCCTATGCCAGTCCTGCGCGGAAAAATAAATAGGTTTTAAGCTTGCAGCGAAAGGTCCGAAGGTCAGGAAGCTGTCGGAGTCCAGGGGAAAGTTTGTTCCATAGGGTAGGGGCCCCCACAGAGAAGGCCCTTCCCCTGGGGGCTGCCAGCCGACATTGCTTGGCTGACGGCACCCTAAGGAGTCCCTCTCTGTGAGAGCGCACGGGTCAGTGGGAGGCAAACGGTGGCAGTAGGCGGTCCCGTAAGTAACCCGGTTACTTATAAATCTAAGTGCTATTGCTACATTGTCAGGATCTTGCAAACTACAATTTCATACTCCTCACATCCTCTTTGCAGCCTGAGGACCTTGGTAAGGTTCCTCTTGAGCCTCTTGCCCCGTCCACTATCCAGCTGTGGGCTATGCTGTCTCTTATCCAATCATTCCCTTGACATCATCTCTTGGTTTAATCTCCCAAGGATTTTCCCACACACCATTGCACAGAAGAAGATGAAGGAATCGACAGCTAGACAGGGACTTCTCAAGACAGCTTTCTTTCCATCCTGTTTTCACACAGGAGTCAAGCTGTTGAAAGAAGCTGTTTTGGAAAAGCCCTCGACAGTATAGGTAATGGTTAGGAATGATAGCGGCTCAAAACCCAGCAACATATTCCTCTTGAAGTAGGCTAATTTAAAGGCAGGAAGAACTGGTGTTGACTATGAATCAAAAGAATAAAAATCAGCCCAGAGAACGAATATGCTTTCCAAGCAGCCTTCAAGAAAATGAACCTGTCAGGAAAGCAACGTTTCCTGCTTTTCTTTTGTGGAACAAGTAGTAAAATTAATAGTTTCTTTCAGCTTTAAGCTGCCCAAACAGTGGGTACATTGGATGTATAACTTGTTAGGCTTAGTCCTTATCATGATTAATGGCAAATCACTCTATAAAACATGGGCCATCCATCAGGAGAAGAAAACGTGCCCTTAAAACAGGTGGTAGGAGAATTTGGCAGACTCTGCGGTGACAAATATTTAAATTTTTGGTGTAATGGAATTAGGGGTGGAAATTCCCCAAATGATTGAAGGCGTTAGGACCTCGGACGCAGAATCGGCTTACTTCTGCTTCCTATTTCCCAAGGATTCTATTTTTTCGTCGCCCTAGAAAACCAAAACATGAAGCCAATTGCTTCATCAAGGTGTGGGGGGGCAATGCCAAGAAATATAATAATAATAATAATAATAATAATAATAATAATAATAATAATAATAATAATAATAATAATAATAATAATAATAATAATAATATCAGAGTTGGAAGGGACCTTGGAGGTCTTCTAATCCAACTCCCTGCCCAGGCAGGAAACCCTACACCATCTCAGTCAGATGGTTATCCAACATTTTCTTAAAAATTTCCAGCTGGAGCATTCACAACTTCTGCAGGCAAGTTGTTCCACTGATTAATTGTTCTAACTGTCAGGAAATTTCTCCTTAGTTCTAGGTTGCTTCTCTCCTTGATTAGTTTCCGCCCATTGCTTCTTGTCCTGCCGTCAGGTGCTTTGGAGAATAGCTTGACTCCCTCTTCTTTGTGGCAATCCGTGAGATATTGGAAGACTGCTATCATGTCTCCCCTAGTCCTTTTTTTCATCAGACTAGGCATACCGAGTTCCTGCAACTGTTCTTCATATGTTTTAGCCTCCAGTCCCCTAATCATCTTGATTGCTCTTCTCTGCACTCTTTCTAGAGTCTCAACATCCTTTTTACATCGTGGCGACCAATATGCAATTTCTGGAGAGTGGGGGAGTAATATGAGATCTTGGTATATACAGCTTTCAGAAGTTTTGAAACTTAAACATATGGTCCCGTGGTGAAATGTAAAATTTGTTACTACTGGTTCTGTGGGCGTGGCTTGGTGGTGGTGGTGGGTAATGTGACTGGGTGGGCGTGGCCAACTTTTTTGTTTTTTTACTTTTAAAAGCATTTTTTTCTACAACTGTAAAAAAATGCTTTAAAAAGGCTCTGATGATCCCAGCTGAGTTGCCCGATTGTCAGAGGCTTTTGTTGTTTTTTAAAAGCATTTTTTGCCTTTAAAAAAAAAAGCCTCTGACGATCAGTCAATTCAGCTGGGATCGTCAGAGCCTTTTAAAAGCATATTTTTTACAACCTCTTCTGCCCGAAGAGGTTGTAGAAAAAATGCTTTTAAAAGGCTCTGACGATCCCGGCTGAGCCGTACAATCATCAGAGGCTTTTTTTTTTACTTTTAAAAGCATTTTTGGCCAAAGAAAAAATGCTTTTAAAAGTAAAAAAAAACCAAAAACCTCTGATGATCACAAGGCTCAGCTGGGCATGGGGGCATTTTTGCTACTGGTTCTCCGAACCACCTGCCTCCATTACTACCGGATCGGGCGATCCGGTCCAAACCGGGTGAATTTCACCCCTGATTAGGTCCCTTTCTGAGAACATCTATTGTCAAGCACGCCCAGATACAAGCACTTTTTTGTCCTCTATACATTTGTCCTTCTGAACTAAAACTCAGTGTTAAAAACACATCATCTTCAGATCCTCAAAAATAGCATCAACAAATAATAGATCAATTGCAGAGGTCTACAAGTAGGTCCTTGGCTGATACAAAATGGATCTCCAATGGTCCTTCTGTTTTTAGCTTTGTGCTAATTTCCTGTTCATCCGCTTCAACATTCATTGTCCATGAAAAATCCAGTAAACCGATTTCCTTGGAAGCATTTCTCTGCTTAGTTCTGTTTTAGAGGTGTGTGTGTGTGTCATTTAGTGACCGTCGAAAGAAATAATGGCACTGAAAAAAGTGACTTATGACCATTTTTTTCACTCTCACTACCTTGGAGGCATCCCAACGATCACGTGATCAAAGTTCAGACAGTTGGTGATTGGTTCATACTTACATCCGTTGCTGCGTCCCAAGGTCACGTGATCACTTTTTGCAACCTTTTGACAAGCAAAATCAATGGGGAAGCCAGATTCACTTAACAACCATGTTACTAAATCATCAACCTCAATAATTCACTTAACAACGGGGGCAAGAAAGGTTATAAAAGGGGGCAAAACTCACTGAACAAATGTCTCGCCTAACAACAGAAATTTTGGGCTCAGTTATGGTCATAAGTCAAGGACTACCTGGACAGATCTCTTTCTGTGTGTCTGTGTGTGTATGGAAAAAGAGAGAAAGAGAAAGAGGGAGGAAGGAAGGAAGGAAAGGAGGGAGGGAGGGAGGGAGAGAGGAAGGGAGAGAAAAGGAAAGGAAAGAAGGGAGTGAGGGGGGAAGGAAGGAAGGAAGAAAGGAAGAAAGGAAGAAAGGAAGGAAGGAAAGAAGGGAGGGAGGGAGGGAGGGAAGGAGGAAGGAAGGAAGGAAGGAAGGAAGGGGAATTGATAATAAAGGAGAATATTATTCTGCTGATCCAGATATCTCTAATGCCTTCAGGTAGACAACTGAAGCCATAGTCGTCTGTCTTTAACAGATTTATATTTAGTAATTAAAATAATGGTTCCCTAATATTGCAGTAACGGGATGTGGTGGCTCAGTGGCTAAGACGCTGAGCTTGTCAATCAAAAGGTTGACAGTTTAACGGTTCGAATCCCTAGTGCTGCGTAACTTGATGAGCTCCTGTTACTTGTCCCAGCTTCTGCCAACCTAGCAGTTCGAAACACGTAAAAAAATGCAAGTAGAAAAAATAGGGACCACCTTTGGTGGGAAAGTAACAATGTTCCGTGTGCCTTTGGCATTTAGTCATGCCGGCCACGTGACCACAGAGACATCTTCAGACAGCGCTGGCTCTTTGGCTTTGAAATGGAGATGAGCACCACCCCCTAGAGCCAGGAACAACTAGCCCATATGTGCGAGGGGAACCTTTACCTTTTTAATATTGCAGTAGAACATCAAAGAGAAGAGGAGGAAGGAAGGAAGGAAAGAAGGGAGGGAGGGAGGGAGGGAGGGAGGGAGAGAGGAAGGGAGAGAGAAGGAAAGGAAAGAAGGGAGGGAGGGGGGAAGGAAGGAAGGAAGGAAGGAAGGAAGGAAGGAAGGAAGGAAGGAAGGAAGGAAGGAAGGAAAGGAGGGAGGGAGGGAGGGAGGAAGGAAGGCAGGAAGGAAGAATTGATAATAAAGGAAAATATTATTCTGCTGATCCAGATGTTATCTCTAATGCTTTCAGGTAGACTACTGAAGCCATAGTCGTCTGTCTTTAACAGATTTACATTTAGTAATTAAAATAATGGTTCCCTAATATCGCAGTAACGGGATGTGGTGGCTCAGTGGCTAAGACGCTGAGCTTGTCAATCAAAAGGTTGGCAGTTTAGCGGTTCGAATCCCTAGTGCTGCCTAACTGGGTGAGCTCCCGTGACTTGTCCCAGCTTCTGCCAACCTAGCAATTCGAAAAGTACGTAAAAAATGCAAGTAGAAAAAATAGGGACCACCTTTGGTGGGAAAGTAACAATGTTCTGTGTGCCTTTGGCATTTAGTCATGCTGGCCACATGACCATAGAGACATCTTCAGACAGCGCTGGCTCTTCGGCTTTGAAATGGAGATGAGCACCACCCCCTAGAGCCAGGAACAACTAGCCCATATGTGCGAGGGGAACCTTTACCTTTTTAATATTGCAGTAGAACATCAAAGAGAAGAGGAGCTGGAAGGTCTGCATTAATCAGGAGGATCTGATGACCTTTCAAACGCCAGCTTCGTTTTAGAAATCCATATTTCTACGGTGCTCTGATTCTGAGTTACTCTAGGAAACAGGAAAGTGGGTTTGTTGGTCTGGAACGTCAGTCTGAAGAACTGTCGACTTTTCCCTCTAAGAAATATGTTTTTGGGAAGGAAGAAAAGCATTGCATAAATGACCTTGTCATCTCCAGTCTTCTTTGCAGTGTTTCTCAACCTCAACAACGTGTTGGCTGGGGAATTCTGGGAGATGAAGTCCACGCATCTTAAAATCACTGAGGCTGAAAAATGCCGTACTAAAGCCACGAGGATCGCTCACTCGAAGAAAAGAGAAGGGGATATGTTCATTTTCGCACTGTCTGGAAAACGGGAAAAGTAAAACAGGGCTTATATACAGTACATTTCCTTTTACTCTGTGATTTACTAGGCAGAAAACCAGAAAACAACCAATCAAACGCCACAACAAACATTTGCCATGTGTCTCCTATCTGGATACAATCCAACCACAATAAAAATGATCAATTAAGCTAAAATAAAAGTAAAAAAAAATCATGATACATCATGATACATTTACCACCAGCATTAAAATAGCACTTGTATGAGTATAAAGTAAGGGATGCGGTGGCTCAGTGGCTAAGATGCTGAACTTGTCGATCAAAAGGTCGGCAGTTCAGCGGTTTGAATCCCTAGTGCTGCCGTGTAACGGAGTGAGCTCCTGTTAACTTGTCCCAGCTTCTGCCAACCTAGCAGTTCAAAAACACATAAAAAATGCAAGGAGAAAAATAGGGACCACCTTTGGTGGGAAGTTAACAGCGTTCTGTACGCCTTTGGTGTTTTTTGTCATGCTGGCCATATAACCACGGAGACGTCTTTGGACAGCGCTGGCTCTTCGGCTTTGAAATGGAGATGAGCACCGACCCCTAGAGTCGGGAACAACTAGCATAGATGTGTGAGCGGAACCTTTACCTTTTACCTATGAGTATAAAATCCTACACTGATAACTTGACTTCATGAGCCTCGGTGGCGCAGTGGTTAGAATACAGTACTGCAGACTACTTCTACTGACTGCCGGCTGCCTGCAATTTGGTAGTTCGAATCTCACCAGGCTCAAGGTTGACTCAGCTTTCCATCCTTCTGAGGTGAGTAAAATGAGGACCCAAATTGTTGGGGCCAAGATGCTGACACTATAAACCACTTAGAGAGGGTAAAGCACTATAAAGCACTATAAAGTAAAGGGCCATGAAAATATTTACAGACCCCCTCACATCCTGGACATAAACTGTTTCAACTCCTACCCTCAAAACGACGCTATAGAGCACCGCACACCAGAACTAGAAACAAGAACAGTTTTTTCCTGAAGGCCATCCCTCTGCTAAACAAATAATTCCCTCAACACTGTCAAACTATTTACTAAATCTGCACTACTATTAATCTTCTCATCATTCCAATCACCAATCTCTTTCCACTTATGACTTTATGACTGTAACTTTGTTGCTGGTAATCCTTGTGATTTATATTGATATTGATTGTTCTTGATTGCTTATTTGTGCCCTGTGATTATCATTAAGTGTTGTATCATTAAGTGTTAATTTGTACCCTATGACCATCATTT
This sequence comes from Ahaetulla prasina, assembly GCF_028640845.1. Lineage (NCBI taxonomy): Eukaryota > Metazoa > Chordata > Lepidosauria > Squamata > Colubridae > Ahaetulla > Ahaetulla prasina. The sequence goes on along the minus strand of NC_080549.1, from coordinate 11,121,526 downwards.
GTGTTGTAAATGTTGTACCTTGATGGAGGTATCTTTTCTTTTATGTACACTGAGAGCATATGCACCAAGACAAATTCCTTGTGTGTCCAATCACACTTGGCCAATAAAAAATTCTATTCTATTCTATTCTATTCTATTCTATTCTATTCTATTCTATTCTATTCTATTCTATTCTATTCTATTCTATTCTATTCTAAAGCAGCATATAAGTCTAAGTGCATTTACAAGAGGAGAACCTACTATCTAATTTTGCTCAATGCCATTCTCAACATTTACTCTTCTGCAGGATGCAATCTGGGTCAGTCACCTGGACCAGGACATTTGGTCTTCTGAACTTTCGGACTTGTACTGGAGCCCATCCTCAGAGAACTTCTTTCTACCAGAGAATGAGTTCCAGCACAAGTCCATAAACTCAGAAGACTAAACCTCTGGTCCTGATGACTGACCCAGATTGGATCCTGCGACATTATTCTGGTATTGGATCCTCCCATGTATATTTGCCTTCATTCATCTACTCTTCTACCTTTTACTAAATTACTAAACAAATATGGATTACTAAACAAACAATTTACAAACAATTACTAAGCATACAACTCTTGATTAAATCTATTCAAAGATGTATGGGACTGGGCGGGGGGGGAGGATGAACATTCTAGGCTGCAGAAACAGAGGGCTAGAATCAAGATCACGTGACATGTTAATACCACTTATTAATGCCTTGGTAAGGCCATACTTGGGATACTGCATCCAATTTTGATTGCCACAATGTAAAAAAGATGTTGAGACTCTAGCAAGAGTGCAGAGAAGAGCAACCAGGATGATTAGGGGACTGGAGGCTAAAACATATGAAGAATGGTTGCTGGAACTAGGTACCTCTAGTCTTATTAAAAGAAGGACTAGGGATGACATGATAGTAGTGTTCCAATATCTCAGGGGCTGCCACAAGGAAGAGGGAGTCAAACTATTCTCCAAAGCACCTGAAGATAGGACAAGAAGCAATGGGTGAAAAGTAATCAAGGAGAGAAGCAACTTAGAACTAAGGAGAAATTTCCTGACAGTGAGAACAATTAATCAGTGGAATAACTTGCCTGCAGAAGTTGTAGATGCTCCACCACTGGGAGTTTTTAAGAAGAGATTGGATAGCCATAAGTCTGAAATGGTATAGGGTTTCCTGCCTGAGCAGGGGATTGGACTAGAAGACCTCTAAGGTTCCCTTCCAGCCTATTCTATTCTATTCTATTCTATTCTATTCTATTCTATTCTATTCATTTTCTTCTTATTTCTATTCTATTCTATTCTATTCTATTCTATTCTATTCTATTCTATTCATCTCATCTCATCTCATCTCATTTCATCTCATCTCATCTAATCTCATTACTTAGGACTCAGGTCTTGAAAAAACATGTTCATAGCCTTTCCTACCCACTCATTTTTATTTTATTTTAAGTCGAGGAAGCGAGAAAGCAGAGCGGCACATGGGAGAAAGAAAGATGGGGGAAGAGGGGTAGTGAGATGGAAGGCGTTTTATCCAGGGTCTTTTCCAGGCTAAAAGCCTGCTGTTTTCAATAGCCGGTCTCTTTAATGACACTTGAGATTTTTCAGTTACGAGAAATTGCCATTAAGAAACAACATTCGGCTCCCTTATTGGGTTGCGTTGTGATGCCCTCTTGTTTACTAGCATTAGCCCACCTGCAAAATTGCTGGCGAAGGAACATAAGCTGGTAGAATTAGAATGAATGAGCTGGAAGGGACCTTGAAGTTCTTTTAGTCCAGCCCCCTGCTCAAGCAGGAGAATCTATACTATTTCAGATAAGTGGCTGTCTAGTTTCTTCTTAAAAACCTCCAGTGATGGAGCGCCCACGATTTCTGGTGGCAAGCTGTTCCACTGGTTCATTGTCCTCACTGTTAGGAAGTTTCTCCTTAATTCCAGGTTGCTTCTCTCTTTGATTAGTTTCCATCCATTGTTTCTTGTCCTGGCCTCCGGTGCTTTGGAGAATAAGTTGACCCCCTCTTCTTTGGGGCAGCCCCTCAAATACTGGAATACTGCTATCATGTCACCCCTAATTCTTCTTTTCTTTAGATAAGCCAAACCCAAATCCTGCAACAGTTCTTACGGTTTAGTCTCCGGGCCCTTGACAATCTTAGTTGCTCTTCTCTGAACTTTTTCCAAGGTCTCAACATCTTTTTTGTAGTATGGGGACCAAAATCAGTTGCTGTTAATTGTAAATTGGTTTATCATCAGCATTGACCACTTTCCTAACGATTTCTCCACCAAATCTCAGGGTGCTACATCCATCACCCCTAATTCCCAGCCAGCCAAAGATCTACCTTTTGCTTAAACTCGTACTTAAACTCGTACTTATTATTTGACTGATTTCCTGTGTAATATTCATGCACATTCCAACCACCTGTTCTGACCTAGGCTTCCCAAGAGCATGAAGCAGACTCCTTGTCCCGACAAAAAACCCTTCTTATTAACTTACTGTGAATTCTTCTCATTCACATCCAGCAAAGTCTTTCAAAGGAGAATTTACAGTCACAAACCTTATCTGACTTGGATATTGGCCAGGCCAATATCTTCAAAACTTGGCAAAGAGTCTCCGAGAGTCATGAACCAATTAAGTGAACTAATTGTCTCCTGTAAACTCCCCTCCCCTTTCGCTCCTCTTTTAATCCCTCTGGGAAGGGCCATTCATCTTCCACCTGTGGCCTTACTCCCAAGTCAACCCTTGTTCTTTAGCTGTTCCCTTCGTCTGGCAACTCTGCCCATGCACACACTGGGAACAGGCTCCAGCTCTTCATCTGCCTCACTGATGTCTGACTCCGAAGATAGCTGATAACTGTCATGCGGCCCTGGCCCCCTCAGATCCCTCATGAGAGCCTTCCCCAAATTCCAGGACTGACCCATGTTCCTCCCCAACCTCCTCACTGTCCTAATCTGCTGCCAGCTGCGCTGGCCACTGGTGGGCCACAACACCACCATGGCGGTGACAGAAAAAGGCAACTTTGGTGAGAAAAATGAAAAATCACCTTAGGTTGAGGGATAAGCCTCTTAAAATGCAGGAAGAAGACTCTGCTGATGGCAGTGGTATATAAATCACAAGCAAAGGTATTTGAGGTACTGAGGAATTATTGGCCTGGAAATGGAGCTCAAGAAGGCAAGGAGACAGCTAGTACCTGTTTAGCTACAAGTAAATATCATTATTCATATACCTAATTATAACATCACCCACCCTGGCTCATCTTTCAAGGCTCAGAGAGGTCGAAGGGGTGTCCAGGTGATAGGATGACTTCAAAAGAATTTGAAATTAGGTTCAGTTAAAGACTTAGAAATTGGATATGGAGGAAGGAGAGAGGGAAGGTCATTAGGAAGAAGGGAAGGGGAAGGAGGAAGACAAGGAGAGAGAGAAAGGGAAAGAGTTTGGAGAAAGGGGAGGGAAGGAGGGAAGAAAGAAGGAAGGAGAGAGAAATGGAAGCAGTCTGAAGAGAGAGAAGGGAAACAGGAAGAAGGAAAGGGGAAGGGTGGAGGAAAAGGGGAAGGGAAGGGAAGGGAAGGGAAGGAGAGCGAAGGGGAAAAGGTCTGGAGAGAGGGAAGGGAAGGAGGAAAGGGAGAAGGAGGGGAGGGGGAGGGGAGGGGAGGGGACGGAGACAGGGAAGAGGAAGGAGCCTGGAGAAAAGGGAAGGGGAAGGATGAAGGGAAGGGGAAGGGAAGGGGAAGGAGAGTGAAGGAGAAAGAGTCTGGAGAGAAGGTAGGGAAGGAGGGAAGGGAGAAGGAGGGAAGGGGGAGAGGAGAAGAGATTAATCAAAGACGTAAACTTACTTTTTGCAAACGGCTGCAGTACCATGAGTTGAAATGAGCTATCTGTACGTGGTCCAAAAATCTAATCGCTCATTATTATTGCCAATTTATTGCTCTCGCCCTTGCTTTGCTTTCTTCCCTGCATTAGCATGCGGAGACATTTCTCCGCGTCTGGCTTCCTGACACAAACATCATGGGTGGATTTGGATCCATAAGCTACCAACAACAGAATGATTTGTTATCTCTTCTCTTCTCGCCCGACACCATTCCTTACACTTCAGTAATGGGGTGTAAAGATTCATAACATCCATCTATATTTACTCATTGCGTAAACATACACCAGACAGGCATATTGTTCTGCATAATTGCAATGTGCAGCTTCTGGTTGATGGGAAGGCATTTAACCGAGTTCTCAGAATTGGAAGCCTTTTATGTGCTTTTCTGTCTGTGTGTGTTTGTCTATGTGCACACACCAACTGTGTATTATTACAGAGCTGTATCTGCTCCTATTTGCTCTTGCTGATACACCCTATTATTGTGATTATGACTGGATGCACAGCCAGCCATTTATTGAGACCGGATTTGACATTTTTCTCAACCTATCGAGACCTTCCCAATGACATGGGTAGACAGATGTTGTTGTTGTTGTTTGTGGAGATTCTCAGTCATCCAGGTCATGGTTGTCCCGAATTTACTGGGACAACCAAGCTTTTTCCAAGAGTCAACTGGACTTTCTGGTTTTTGTTTGAAGACGTTTCGCTTCTCATCCAAGAAGCTGAAGAAGCAAAACATTTAAAAACAAACAAACCAAGAGAGTCCAGTTGACTCTTGAAAAAAACAGTACCTTTGGGACAATGTTGTTGTTGTTGTTGTTGTTGTTGCACATAACGAACATACATGTATCTGTGGAGCTAAAGAGGCAGAGATCTGACTCATATATTATTCGGTTGCTGTTCGTATAAGGGGACGAGAGATAAGTACCTTGATACAGATATTAAACGTATGGCCCAGCGGGAGGCCCGTATTAAAACAGCATATACCTCAGGTGTGGCCAGAATCTGAAAACTACATTTAATACACCATAATTTCTGACTAAAATGGTCTGACTGAGATCAGCATATGTAGGCTTGATTGGGGTAGAATTGCAGGGGTGATACCGAAATATAATTTTATGCCATTTTATTCTATTTTACATATTTATGTGTTAAATTATTGTATTTTATCCTGTAACTATTGTATTTTACCCTACTCTCATTTTAAATTGTTTAGAATTTTATTGATAATAAGTGTTTCAACCTGTACGTTGATAGGGCCTATAGCAGTGGTGGCTAACCTTTTTGCCGTCGCGTGCCAAAAGCTGGGGGAGCATGTACATGCCCACACCCATAATTTAATGTGCCCTGCCCCCATGCATGTGTGCAAGACCCCCACCCGTGCTCTGCCCACATTTGGCATGCAATGGCACAGTGGGCCTGGTAGGCCCGTTTTTTGCATTCCCCAGAGGCTTTTTTTTTTTTTGCATTTATATCCCGCCCTTCTCCGAAGACTCAGGGCGGCTTACACTATGTTAAGCAATAGTCTTCATCCTATTTGTATATTATATACAAAGTCAACTTATTGCCCCCAACAATCTGGGTCCTCATTTTACCTACCTTATAAAGGATGGAAGGCTGAGTCAACCTTGGGCCTGCTGGGACTTGAACCTGCAGTAATTGCAAGCAGCTGCTGTTAATAACAGACTGCATTAGTCTGTTGAGCCACCAGAGGCCCCTGGGGAGCCTGGGGAGGGCAAAAATGGCCTTCCCCACTCCTCCGGAGGCCGGAAATTGCTCCTAGAAGCATGAAGCTGAAAACATCAAACTGAACACTTTAACAACAGAATAATCAGAGAAGCCATTGAGATAGAAAAACGCCCACACAGCATGAACAAACGAGATGACACCTCCCGCCTACCAGCCATTTGGAAACCCGCCCTTATTGACAAACGAGTCCCTAACACGAGGAATGACACCAGACCCACACTCACAAGGTCCACACAGGATGTCACCACCGCACATCCACCCAGAAAGCAGACCCAAACCCACACTGATCATGAAGCACGACCAAGGACCAGAAGCCAGACCGCAGCTGCAACATTAGCCATTTCAAACCCCTCCAATCCATTCATGCAGCAGACTGACACCCACTATGAAGATGTAGCACGACCACAAAGCCAAACAACAGCTATGCAGCTCACCAGCTCAAATCCCCCTGCAGCACAGACTAGACTGAGCACAACCAACGCCCCACCAACACAGGACACACCCCCAGCCAATCAGAGCACAGAAAAAACCCCATCCAATCAGAGCACAGCCAAGCTCCCACCCAATCAGTTCAAACCCCCACTAGCAGTTAAAAGGAAGAAACAGCTGCGATCACACATTGCTCCCAGAAGCACGAAGCTGAAGCCTGAAGATGACGAATGAGACTTCGTCGAAACGTCGCCGAGAAAACCCGAACAACCAAAGACCTATATACAAACACCCGTGAAAACCTCAGAAAACATATATATATATATATATATACATCTTCAAAAAAGGAAAAAAAACAGATCCAGGAAACTACAGACCTATCAGTCTGACCTCAATACCGGGGAAGATTCTGGAAAAGATAATCAAGCAACGAATCACCGAACACCTAGAAGCAAACAAAGTAATAACCAAAAGCCAACATGGGTTTGTCAAAAACAGATCATGCCAGACTAATCTTATCGCATTCTTTGACAAAATGACAAAATTAGTAGACCAGAGGAATGCTGTTGATATAATTTACTTGGACTTCAGTAAAGCATTTGATAAAAGTAGACCATAACCTACTACTAGATAAAAGTAGAAAATGTGGGTTAGACAGCACCACCACCAGATGGATTCGTAACTGGCTGACCAACGCACTCAACGTGTAGTCCTCAACGGAACTACATCCACATGGAGGAAGTATGCAGTGGAGTACCCCAAGGCTCTGTTTTAGGCCCAGTACTCTTCAACATCTTCATCAATGACTTGGACGAGGGATAGATGGGGAACTGACCAAATTTGCAGATGACACCAAGCTGGCAGGAATAGCCAACACTCCAGAAGATAGGCTCAAGTTACAGAAAGATCTTGACAGACTTGAACATTGGGCGCTATCTAACAAAATGAAATTCAACAGTGAAAAGTAAGGTTCTACATTTAGGCCAAAAGAACAAAATGCACCAGTACCGTATATGTGGTACCTTGCACAATAGTAGTATCTGTGAGAGGGATCTTGGAGTCCTAGTGGATAACCATGTAGATATGAGCCAGCAGTGTGCAGCAGCTGTTAAAAAGCCAACACAGTTCTGGGCTGCATAAACAGAGGATAGAATCAAGATCACGTGAAGTGCTAGTACCACTTTATAATGCCTTGGTAAGGCCACACTTGGAATATTGCATCCAGTTTTGGTCGCCACGATGTAAAAAGATGTTGAGACTCTAGAAAGAGTGCAGAGAAGAGCAACAAAGATGATTAGGGACTGGAGGATAAAACATATGAAGAACGGTTGCAGGAACTGGGTATGTCTAGTTTAACAAAAGAAGGACCAGGGAGACATGATAGCAGTGTTCCAATATCTCAGGGCTGCCACAGAGAAGTGGGAGTTGGGCTGTTCTCCAGAGCACCTGAGGGTAGAACAAGAAGCAATGGGTGGAAACTGATCAAGGAAAGAAGCAACTTAGAACTAAGGAGAAATTTCCTGACAGTTAGAACAATTAATAAGTGGAACGACTTGCCTTCAGAAGTTGTGAATGCTCCAACACTGGAAATTTTTAAGAAAATGTTGGATAACCATCTGACTGAGATGGTGTAGGGTTTCCTGCCTGGGCAGGGGGTTGGACTAGAAGGCCTCCAAGGTCCCTTCCAACTCTGATGTTATGTTATATATATATATATATATATATATATATATATATATATATATATATATATATATATATATATATATATATATATATATATATATATATATATATATATATATATATATATATATATACATATATATATACATACATATATATATATATATTATTATTTTGTTTCCTGAGGTTTGAACCCTGAACTCCCTACTAATAAATTGCCAAGCTGAACTTCCCCCAACACATTGTGTGTAGCTTGTGCTACATTATTTTCATTTGCTATTCATGTATGCAAGGAAAATATACTGCCTGGGGTGGAGGAAAAGAATTAGGAAAGTGTGAATCGGTTTGTATGCACAGATTTAAAAAAAAAACAATGAAAAAAGGTTGAGGTAAATCAAGTTATATTAAATTACCCTTCTAGGTGTCTTGAGTCATTTAGCATATGTCCTATAAAGAAGTTCATCGTATGGACTTTGCACATGTCATGTAGCAACTAATGATGAGCAATAACTCTACTGCTCCTCGCCAGATTGAGGCTCCACCCGCAAAACCTGAAGTGTGTTTTGAAATATCCATCATTCCTTCCTTCCTGTCTGTCTGTCTCTATTCTCTATCAATATATCTATTTCCTATCTATCTATCTATCTATCTATCTATCTATCTATCTATCTATCTATCTATCTATCTATCTATCTATTTCTTGTCTGTCTGTCTGTCTGTCTCTCTATCTCTTTATCTTCTATCTCTATTATCTATCTATCAATATATTAATAATAATCTCTCTCCCTCTCTCTCTCCTACATCATATCTATCTATCTATCTATCTATCTATCTATCTATCTATCTATCTATCTATCTATCTATCTATCTATCTATCTATCTATCTATCTATCTATTTCTTGTCTGCTATTCTTGAATACAGCTCACCTGTCTGGAACCCATACCACATCTCTGACATTAATACAATTGAATGGGTCCAGAAATATTTTACAAGAAGAGTTCTCCGCTCCTCTGAATACAACAAAATACCTTATACCACCAGACTTGAAATCTTGAATTTAGAAAACTTAGAACTCCACCACCTTCGACAAGACCTGTGTTTAACTCATAGAATCATCTATTGCAATGTCCTTCCTGTTAAAGACTACTTCAGCTTCAATCATAACAATACAAGAGCAAACAATAGATTTAAACTCAATGTTAACCGCTTCAATCTTGATTGCAGAAAATATGACTTCTGTAACAGAGTTGTTAATGCTTGGAACACACTACCTGACTCCGTGGTTTCTTCTCAAAATCCCCAAAACTTCAACCAAAAACTGTCTACTATTGACCTCACCCCATTCCTAAGAGGTCTGTAAGGGGCGTGCATAAGAGCACAAAAGTGCCTACCGTTCCTGTCCTATTGTTCTCTTTCATTATATCAAATTAATATAGTTGTTGCATACTTTTGCTTATATATATGTTTATATGATGTATTGTTGTTTTATGTTGATGTTTTTGTATACTGTTGTGACAAAATAAAATAATAATAATAATAATAACAATAATAGGAAGAAGGTCTTTAAAGCAAGGTGGCGATTGAGTGTATTTTCACATCTGGACCAAGAGGCAAGTTAGCATCCCTTGTCCCTGGCATCCAGTCAGACCCTGGAGTGTTTCTGATAACAACTCTGGGTAAAGGAGGGGGGGGCAAAGCATCTTCATCTATCAGGGTGCAGTTCCGCTAATGTTTCAGCCATTAAAAAAATAAAAAAAAATAGATTAATATATTTTGCTTGAAGGTTACTGCACTCAAGAGATAATTCTTTCTGTGCTCTCCCCCCACCCCCAACCTCTTCTCTACTACATGCAAAGCTTCTTTCTAATTCATCTGCTTTATGGAATTACAATCCAGGATGCTGGCAGACGAAGCAACACTGGGTTTTGCAAATCAAAGTGGAGGGGGAAAGGAAAAATATATATCTATATATATATTGGTGATTATTCTATACTCCATTTTCAGAGGCCTCTTTGCTGCGCAAACCACTTAGCTGGAATATTTATTGGACTCTTTAATTTCTATTCCTGGTGGAATCAGAACTCAAACAGCTTGTTACCCAATAAACTCTCAATGGGTTTTCCTCCCCTCCTTACTTGTAATCTGATTAGAGGAGCTGTCATTGACTTAAGAGTGTAAGCAGCTGATCTGACTTGCATTGAAAAGCTCCGTTAATGGTTCCTTCTTCCCAAAAAGTGATCAGTGACTGACATACTTAAATGCTATAGAACAATTTAAAAGTAGAATGCAGAAATTTGCACGCACGAGTGATGGGGTAAAGTTATATTTCAAAATCTCTCTCTCTCTCTCTCTCTCTCTCTCTCTCTCTGATATGAAAAGATAGATGAGAATTACAATGTGTCACTCCAAGATTGCAAACCTCTTGTTAAAACCTCTTCAACAGATGGTCCCTGCCAGGGAACGGATTCTACTATCAAATGGCTTTTACTATTAAGAGATCTATTCAATATCCAGCCAAATGTATCCCTCAAACACTCTGGAGATGTAGCTGAGCATTAATCTGACACTTCATGTTACATAGCACAAGGGCTGGTCTTTTAGAGTGGCCATAAATGGGCTGCAAATATCTGAGTGTCCGCTAGAGGGCAGCAGAGAAATTAAAAAAAATCTTTGCTACCATTTAGTGGTAAGGTCCGAATTGCAAGTATTTGAATGATGATTTGAATGGCGCTGAATGAGAAGTACTTACAACCAGTCTTTATTATTGTGACTGTATTAAAAAAGATCCATATTGAAATTTACGGAACCAGGCTCATTTGGCAAACATCTGGCAAAGAAAGATGATGAGCTAAAGATCTGCTCTCTTTTCTTCTTGATAATTATTCTTTCCCAATGGTGATTTTTAAAATCTAGGGTACAGTACACATTTAGGGCAGGGGTGAAATGCTACCGGATTAGACTGGATCGCGCGATCCGGTAGCGATCCCAGCCGGTAGTTCAGCGATCCAGTAGCAATGGTGGAGTGAAGCTCCACCCACCCACTTGGGTATCATTACTTCCTGGTTTTAACCAGGAAGTAATGTGTTTTTTACCTTCTGCACATACACAGAAAGTCTGTGCATGCATGTGTCACATGCGTGCGAGCAAAGCTAGCGCATGCACGTGGCGCATGCACTCACAAGCCAGTAAGGAAGGTAAGTAGATTTAACCCCTGATTTAGGGGTTATGTGTGCATTTTTAATTTGACTGGCTTACTGGTCCATTCCGTGCTCAAGAACACCTTGGATGTAAATAATAAAGCGGGTCTCTGTTTTGTCGCTCAGTTGCTGAAAACTCTCACTATAATTTTGAGAAACCTGTCCCATTTTTATCTTTCCCTCCAGTGGCCACGATTCAGCTTTGGGGCTGATCAGAAGCACTGCAAAACTAACCGTATCACCAGCAAAGAAAGCAGAACCTCAAAGCTACCGGTTTCTTTTTCTAATCTGCAGGAGGGGGCTGATTCTTGGGAATCAGTATGTTTTGAGATTGGGTATAAGGGCGGAAGCCATAATAAAAGGCCTCGCACAACCTAATGAGACCAAGTGGAGGGGCTGCATTTGATTTGTCTCCAATGCTTCAGAAAATTGGATTTTTATTAAGTTTTTGCACCTTAATTTCCTCTCCCTCCATTCCCACAAAAGATTATTACATAAAACACTGGTTTAAAAGCTGCCGCACAGCCGGAAGGAAGATAGTCTGTGCACTTCAAGATGTTTTATTGGTTTCTGTGAACATTAGGCATGGTGTTCTCACTGGCCACCTACCAGCAGACTCAGAGAAGAGGGGAAAAAATGAAAAGAGGAAAAAAAAGAGAGCTGAGTTGCTGCAATAAAATTTTTTAAAAAAGTTTGCAGGACAATTCGCCTTCCCTTTCAACTCCCCCTTAACTTTAGCTGTTGCGCGATTTCTTTATTCGTTCTTCCATTTGTCGTCTTCTTTTTAACAGACTCCTGATCTTTTACAGCTACGGAAAGCTCCGAATAAATTCAACTCTCTTGTTTCTTTTAGAAATTAGGCCCTTTTTAAAAAACTCCCCTGCTATTTTTTAGCATTTGTCACATTTTCAAACTCTAAAGGGAAATGTTCTTCTTTCTGTAAGTTTTCTGTTATTCGTATCCTTTTCATGTATTTATGTTTACATTTGTATCTGTCATAAAATACATGCTTGAGAAATAAATACAAAAAAAAAAACCAACGAAAAAAGTTAGTAAGGGTTTCGTGGGTAATGCAATGGCTTCTGATTAAGCTGCCTTGGTCTTTAGTGGATTGGAGTTACTCATCTCTTGGCAGCAAAAATAGAAATGTGTCTTTTGTCGGTGGATGCATTACCTAGCAGAAAGGAAAGGCTATGAAATGGCCAGAAACGGTACATAAAAAACCATATGTTGATAGATTTGGCCACAGGTAGTCCTCAAGTTGCAACCATTTGTTTAGTGACCATGGAAGTCACAACAGCACTGGGGGGGAAAAAGAGCGGTTTTTCAAACATATGAAACTGCAGAAAAAACAATTGCTACCAACCTGCCTCCCATTGAGGACCTGCATACTGCACGAGTCAAAAAGAGGGCTGTGAAAATATCTACAGACCCCTCTCATCCTGGACATAAATTGTTTCAACTTCTACCCTAAAAAAGACACTATAGAGCACTGCACACCGGAACAACTAGACACAGGGACAGTTTCTTCCCAAACGCCATCACTCTGCTAAACAAATAATTCCCTCAACACTGTCAAATTAACTATTAAGACTGTATTACTATTCTTCTTTTCATCCTTACTAGTACCTATCTCTTCCCACTTATGGCTATATCCATGTTGCTTGTATCTTTGCAACTTATATTGTTTTTATTGTTTCCTAGTATGATTTGGTTGCTTATTAGTATCCTATGACTATCACTAAGTGTTGTATCTTATCATTATTGATGAATATATTTTATTTTTTCTTTATGTACACTGAGCGCATATGCACCAAAGACAAATTCTTTGTGTGTCCAATCACACTTGGCCAATAAAAAATTCTATTCCATTCCATGCCATGCCATGCCATTCTAATTCTTCTATTCTATTTTATGCTATGCTATGCTATGCTATTCTAATACTTCTAATCTATCCTATCCTATCCTATCCTATCCCAGCCATTTTGCCATTCATCATTTCTACATGCTGATCTTTTGTATGAGATGATAGATATGGATAGATATGAGAAAGGCAACAGATCCCTGAGTAGCATTAAAATAATGGTGCATTGAAACATACTGCATTCCAAATCTAACATGATTTGATAAAGACAATTATCTTGGGCTGTTTGTCTCTTATTTCCTACCCAGACCTTAAGATTTCCCAGTTGATATCACCTGTTCCAAAACGGTTTACCGTGTTTCAGGTTTTTCCGACGTATATATTTATTTGATCATAACAGTGTTTCTACCAGCATATTTCAATCTAATAGATCTTCCCCAAGGCAGTGAACAATATAAAAGTGATAGTAATAACAAGCACAAAACAGAACTCAAAGCCAAAAAGCTATATAAAACAGACATAAATTTACTGATAGTTCAGAAGTCATTCAAATCTATTCATGAAACCAGCCAGAATTAGAAGCAAAAGCTTCTTGGGTGAGCTATGATCCTGTTGCCTGTGGGATAAAGAAACAAGAGGGGAATGCAATGAGTCTTTCAAGAAAACAGGCTAAAACTGTCATGCTTCTGATAACTGAAGGACACATGCAGGCACATATGTCATGCATGAAGAATCAGCACTACATATTATGTTCCAGTTAAGATGATTTATTGCTCGTGGTTGTTCACAAGAATCTAGTCAACTAATGGTCAGAACTAGATAAGAGTCAATAGAATTCAAGGTGGCTTGGATTTAAACCATTTGTGGGAATGTATTGACTCTAGAATAGAATAGAATAGAATAGAATAGAATAGAATAGAATAGAATAGAATAGAATAGAATAGAATAGAATAGAATAGAATAGAATAGAATGCAAGTAGAAAAAATAGGGACCACCTTTGGTGGGAAGGTAACAGCATTCCGTGCTCCTTTGGTGTTGAGTCATGACCACAGAGACGTCTTTGGACAGTGCTGGCTCTTCGGCTTTGAAACGGAGATGAGCACTGCCCTCTAGAGTCAGGAACGACTAGCACGTATGTGCGAGGGGAACCTTTACCTTTACCTTTACCTTATTGACTCTAGGCTGATTCCTCTCTTGACTCCACCACCAGGCTCTGCCTGTTCTTCTACGGCACCAATATTAAGTAGAAGATATGGAAATGCTTAAATAACCAAAAAGAAGAGAAGAGTTATAGACATAGAAAGGTGCCTTGTGACTGCCGCAAGTTTTTTTTTGCTGGGAATTATCACGGACTGTACAGTAATTGAGACTAAGCTGATTTTAAATCTAATAACAGCGGCAAGATTATTAATAGGACAGTATTGGAAGAAAAAAGAAGTACCTACAATAGGAGAATGGATATTGAAAGTTACCAATTTGGCTGAGATGGCAAAAATCTCAGCCTTTTTGGGTTTTTTTGTTTTTAGTAAAAAAGTTTTATTTCCATTTTCCAACAACCTATTCAATATACAGTCTCTTATTCAACATTAGTCATTAACTTTCATTTGTTACTTATTCGGACCTGCCCAGCTACCACTTCCTTCCTTAACAAATCTTTCCTCCTCCCTTCTCTACTTTCTTCTACTTTCTTCATCCTTCCTCTCCTTCGCTTTTCTACATCCTCTCCTCCTTCCCTACTCTTCTCTTCCACCCTTTCTAACCCTCTCTCTTTCCCCTTTCTTCTTCCTCTCCTTTTTTCTCAGCCTTTTTGAAAGACAATACGCAAGAAAGATATTTAACTGAATGGAAAAAATGGATTGACTATCTTCAAAACAGATATCAGACTAAGAGTTATCAGACTGCCTTTGAATGATTAGGATGTATTATTTTTGATTGTTTTGGGGGAGGTTAGGAATTGATGAGAATTGTAGGATTATAATTTAGTTAGGAAGGAAAATTTGTTAGTATATGTTTGATTTAATTTTACTATACCTTGTGTTTGTTCCGGGAAGTTGGGGGGGGGGAGGGGGAAAGGGGGGGAAAAGTTTGTAAAAAAATTTTCAATTAAAAAAGAAAAAGAAAGGTGTCTTGTGACCTGTCGGCTGCCAGCAAAGATGGCTGCAGAGTCAGATGAGGAGGAGGTGGAGGGAGACCCTGGGCCAGCTTCTGAACCTTTGAAAGGGTCTGATGAGGAAGCGGCATCAGAGACAGAGGCAGAGCCGGGGTCTTCCATTCTCCCCCAGGTGGAGAGGCAGCTGTCTTCCAGGCCTGAGCTGAGTGAGGGGGAGGAACAGATGGGGCCCATCCCAGATGTCCATATGCATAGAGAGGAGAGGAGAGCAAAGGAAAACAATAAGCCAGCTCTCAGGAAAAAGCAGACGTAGATGCTAGCCAGCCCCTCCCTGCCTGGGAAATAAATAGTAGGGGTTTTGGAGTGGCCAGTTGTCGCAGACGGCCGTTTGTTTTCTAGTATACAGCAAGCAATTTGGATTCCTTGGCCAGAACCAGGTTTGTTGGGACTAATTACGTTTGATTTTTTTTATTTATCCCTGTGAATAAAAGACTGCAACTGCCCTGCTATTTGTTTTACTCATAAGTAAACATCTTATCACTACTTGCAAAGGCTGGGTCAGAACAGAAGGCTAGAAAGGATCACATTCCAAAGAAACTGGAACAAAATCTAAATCCAAGATAAGACTCAGATTAAGTTAATATTCAATAATATTATAATAATAAACACTAACATGATAATAATATTATAATAACAATCATAGTCAAGGCTATGGTTTTCCCAGTTGCAATGTATGGCTGTGAAAGTTAGACCATAAGAAAGGCTGAGCACCAAAGAATTGACCCTTGGAACTATGGTGCTGGAGAAGACTCCTGTGAGTCCCTTGGACTGCAAGGTGATCAAGACTTTATAGACAGCTCTTCAGCTGATACAGTGCCTATCTCCAAACACAGCAATTATTTCTCGCTTTAATTTGCAACTTTTTGGCTCAAGCATTCTATTACCACCATCTTTTATTTCCTTTTAATTGAACTTTTTTCTCCCTGGTGGTACAAGGAACTAAATGTAGGTCCCCTAGTGTGTAACCCATGTGCTCAATTACTGAGCATTTGTCAAGAGAAAGTTGGGGCAACCTTCCGTGTGAACAATCCATAGAGAAAGTGTTGGTATAAAGAATAATTAAGAAGAGGTGGAATAGCTTTGAAATCCAAGAGCAGATTTGACATGGCTGGAGCCTAAAAGAAGAGAGGAAGGTGTGCAAACTGGCTTAGTGTTTTCGATTGTCAGTGGAGTGAGAATCCATGCAGTCGTTGGTCAAACAGAGAGTGATAATTTAAAGCAGAAGCTTGAGAGTCACAGATATATAGGGTTGACAACTTTCAGAACAAAGAAAAAAAGTTGGAGCGGGGAGAAAAATAAACAAGAAAAATGAAGGTCCAAAAGACAGAAGGTAGTGTCACTAACTATGCACTCAAAGCAATCGTCTGCTTGAATAAAAATGAACTGACTTTATAAAATATTCCCTTCTCCCACGGAACGAGAACGGAGAATAAGAGAATGATGGGAACAATAATCAGGAAAATTGTGCACGGGGAGGGATGACCTGAGAAACTGAAGACCACCTGCGAAGGGAAGTCCTTTCAAATTATGCTTTTTATAGCTTCTTTTTCTGCCCGCTGCCCTGGGTTCAGATCTTTTCATATCTCCCGTGCCAGATCTGTGATTATTAGAATGCCGGTAATGAACTGAGTGATGGATTCTTCGAGTAAATTATTTTGATTGCTGAGTGGCTGTCATTGGGCTGTGGTGCATATTTACCGAGTCTATCCTCCGCTTGTTTGCTGATGGCAGGGAAGCAGAGGGGAAGGGGAGAGAAATCAATTTGACTGCGATAGCTGAAGACTGCTAATTTTACTAAGTGACTTAATAGTTCCTGTAAATTCCTGCCTGACATTCATTTTGCCCCTCTTCAAAAGTCGCTTAGTTAAATTGATGGGCCGCACACGGTATGAAGCCAAACAGCCGTTCCTTCCTCTACTGAGGAGGCCAAAAATCAAATTGAGCAAAAGATACTGGATGTAGAGTCAGCTAAAAAAACACAAATGGTTAAATAAACGACGCAAGTTATAGAAAATTCTATATTTTTTCTTTTAGAATAGAATAGAATTTTTTATTGGCCAAGTGTGATTGGACACACAAGGAATTTGTCTTGGTGCATATGCTCTCAGTGTACATAAAAGAAAAATACGTTCATCAAGGTACAACACTTACAACACTTAATGATAGTCATAGGGTACAAATTTAACACTTAATGATACAACACTTAATGATAGTCATAGGCTACAAATAAGCAATCAGGAAACAATCAATATCAGTATAAATTGTAAAAATACAAGCAACAAAGTTACAGTCATAAGTGGAAGAAAATGAGTGATGGGAATGATGAGAAGTTTAATACTAGTGCAGATTTAGTAGCTAGTTTGACAATGTTGAGGGAATTATTTGTTTAGCAGAGTGATGGCGTTTGGGGAAAAAACTGTTTTTGTGTCTAGTTGTTCTAGTGTGCAGTGCTCTATAGCATTGTTTTGAGGGTAGGAGTTGAAACAATTTATGTCCAGGATGTGCAGGGTCTCTAAATATTTTCACAGCCCTCTTTTTGACTCATGTTGAAATCTGGTAGAACAACATTCCATCATTTTTCAATGGAGAATGTGGAAAGCCCTAATGTACACTTTAAAATGTTGTTTAGAAAAGAAACAAAAGTATCCAATTTTTCTGTCCAACACCAGGGGAAAAGATTAAAATCTCATTCTCTCCCCCCTGCCCGTCCCCCATGTTCACGTGGCCTACAATTTTGCCTATTTTCCACCACTTTCCTTCCTTAAAATGCTAAACGCATCTTTTAAAAATGGTCTTGTTTTAAAGGCTGGCAGTTTTCAATCTTGCTTCCTAAACGCCGTAGAATTTCTGTTATATCACATTCGATTTGCATTTCCTGGGGAATCATGAATTACAGCCGGACTAAATAGTGATTCAATAAATCTTTCCTTCTAATAGCAAGCTGAAATGGTTGGGTGTCAGTCAATTTGGAAGAGCTATAAGACCACACAGGAGCAAGACCGGGCTTCCTTATTGCATATTGCATATTCAAGGAACTTGGAGAAATAACTTCTAACTCGTGGTGTTTTTTTGTGGGCTTTTTTTGCTGTTTATTTTTTTATTTTTTACATACGCGCATCTATTAAGAAAACCACAAGAGAGCCCAACTTATAAAATGGGACTTAGAAAGCATGCCGTTCCATCTAGAAAGTTTTGCATTCATTCCTCAGTAGTTCTAATTAGCTGCATGGTTTTTTTTTAATCTGCTTTGCTCTAACACCTTATTTTATTAGTTTTATTTCACCGTCTTAACATTTTAACTCATTCCCATCACATCCAGAGCTGCTGTACACAACAGCCTCTGAGCCAGTCCAGAACACGAAAGTTTCAATAAGCCAAAGGCAGACCAGTCAAACCTGGCTAGTTGGCTCAGCGGTTAAGACACTGAGCTTGTTGATCGGAAAGGTCGGCAGTTCGACGGTTCGAATCCCTAGTATGGGTCTCCTGCAAGAGCAGGGGGTTGGACTAGATGACCTCCAAGGTTCCTTCCTACTCTGTTAAGACAGGAAGACCTCCACGATTAAAAAAAAATTATTATTTTTGTGAGAACTAGCAACTTGCTGGTCTCTGTTTCCCTCCCACCCCCACTTCCATATCACTTAACAAATGAGGCAGACCGGTTTAAAAAAAACCCCAGTATAATCTAAAAAAAGCAAATGAATATTATTATTTTTTATTTATTTATTTTATTTATTTTTATTTATTTACATTTATATCCCGCCCTTCTCCGAAGACTCAGGGCGGCTTATAGTGTATAAGGCAAGCTGTGTATATTAACCAAGCTGGGGCTGAACCAGGGTGAAATGCTCCTGGTTCGGACGGGATCTCCTGATCCAGTAGCAACGATGGTGGGTGGTTCGGAGAACTGGTAGCAAAAATCCCTGCCGCCCCCATGCCCAGCTAAGCCGCATGATCATCAGAGGATTTTTGTTTTTGTTTTTGTTTACTTTTAAAAGCATTTTTTCTTCGGCTGATCTGCTGGGATCGTTAGAACCTTTTAAAAGCATTTTGCAAAAAGAATGCTTTTAAAAGGCTCTGACAATCCTAGCTGAGTTGCCTGATCGTCAGAGCTTTTGGTAGAAAAAATGCTTTTAAAAGGTTCTGATGATCCCAGCTGAGTTGCCTGATTGTCAGAGGCTTTTTTTTCTTTTAAAGGTAAAAAAAAATGCTTTTAAAAGAAAACATAAGTCTCTGATGATTAGGCAACTCATCTGGGATCGTCAGAGCCTTTTAAAAGCATTTTTTTACAACTTCTTTGGCCAAAGAGGTTGTAGAAAAAATGCTTTTAAAAGTAAAAAAAAATAAAGTTGGCCACGCCCACCCAGTCACATTACCCCTCCCACCAAGCCACACCCACAGAACCGGTAGTAACAAATTTTACATTTCACCACTGGGCTGAACTGTGCAGAAATGTGAAGTATGTTGACTCTAGTTAAAGCTGATTTTTAGATATTAGCTTCATAGATACGTTTAGGGCTGTAATAATCACCTCCGGATTTTCTTTGTTGGTTAAGTATCTAGAAAATATTCCAAATAGAGGATTGTTTTCAGATTGATTCCCCAAAGTCCACATGTAAAAAATTAAATTCTGCATCTAATCTGTCAGGCTGCGTCTTTGCCTGTGGTGGTTTAAACATTTATCAGCACTGAAGGCCAAGCCAGGGTTGATGGTATCGACCACATGTACTTAGAATAGCTAAAATGATCAATTTTAGGTTGGAAATCCGAGCGGTCCCAGTGAACCCCCTTAATAGCCTTCAAGCACAGACATTTGTCAATCTAATTATTCCACAAAATGACATTATTTCTTTCAAGTATAATATCCGTGAATAGGATTTAAGAAGGGTTATCAAAATCGATGCTTTCTTATTTTTTGCATTTTGCATTTCTTACAAGCTCCATTGGACAGTTTGCTGCTGCCTTGGTGTAGCTGGGGTAATTTAGGAAACTTCCTTTTAGAATAGAATAGAATTTTTTTATTGGCCAAGTGTGATTGGACGCACAAAGGATTTGTCTTTGGTGTATATGCTCTCAGTGTACATAAAGAGAATAAAATACATTCATCAAAAAGCATAAGATGCAACATTTATCAAATTCGTACTGGGAAACAAAAACAATATAATTGAAAGACACAAGCAACATGGATATAGCCATAAGTGGGAAGAGATAGGTGTAGTAAGGAAGAGAAGAATAATAGTAATACAGTCTTAGTAATTAATTTGACAGTGTTGTGGGAATTAATTGTTTAGCAGAGTGATGGCATTCAGGAAAAAACTGTCCTTGTGTCTAGTTGTTCTGATATGCAGTGCTCTATAGCATCATTTTGAGGGTAGGAGTTGAAATAGTTTATGTCCAAGATGCAAGGGGTCTGTAAATATTTTCACAGCCCTCTTTTTGACTCGTGCAGTATACAGGTCCTCAATGGAAGGCAGGCTGGTAGCCATTGTTTTTTCTGCAGTTCTAACTATCCATTGAAGTCTATGTTTGTCTTGTTTGGTTGCAGAGCCAAACCAATCAGTACTCAATAATTCCTCTGTAGAACTGAATCAGCAGCTCCTTGGACAGTATGAGCTTTCTAAGTTGACGCAGAAAGAACATTCTTTGTTGAGCTTTTTTGATGATGTTTTTGATGTTAGGTATCCATTTTAAGTCTTGAGATATGATAGAACTAGAAACTTGAAGGACTGTACTGTTGATACTGTGAGGTCTAGTATTGTAAGAGGTGGTAGTATAGGAGGTTTTCTTCCAAAATACACCATGTTATTATTAAATGGTATTTAATTTATTATTAAATGTATTTATTATTAAATGCTTAGCACCCTATTACCCCTTACTTTGAATGTTGGGATAAACATGAAAAGTGGGATGAAAATTTATTTATTTATTTATATTTAAATTTTATTACTGCCCAGCCTACCATGCGGTAACTCGGGGAGGCTTACAATATGAAAAAATAAAACTGTATAAAACCTAATATAGGTAGAAGTTGATTTACAACCATAATTGAGCCCAAAATTTCTGTTGCTAAGCAAGACATTTGTTAAGTGAATTTTGCCATAGTTGTTAAGTCAGAGTTTACTTTATTGATTAGCCTATAGGCCATATCAAAGCACAGCGTTCCAAATGCAAATTATTGCTAAAATCTGATAAAAACAATTTAAAATAAAATTGGAATAAAATACAATTTTAAAATGAAATTGGAATAAAATAATTAACCAGATCAAAGCATTGTAATCATGTATTCTTTCTTTCCGTTAACATTGTATTCTATTCCCAAAGGTGCTTTTTTTTTTTCAAGAGGCAACTGGACTTTCTGGATTTTCTTTGAAGATGTTTCACTTCTCATCCAAGAAACTTCTTCAGCTTTGGATTCTATAATTCATTGCCGCAAGATTTTCCTGAAAATTGATGATGGTCTCTTGTCACGCTTTTCCTACCAAAACCCCTACCCTGTTCAGCCACAAAATATCTTTGATATAAATGATACACATTTATATTAAGTTGCAGTTTGTCATTATTAAAGCGCTCCATGGCTTAGGACTGGGATACCTTCGAGACCGCCTTCTGCCACCGATTGCCTCCCAACGACCTGTGCGCTCCCACAGAGCGGGCCTCCTCAGGGTGCCGTCGACCAAACAATGTAGGTTGGCGGCCCCCAGGGGGAGGGCCTTCTCTGTGGTGGCACCAGCCCTGTGGAACGAGCTTCCTCCGGGATTACGACAACTCCCTGACCTCCGGACCTTCAGACGTGAACTGAAGACTCTATTATTTCAGTGCGCTGGACTAGCCTAAGATAAAATGTTTTAGCAATTTTAATGGGTTTTTTATTGGTTTTTACTGTTTTAGTGATCAGGCCATGATAATATTTAGTTTTAACTGGGTTTTAATGCTTATTTATTATATTGTTTTAATATGCCTGTGAACCGCCCTGAGTCCTACGGGAGATGGTGCGGTATATAAGTTTGATTAATAAATAAATAAAATAATATTATTCAATTATTTCATGTTTTCTCGTGTTATTGCTTTTATTTTATTATATAAAAGTGTATATACTAATATTCCCCCTTCTCTTATTTCTATCTCTTATTCTTTTAATCATGTCACCCTTTATTAAGAGGTGTTTTCTTTCTATCCTGCCTAATTTCTAATCATGTCACCTACCTAAAAAAAGAAAAGAAAGAGAGAGAGAAGCAAAAGCAAATCAGAACAGCAACAAAAAAGAGAGGTCATCTATCCATCGTCTCTTGCCCGCTTCAATACTTTTATTGCTATGCTTTTCTCAACTTTCTGGGGACTGACAGAACAATCTAAACTACCTTGGACCACTCCTTGAGGTGAGGGCTGTTGAGATGCTATTTATCCCCCAAATGAAGTACAGATAGTTCTCAACGTATGTCCACAATTTCCATTGCTAAGCAGAACAGTTGCTAAGTGAGTTGAGGCACATGTTACGACCTTTTCGGCACAGCTGTTAAGCACATAACTGCAGTTATTAAGTGAATCTGGCTTCCCTCATTGACTTTGGATTAAAGAGCATAATTATAAAGTTGTTTGGAAATGGTATTTGACTCCAGTAAGATTGTCACAAATGGATAAAAAAATTAGTAAAAAATGTTGGAGATGTGAAAAGGAATTGGGGACTTATGAACATATGTGGTATAAATGTGATAAGGTTAAAAAGTTTTGGCAACAATTGGAGAAAATGATATTTGAAATGATGGGGAAAGTAATAACATTGAGAGTGGAAACTATATTATTGTTGGTAATTAAGGAAATAGAATTAACAAAATATGAAAAAGAATTGATTAGAATTATGTTTATAATAGGTAGAATTATAATAGCTAGATATTGGAAACTAGATGTGATTTTTAGAATAGAAGAGTGGAATTCTGAAATGTGGAAATTAGCTCTAAATGATAAAATGACATGTGATATTAAAATTAGAAGTGGTGTGTATAAAGAAGATATTTTCTGGAAGACTTGGAAACCATTTGTGAACTATGCACTTGGAACATTGGACGCTTCGGTACCTGTACCTCGAGAACGTGGATTTTGGCAATCATGAGGATATATCCGAAGACCCAAATCTTCCTTTTTTTTATGTATAGCACAAGGGTGGAAAATGTATTTTCTTTTCTTTTTTTTGTTCGTAATGTTAAAAAAATAAAAAAATAAAATTAAAAAAAAAAGTGAATCTGGCTTCCCTCATTGACTTTGCTTGTTGGAAGCTAGCTGGGAAGGTTATAAAAGGTGATCACATGACCTCAGGACAGTGCAAGTGTCATAAATATATACCAGTCACCAAGCACCTGGATTTTGATCAGGTGACCAAAATGGGGATGCTGCTGTCATGGTCATAAGCATGAAAGTGGATCGTAAGTCACTTTTTCAATGTTGGTGTAACTTTGGATGGTCACCAAATGAATGGCTCTAAGTCAAGGACTACCGGTATCCAGGAGTGATGGCAATTAAAAGAAAAGTTGGTAATAACTCTCCGTTTTCCTCAGCTGTCTTTGAAGGATCCGGCAAGAGAGAAAAAGCTTTCTAAGAAATAGAATTTCCACCCAGCAAACTCCCAATTTATTTCCGCATTCTATTCCAAAGCACTTATTCCAATCATCTATCTTAGCCCAAGGCACCCCAAAGTGCAAAATTATATTATTATGTAAAGATATGCTGCCACAATCACGGAAACTCTGCAGAATATTCAGGGGGGGAAAAAGTGACTTAAAATAAAAGAAATATTCCCACTGTAGTAATTTTGCTATCTCATCAAGCTGAAATTAATTCTATTTCTAGAGAAAAGAAATACTACAAGGATAGAATTTATTCTCTGCTATTTAATGGGGACGTAATAAAATTTTCGTGCTGTAATGTATAGGATTAAGAGACCCCTGTGAGGGTGTAACCATCAAATTTGATCTCTCCTCAGTCCTGGTCAAATTATCTATAATTTGGAGGAAGGCCTGTACAGCATAACAAATGTTTTAAGTTCCAGGGGGGAAAAAAATGCAAATTAAAAAGGAAAAGAAAGCGGATGAATCTAGGATTTATTCAGATTTTGCGGTGTTCGTGGGTGCAGATTGGTGGTGGTTATAAGAAAATCATAACATTTAATGGTAAGGGGAGGATGACTCATTTTAAACAGATATAAAAAAAAGTTATTCTTTTTTCAACACCTTTGTTTTCTGCTGTTACCGGTTCCCCACTCCCCCCAAAGAAAAGGAAAATAATTGAAAGAGGAAAAATGAAAGACTTGGCACAGGGAAAAATGGAAATGCTTCCTTGACTTACCACTTGCAGGCTAATGTCCAAAGACCAAGATGTGCTCAATAGAAACCACATTTACATTTCTCGTACAGAGTCATTCTGAAAGTCAGAATCCTTATTCATATCCTATTTACCAGCTCAAGTTATTCGTGGATGTCGCACAGCGACAATGGACAGTCCCGGAATCGGGACCCATCCCGAACGGTCAAGATAAAGGACTTTATGGTGTGGCCTCGAATTTAGATCTCCCATTGAAAGAAGGGAGGGAGGGAGGAAGAAAGGAAGGAAGGAGGGAGGGAGGACATAGGGAGGGAGAGGAAAGAAGGAAAGGAACAAAGAAGGGAGGAAGGACAGACAAAGGGAGAAGAGAGGATGTGTTCAATAGAAATAACTGGGAAAAGACATCTCCCATTCTAGGAAGGAAGGAAGGAAGGAAGGAAGGAAGGAAGGAAGGAAGGAAGGAAGGAAGGAAGGAAGGAAGGAAGGAAGAGGGAAAAGAAGGGAGGGAGGAAGATAGGGAAGGAGGACACAGAGAGGGAGACAGGGAGGGAGGGAGACTGGGAAAACAAAAATAACATCCCAGAAGAAGACAGTGTAAAACCATTTCCATCTCCATGAACATATCCATGAAGTTACCTGGAGACGAATTAAACTTGAGGGGTTGTTGACTTTATCTTCTGCTGCCTCTAACATCTGTGTTTAATTATCCAACTAGGGGATGCCTCCATAGATATAGGGCAGGGATTATATCACGTGTTGGCCATGCCCACCCCTAGTTTAGCAAAGGGGGTGGAGTCCAGATACGTTTGACACCCCTGATATAGGGGAACCAAAAGAAGGTTGCTTAGAGGAGAAATTCCAGTTAGGGTTAAATGTTAACTCCTGATATAATTCAATCCCTCCTAATGCAATTTTTTGGTGGGAGTCAAGAGACCATCAAGGGAGGACAATATGATAGAAGTATCTTTTTAAATGCCTCTTGGCTTTATGCACTTGATTTATGGCAAGGCATCCAGGAACAAAGAAAAAAGTCAGACATTAAACCCTACTTTCCAGTTCCAAATTGAAAAACACATGAAACTGAAACTCGGTGGATTCGGAAGAATTAAAACACACCCAACAGAGTCAAGAAATAGAAGCAGCACTCTTGAATAAATAGGACCAAAGTTTGCAGGTCAAGCTGTGTGTATTTTTGTCAAAAGAAGTCCTTGTGTGAGTATTACAATTGGGATCTTTGTTGTTTTCAACGGCATTATTCAACGTCTTTCCCGAAACAAGACAGTTCACAAAAAAGGGCAAAGTTTAATTTTGTTTGATGTTTACTCAACTCTCTTGTCTTCTGACAGGGAAATCTGTCAGTGGTATAACTAGCAAATGAAACCGGTATGTTAAAAGTATCTATTTATTTTTAATGCAACTTTCATACATTAATTCATTTCTGTGGGTGGTAGAAAGATGAACCGGCATTGCTGTTCCCGGAATGATGGTTCTGATTTGATTTAAAACAAAACAAAACAAAGATGCTCTTTTAGAAACAACCCCCTCAAAAAAGATGTGCCTTTAGAAAATCCACCCCCCCCCCAAAAAAAACAGAAGTTTGCACTAAATCATTGGATTTAATTGAGCAGCAACAACATACATCTATTTGTACTGCTCTGCAAATAATCTCTCCCATTTATTATCATTTATTTTTATCGCACCTTTATTATTTTTATAAATAACTCAAGGAGGCTAAATATATCTAATACGCCTTCCTCCTCCCATATCCTGAATGTCAATAGAAACAACTCTGTGAGGAGGGTTGGGCTGAGAGAGGGGGACTGTCCCAAAGTCCCCCAAAGTCGGCTTTCGTTGATAAGGCAGGACTAGAACTCACCATCTCCTGGGAAATGGCCTAAAGTTGATCAGCTGGCTTTCATGCCTAAAATGGGACTAGAACTCACCATCCTCCTGGTTTCTAGCTTGGTGCCTTCACTACTAGATCACTTGCAGTCCCCAGAAAATGGCTGTCCCTTTTAACTGGAAGCAACTGTCATCTAATAGAGAGTGGAGAACATGACTGGAGACATAGACAACTAGACACAAGAACAGTTTTTTCCTGAACGCCATCACTCTACTAAACAAA
This sequence comes from Ahaetulla prasina, assembly GCF_028640845.1. Classification (NCBI taxonomy): domain Eukaryota; kingdom Metazoa; phylum Chordata; class Lepidosauria; order Squamata; family Colubridae; genus Ahaetulla; species Ahaetulla prasina. The sequence continues at coordinate 11,095,143 of NC_080549.1, read as the reverse complement.
TAATTTCCTCAACGCTGTCAAACTATTCACTAAGGCTGCATTACTATTACTATTAATCTTCTCATCGTCCCCATCACCCATCTTCTCCCACTTATGACTGTATGTGTCAGTTTTGGAAAGCAATTTTCTTTTTGCTTCTTAACTGCCACATATTTTAGCTGGGGAAGTTGGGAGGAGGTTGTTGTTGGAGTGGTAGAAAGTTAGTGATAACAACATTCTGTATTCAAGGATTTTTGCCTGCATCTGATGTAGACTGCCTGAAGATTGTATCCAATTGACTGTGAAGAGTTGACTGGACAATGTGATGAACTTCTGGGTGTGGGGCAGGGCTGTGAACTGTCAACTGGGTGTGGAAAACCTGGAAGCTTTCAGTTTTGGGTTTTCCCAGCTGTGCCAACATGACATCTCTAATAAATTGGAACTTTGAGGAACCTCAAGCCTCAGAGCTTTATTTCATTGGGAGTTGTTCCTTGGAACCCTGACAGTATGACTGTAACTTTGCTGTTTGTATCCTTATGATTTATATTGATATTGATTGGTTCCTGATTGCTTATTTGTACCCTATGACTATCATTAAGTGTTGTATCTTAGAATCCTTGATGAACGTATCTTTTCTTTTATGTACACTGAGAGCATATGCACCAAAGACAAATTCCTTGTGTGTCCAATCACACTTGGCCAATAAAGAATTATAATCTAATCTAATAGCATTTTGGCCCAGCCAACAGAAGAGAATCCTATTCTTTAGTCCTTAGAATAATATTCAGGCTGCTACCCCCAAAACCCCAACCACATGTTCTTCTTTTCCAGAGAAGGAGGTTGAATGCATTACTCAAAATTTTCCTCAAAGCCTCAGCATCTTTTCGTGCTAAGCTTCCGTTTTAAAGAGGCATTGGGGGGGCTGCAAGAGCCACTTTGGAGCACTCTATCCAAGATGGGTGGGAGGGAAGGTTTCCCCTCCGTTTTAGGCTCTAAAGCACAGTGCTGCAATAGCAAACAGCTGCTGTGCTCCTTCCCACAGGTAGCAGTATTTCAACAGTGAGGGAAACCAGGTCTCTGGAAGAAAGTGGACCATATGCTTCACTTTTATATACATTTCTTTATGGAAAGAAAGAGTGAACGAATAGCAGGTGACATACATCCTTAAATCTATAGGCTCTTTCAGGTATTTTACCTTTTTCCCAGAATTATTTATTTATTTTTTATTTATTTGATTTTTATACTGCCCTTCTCCCGAAGGACTCAGGGCGGTGTACAGGCAACAATAAAATACAGACACTACAGTATACAATTTAAAATGCAGGTTAAAAAACTTATTATAATTAGCCTAGAACTTTAAAAATTTATAAAAACCAAAACCCCATTTAAAATTAGTAAAAAATTTAAAATTGATAAAATTTATGTAATTTAAAATTTAAAATTTAAAATTTAAGCCAGCCCCGCGCGAATGAAAAGATGTGTCTTCAGTTCGCGGCGGAAGGTCCGAAGGTCAGGTATTTGGCGTAAGCCCGGGGGAAGTTCGTTCCAAAGTGTGGGAGCCCCCACAGAGAAGGACCTTCCCCTGGGGACCGCCAGCCGACATTGCTTGGCGGACGGCACCCTGAGGAGTCCCTCTCTGTGAGACCGTACGGGTCGGTGGGAGGCATACGGTAACAGCAGGCGGTCCCGTAAGTACCCAGGCCCTAAGCCATGGAGCGCTTTAAAGGTCGTAACCAACACCTTAAAGTGCACTCGAAAGGCCACAGGTAGCCAGTGCAGTCTGCGCAGGAGCGGTGTTACGTGGGAGCTACGCGAAGCTCCCTCTATCACCCGCGCAGCTGCATTCTGGACTAACTGAAGCCTCCGAGTGCACTTCAAGGGGAGCCCCATATAGAGAGCATTACAATAATCCAAGCAAGAGGTAACGAGCGCGTGAGTGACTGTGCACAAGGCATCCCAATCAAGGAAGGGGCGCAACTGCCGAACCAGGCGAACCTGGTGGAAGGCCCTCCTGGCGACGGCCGTCAAATGGTCTTCAAACGACAGCCGTTCATCCAGGAGGACACCTAAGTTGCGCACCCTATCCTTTGGGGCCAATTACTCGCCTCCAACAGTCAGCTGCGGCTGCAGCTGACTGAATCAGGATGCTGGCATCCACAGCCACTCCGTCTTGGAGGGATTAAGCTTGAGCCTGTTTCTCCCCATCCAGACCCGTACGGCTTCCAAACACCGGGACAGCACTTCAACAACTTCATTGGGGTGGCCCGGGGTGGAAAAGTACAGCTGAGTATCGTCAGCGTACAGCTGGTAACTCACCCCGAAGCCACTGATGATCTCACCCAACGGCTTCATATAGATGTTGAACAGAAGGGGCGAGAGAATCGACCCCTGCGGCACCCCACAAGTGAGGCACCTCGCGGTCGACCTCTGCCCCCCTGTCATCCAGCGCTGTCCGAAGACGTCTCCGTGGTCATGTGACTGGCATGACTCAATGCCAAAGGCACATGGAACGCTCTTACCTTCCCACCAAAGGTGGTCCCTATTTTTCTACTTGCATTTTTTTTACGTGCTTTCGAACTGCTAGGTTGGCAGAAGCTGGGGCAAGTAATGGGAGCTCACCCCATTATATGCAGCACTAGGGATTCGAACTGCTGAACTGCCGACTTTTCGATCAACAACCTCAGCGTCTTAGGTTGTCTGAGGATCGACAACCTCACTGAGCCACTGCGTCCATTTATTATATATTTATGAGTATGTATCTAATAAGAGGAGTGTGTACATAGATCTTCTTTAAGGCTTATTTCTTCATAAAGCCTGCTCACACTTTTTAAGTTAACTTGCCTTTTCCCCTTTTCCTGGGTTTTTTTTTTCTTTCCCGGATTTAAACCCCACTAAAGTACTTGAAACTCAACAGCGATAGCTGACATTTCTTCTGTAGCTTGAATTCATTTTAGAAAACTGTCTGGCTGTATGAAATGTAGAAAGTGGGGAAGGGTCTCGCTTCGTACGGCTGTTTTCTTTGCCTCTCTCTGTTTGTCTTTTTAAGTTCTTGCCTGGCTGAGAAGAAGGAGCACCTGCTTGAGGTGGTGTCAGCTGAATTTCATCCTTTTAAATTAAGCATCACTTGTTGAAGTGGCTTCAACCTGTATTCTGCTAAAGCAAATGCAATTCCAGATTTATTTTGTTTGCGGACGAGCTAACTCAATCAGAAGCGAGAGCAACTCGCAGGCATATCCCTTGGGGTCTTCTGTTCCACCATGATTTGATTGGGTTTCTTGTAGGACTCTCAAACTTTTTGCCTGATTTGATTTTGGGCTGGCGTGTGTGTGTGTGTGTGTGTGTGTGTGTGTGTGTTTATGTGTGTGTCTCCGGCTGCAGAATTGGAGAAGGCAAACTGGGAAAAAAAAAACAGCCAAAGAGGTAAGTTTTGCTATCTGTATAATGACAGCAGTAGAATTCGCAATAATCAGCTCTGATATTAATAATATATTGTTTTATAATATAGAAAGCAGGAATGCGGTGGCTCAGTGGCTAAGACGCTGAGCTTGTCAATCGAAAGGTCGGCAGTCCAGCGGTTCGAATCCCTAGTGCTGCGTAACGGGTTGAGCTCCTGTTACTTTTTTTTTTAATTTATTTCATTTTGTCACAACAGTATACACAAACATTGTCAAATAAAACAACATATCTAGAAGAATATATATATATATATATATATATATATATATATATAAGTAAAAAATATGCATCAACTATATTAATTTGATATAATGAAGGGAACAATAGGACAGGAACGGTAGGCACTTAGCAGTTCGAAAGCATGTAAAAAATGCAAGTAGAAAAATAGGGACCACCTTTGGTGGGAAGGGAACAGCGTTCCATGCACCTTTGGCATTGAGTCATGCCAGCCACATGACCATGGAGACGTCTTTGGACAGTGCTGGCTTTTCGGCTTTGAAACGGAAATGAGCACTACCCCCTAGAGTCAGGAATGACTAGCACATATATGCAAGGGGAATCTTTACCTTTAATATAGAAAGCAAATGTAGATTTGTCTATCCACGTCTATCATATTTGCAATTTCATCTGCTAGGAAAGGAACTACCCTTTTTAAATATATATATATATTAGACTACGTGCCCAATGACAGATGTTTCATACACATCTCCTAATTTTGAGACACGATAAGAAAAACAAATTTACAAGTTTCAGGGCATTCTAGATAGGATGAATTTCAGCGGTTCAATTTAGGGCCATCTTGGAGGCCCGCAAGGAGTATAAAAAGGGTGAGATAGCAGCCTCCCACTCCATTTCCACGGCTCCCATTTTTAAATTTATTTTTATCCCAAAGTTATTCTTTTTACAAATAACTCAAGGCGGTGAACATACCCAACATATCCTCCTATTTTCCCCACTACAATGCCGTGTGGTAGGTTGGGCTGAGAGACAGAGAGTGACTAGCCCAGAGTCACCCTGCTGGCTTTGGTGCCTAAGGCCCGACTAAGATTCATGGTCTCCTGGTGACTGGCTCAAAGTCACCAGCTGGCTTTTGTGTTTAAAGCAGGACTAGAATTCACAGTCTCCTATTTTCTAACCACTGGACCAAACTGCCTTTTTCTTTTAAGAAAAGCAAGCAGGCAAAATGTGTAATGTTCTTAAAAATAAGCTCTTTGGTTCCTCCTTCCCTTTTGAAGAGCACCATTTTTTCAATAAGAAAAAGGCAAAATATGGAATTTTTTGAATAATCTGCACGCATTTAAAACTAAGGAAGAACTTCAAACATCTTCTCACCTCTCCTCCCCCCCAAACTCAACAGTGAAACCCTATGCCATGTGTTTGCTGACCTCCCTCCACCTAATTAATTTCTCCGAGGAGAAATTTCCTAATGGTGAGAACTCATGGATAACACGTAGGAATGGAATCACAAAAAATGAATTCATCAAAACAAGAGTTATTTTGGGGTCTCTAAGAATAGGGAGCCGCTCTGAGCTTTAAAAGGCGGCAAGGTTAAGATCCTTCTATTGGAAGAAATGTCCTTCTGGGTTCAGTTCCAAATGGGGAGAAAAAGACACTGGAAACATGGTGGCTGTTTGGAAAGATGGTTTTTAATGGTGGAGAGGATCACATGCTTTGAAGACCTTGGGTGAAGAGGAAAAAAAGGGAAGAGATGCTGAGAGTGCCTGGGTTTTATGTCCTCTCTGGGCTTTTGAAATTGAGCTTGTGTTCTGATTGGTTGTCAGACTCCCATGGGGCCACGCAGGGGTAACTTTGTAGGTTGTGTTTTTGAGCTTGGTTGAGCCTTGCTGGGTGATGATGTAATGAAAGGGGTTTGAGATTCCTATTATAGCTCTGTCTGAAGGAGGTAGATCTTTGTTATGTAGAATGGACTGGCCCAGGCCTTAATGGCCCATTGACAAAGGTGGGGGGCAGCTGACTTTCTGACTCCCTTTTAGGAAAAATATTCTGCCCTTTTAATATTTCCTAAAATAACTCATTTTCCTAGGAGAGGGATGGATGCTAACTTTCTGCACTTCCTTTGTATGTGAAAAGGTGGGAAGGTAAAAGAAAAGTTTTACGGTGATTGTTCGGCTTTTGAAAACTCGATTCCTTCCTTGGCATCTCAACTTGTTCAGAGGTGCCGAAACCTTGAGACAGCTTAAGAGGTCCTTCTATGAACAGCTGCTTTGAGCGAAACCAACAAGGAGGCTCAACAACTTTCTATCCTCCTTTGTAGAACGGAATTAGCATTCTTAAATCCCACTTGGTCGGCAGGATGCTAGGGTTTGTCACCTTGTCGCAGGTGCTCATTCCAGCCTTTGTAGCACCAGCTGAGTGTTTTTCAATCTCTCTCTTTCTCTCTTTTTGTTGGTGCTTGTATGTGTGTCTTTTTTTTTTTTTTTTGGCTTTTGCTTTGGTTTTATTTGGAAATAAAATGTTTGGGCGATGGAAGGCACCCAGAAAGCATAGCAAAATTCTGCAGAATGGGCTTTTTGAACGTATGTGTGTATCGTTACTAGTCATAAGAATAGAATAGAATAGAATAGAATAGAAAAGATATGTTCATCAAGAATTCTAAGGCACAACACTTAAGGATAGTTATAGAATAGAATAGGATAGGATAGGATAGGATAGGATAGAATAGAATAGAATAGAATAGAATAGAATAGAATAGAATAGAATAGAATAGAATAGTATTTTTTATTGGCCAAGTGTGATTGGACACACAAGGAATTTGTCTTGGTGCATATGCTCTCAGTGTACATAAAAGAAAAGATACCTTCATCGAGGTACAACATTTACAACACAAATGATGGTCAATATATCAATATAAATCATAAGGATTACCAGCAACAAAGCTACAGTCATACAGTCATAAGTGGAAAGAGATGGGTGATGGGAACGATGAGAAGATTAATAGAACTGCAGATTTAGTAAATAGTTTGACAGTGTTGAGGGAATTATTTGTTTAGCAGAGTGATGGCCTTCGGGAAAAAACTGTCCTTGTGTCTAGTTGTTCTGGTGTGCAGTGGATAGGATGATGGTGATGAAAATCCATTAGCATAGAGCTGTGATGGCGTACTGATGGCATGCATGCCGGAGGTGGCACGCAGCGCCCTCTCTAATGGCACACGAGCCGTTGCCCCAGTTCAGCTCTGCTATGCATGCACATGGTCCTCCCGCTGGCCAGTTGGTCTTTGGGTATCTGCTACAGCTGTGTGTGTGTGTGGGAGTCACGTGCATGTGGTGGGTTTCAAAATTTTTACTACTGGTTCTGTGGGTGCGGTTTGGTGGGCGTGGCAGGGGAAGGATACTGTAACATCTCTGTTGTGTCTCCATCCTCACTCTGGAGTAACGAGCTGGCCTTCAGCCAGTGGATACACGGCTCTTATCTGGCCAGGAAAACGCAGCTGCCTGCCAAAAAGTTCAAACAGATTAAGACTTCAGCTCACTTCGACACGGTTCAGCTAATTTGCTTCCCGTAGAACTGAAAGCAGTCCCAAAACTCTTTATATATCCTGTGGGGTGGGGCTCCTGCCCCACCCTTCCCTTTGATGATGCTGCCTCTCTAATCTTCTGAAGCGCGGCTCAATCCAGGCTTGATTGGTATGATTATTAGCTGTGTCTGCCTGAGGAAGGGAGGAATCAGGGGATGTTGGTCTCATTAGGTCCTCCAACTGGCCTGGTTCTGGCTCCTGGAGCCGGGCCAAAGGAATCGGTGCTCCTGAGGTAAGCCTTACCGGCCCTTCCCCCTCACTCTCAGAGTCACTTTCGGGCATGGGGCCAGGTTCGGAGGCTAGAGCCACAACAATCTCCATTCCCACCCCACTCCAGGGGAAGGTTACTGCAAAATCCCCATTTCCTCCCAATCAGCTGGGACACTGGAGACAGAGAGTAGATGGGGGTGGGGCCGGTCAGAAGTTTTACTACCGATTCTCCAGAACTGGTCAGAACCCTCTGATGTGCGGGGTGTGGGGTGTGTGTGTGGGGCCTTACGTATGTATGTGGGGCAGGGTGTGTGCGGGGCACACGTGTGCATGTGCGGGGTGTGGGGTTGTGCAGGGGGTCTCACGTATATGCGGGGGGGGGGGCCGGAGTGTGTGCGGTGTGCATGCGTGCATGTGCTGGGGGCAGGGCGCATGTGGGGGAGCACATGCATTGCATTTTTGGGGTCCGGGCACACATGCGCACATTTGCGCAAGCTTGGGCTTTGGGCACTCTGTCCAGAAAAGGTTACCCATCACTGGCATAGAGTCCCTTCCCTTCCATGGGAACAACCACCAGTGTGAATGACTGATCAATACATGCAAGGCACCGTCTTGGAATTTTGATAAGGACCAGGAAAGCAAAAAGGACGTGGGCGGAAATGTAAAGAAGCAAAAAGCAAAACAAAAAACAAGCAAATTAGCCAACCAACCAATAAAAGCCTTTCAGGCACCAATTCTTCATGGAGAAAAGTCCTAGCGTAACTAGCCATCGTATACAGGTAGTCCTCGACTTACGACCACAATGAGGTCCCAGAATTCTGATGCTGAGTGGAAACATTTGAAAAGTGAGCGTGGCCTGCATTTTATGACCTTTCTTGCTACCGTTGTTTAGTGTATCATCGTAGTTAAGTTAGTAAACCCCAGAGGTTTTATCCAAACGGTTCGAACAGGTTCGGGTGAACTGGTAGCTCCGACGATCAGTTGGCCCCGCCCACCCACCCCCGTTCTATCCTGTCCTTTATTTCCTGCTTTGTAGCTCATCTCAATCGCATAGCACAGCTGACTTCCCCCCCTCGCTGTTCTACTTACCGTTGCTGACTTGGAAGGTAAGCAGCTGAGCTTCTAAATGCTCCATTTTCAGTGCTGCGTGCAAGCGCCTTGGGCACCCAAAGCGTGCGCTCACCGAACCGATTGGATCTGACAACCAATCAGAATACAAGCTCAAATTCAAAAACCCAGAGAGGGTATAAAACTCGAGCCCTCTCAGCATCTCTTCCCGTTTTTCCCCCCCTTCACCCAACATCTTCAAGGCATGTGATCCTTTTCCACCCTTAAAAACCATATTTCCAAGCAGCCTCCATGTTTCCAGTGTTTTTTTCTTCCCACTTGGAATTGAACCCGGAAGGACATTTCTTCCAACACTTACTTACTTACTTACTTACTTATTTATTTATTAAATTTTTATACCGCCCTTCTCTGAAGACTCAGGACGGTGTACAGCAAAATAAAACACCAATAATCAAAAATTTTTAAAATACAATATCCAGTTAAAAATCTAATTCAATAGCTGTATGTTAAAAATATTAAATAAGGAAATTACAAAATTACAAAATAGATTAAGACCCCTATTAAAAGCCACTAAAAACCCACAGTGTTAAAATTAATCAATCAATTAGGCCAGCCCCGCTTGGTGAAAAAAGAAGGTCTTGAGCTCGCGCTTAAAGGTCCGAAGATCAGGGAGAAGACGCAGTCCCACAGGTAGATCGTTCCACAGGGCCAGAGCCCCCACAGAGATACACTTAAGATACTTAAGATACACTGTTGTTTTTTTGTTGTTTTTCCAGAAGGGCCTTCTTTCTTTTCGCAGTGGTTTTGTGTTTTGGCTCGAGGTATCGCTAAGAAGAAAGAAGAGGCAATAAATTGCCCTTATTACCTTAATCATTGCAAGATTGCTGAATAAGCTTCCCTCCACCTCTAGAATTCACATCCTAGCGGCTGCTACAGCTCTTTTAAGATTAGCCGCTGCTTCCAAGGAGCAAAGAATATGAGTTAATCAATATAAAAGGCATTAGGAGTGCATTGAGTATCATGTGCAACCAACTCTTCCATACAGTTCAGATTCCGATTGTTATCTCTGGGGAGTTTACACATTTGATGTGAATTATTGCAGTCATAATTTCCTCGGATGTATTTTCCTTGCAAATTGCCAATGAAAAGCTGCGAGGTAGGACAATTTTTTCTTCTTCTTCGGTCTCCTTCTCAAGCCCATTTCTCATGGAGTTCTTCTCCTCCTCCATTTACTTCCAGAGCTTGGAACCATGCCTGAATGAGTAGAGACGTGAGGATAAAAAGAAGGGATGAGGACCGCCTAATGAAAGAATTTGGCCAAAATAAGTGTCCAGGTTATCATACATATTCAGAACTTGTCTTGGCTGTAGGCTAGAATTTAGGAACGATTGCAGGAACTGGGTATGTCTAGTCTAGTGAAAAGAAGGACTAGGGATGACGTGATAGCAGTCTTTCAATATGTTCTGACCCAGCTCTATAAATCCTCTGTATTTAAATCAATGATTCCTTTATTAGGAGCGCCAGCAGCCCTGGCAAAAAAAGTTTCTCTCTCAATGCAGGCTAAGCAGTCTGTCTGGCAGGAAGATAAATAGTTGTCTGCCACATCTATTCAATTCTGCCCCCTGCCTTTTATCTCCCGAGCTAGGGTACGGCTTTGCTAGCAGCGGTGGCTCTTCCTTCCCAAGGATCAGCCCACAGATTTCCACTGCTTTCCTCTCCTCTGCCTTCTGCACATCCACGCGCCAGGCACTGGACCCAGCTGTTCCTCCTCTTCCTCATCAGCCATCTCCAGACCTGGGAGCTGTTGACTCTCCATCTGAGGGCTGACAGATGGCCCAGGCTCAGTCTCTCTCTCTCTCTCTCTCTCTCTCTCTTTCTGACAGCTCCATTCCCTCTTTCCCCTTGGAGCTCTCAGGTTCCCTTGAGGCTGACCAGGGGTGAAATCTACTTACCTTCCTTAACGGCTCTGAAATCCACATGTCCCGCACAAGCAAGGCAAGCATGTGTGCTTGCTTCACATGTGCACATAGACCATCTGTGCATGCGCAAAACCTTCTGTACATGCGCAGAAAGTAACAAACACATTACTTCCTGGTTAAAACCAGGAAGTAATGATACCTGGGCAGCGGGTGTTGCCGGTGGTTCAGCGATCGCTACTGGATTGCCAAACCACCGGCCGTGATTGCTACCGGATCACGAGATCCAGTCAGAATCGGGATAATTTCACCCCTGATGCTGACCCCGATTCCCACACCTCCTCCTCCTCTGATTCAGCTGCTGAAGCAGCTGGTGGCTGTACAGGCCACAACATGATATCTGAGAGGTACCACAAAGAAGAGGGTGGGGGATGTCAACCTATTTTCCAAAGCACCAGAAGGCAAGACAAGATACAATGGATGGAAACGAATCAAGGAGAGGAACAACCTATCAAGGAGAAATTTCCTAATGGTGAGAATGACTAAACAGTGGAATGCCTTGTCTTCAGAAGTTGTGGTTGTCCCATTGCTGGAATCTTTTAAGAAGAGACTGGATAGCCACTTGTCTGAAATACTATAGGGCAGGGCAGTGGTGGGGTTCTAACCGGTGTTACCATCGGTTCACTTTGCGCACATGCTTTGCACGCGATCGGCGCACGCGTGCTCACTTCACTCGCACGCATGCCAAACTTGTGCTCCGCGCAAGCGCATTCGGAGGCTGAACAGCTGAGGCATTACAATCCACTCTGCAGCACCGTTCAGCTGGGCTAAAAACAGAGAAATAAAAGTAGGTATAGCACGGGGCGGGCAGGAGGGCCCAGATGATGGTCGGAGCGAACCGGTTGGCTGTCACTTCACCATCTCCACTACCGGCTCTCCCGAACCAGGAGAACAACCCACCACTGGGGCAGGGGTGTCCAAACTTGGCAACTTTAAGACTTATGGACTTCCATTCCCAGAATTCCTCAGCCAGCTTTTGGAATTCTGGGGGTTGAAGTCCACAAGTCTTAAAGTTGCCAAGTTTGGACACCCCTGCCCTAGGGTATCCTGCTTGAGCAGGAGATTGGACTAGAAGATCTCCGAGGTCCTTTTCACCTCTGTTATTCTATGTTCTACTAGAAGTGGTTCATCCAAACAGTCATCATCTCTGCCAAACTTTCTGAATCAAAGTAGGCAAACTAATGGGTTGCAGTTTTCTACCTGCTGGCAGCTGCAACAAGTTATGTTAACAATTCATTGTGGTACATTATGTTCACCACAGGATACCTCTGTCAGTTAGAAATTAAATGCGTTATTAGTGGTAGCAATAAAGCTTGCTTGACCAGGGCTTCCATTTGATGTTTTATTTCATTCGGTAAAACATGGGCCATCACGTTCCAAAATGCTTTTCTGTTAGGATGTAAGCAATTTGCACTAAAAAATGGTATAAATAGCGGGAAGCATTAGGTATTCATCTCAGCTTGTTTCTTATGTTTGCATCCATACGGATATCTGAAGGTTAAAACTGAGGAGGCTCTCCTAAAAACCTTTGGGTGTTCAATAGGAAACCTATTCAGAACCTCAAAAATCACTGAATGAGGCTGCGATAGCACTTAGATTTATATGCCCACTTCATAGGGCTTTACTGCCCTAAGTGGTTTACAGAGTCAGCAAATTGCCCCCAACAATCCGGGCCCTCATTTTACCGATCTCGGAAGGATGGAAGGCTAAGTCAACCTTGAGCTGTCAAACTGTCGAACTGCTGGCAGCTGGAAGTTGGCAGAAGTAGGCTGCAGTACTGCATTTTAACCACTGTGCCACCGCAGGTCAAATCATAGCCATAAAAAAAATTCTGAGTCAACCTTGAGCCCTGTTAGGAATGAACTCCAGATTGTGAGCAGAATTAGCCTGCAAAAATTGCATTCTAACCACTGTCCCACAAGGGCTTTTAGGATTAGTTAGGAGACTATAACAGCTGAAATGCTGGCAGTCAGCAAAATTAGCCTGTAATACTGCATTCTAACCACTGCACCACCATGATTACTAGTAGAAGTCTTTAGAGGATTTTATGTACCAGAGGTGAAGGAATTGTCTTACATTTGTGCTCCTCCTCTCCTCTCCTCTCCTCTCCTCTCCTCTCCTCTCCTCTCTTCCCTTCCCCACTCTTTTCCCTCCCTCCCTCCTCCTCCTCCTCCTCCTCTCCTCCTCTCTCCTCTCCTCCCCTCCCTCCTCTCCTCTCCTCTCCTCTCCTCTCCTCACCTCTCCATTCCTCCCCTCCCCTCCCCTCTTCTCTCTTCTGCTCCGACATGGAGCAGTGAGTTCTCAATTCTCATATATCTAATCTAATCTAATCTAATCTAATCTAATCTAAATCAGGCCTGGAAGCCATCTGTTGTATTAGGCCTTCAGACCTGCCACATTTACTACTGTGGGAAACTGGGATGGGGGATTGTATGAAGCATAGGAGATATATAGTCATAATAACATTCCTTTCTCAGAGAGTCAAGGACATCTTGCCCTGCACCTGGAGTGGCGTAACTGGGAGGCATCTCCAGTGGGAACGATGCTTGATTGGATCATGTGACAGACATGTAGGTGTTGGGCAGGGACTTGAACTTTCCTTTGGGTGGGGAATACCTGGAAACTTTCAGATTCGGGTTTTCCCAGATGTGCCAATATGACATCTCTAATAAAATGTAACTTTGAGGAAACTCAAGCCTTGGAGTTTCCTTTCATTGGGGTTGTTACTTGGAACCCTGAACAAATCTAAATCTAAATCTAAATCTAAATCTAAATCTAAATCTAAATCTATCCAGATTTTGGCACTTCAAACCAAAACTTCACAGCAATAAGAAACAATCATTCTTTGAATTAGGAAAGAAAGCAAGAAATTGATCATCAGACGTAACTGAGTTTATTGATCTCTCTATTGATCATTCATTTTTACCCTTGTTCTGAAATATTTCTTTCTTCATCAACTGTCTCATCTAATCCACAACTCAATCCTCAATTCTTTCAGGAGCAAAGGGGCAGCTGGTTTGTCAACAAAGTCTTCTGCTAAGCTTGAAAAAAGTAACATGCACCTGTTCATGTTCAAAAGCACAGCAGCCTAAGAGACGAACATTGTCATCTTTTAGTTGGGTTTTATCAACTGCCAATGCATTTGATTGTCCTCGTGAGCCACTTGAGAGCTGAAAAAAAACCACACACCTTGGCTTGGAATTTTACCAACCTTGGCAACTTCATCCTGGGTGTCAGTTCTTTGGTTTGAGAGAGATCAAAAGAATGGAACAGGAAAGTCGAGCTTTTGAAATAGCTTGCCATCGGGCCCTCCACCAGCGTCCTAACTAACTGTCAACAAAATTGATCTCTGCTTTTACGTGGATGTGGAATATGGGCAGATGACTGCAGGCACATTAGCCAAATTGAAAGATTTCACATGAACTATCTTGCAGGTCTCTTGGCAAAACACTGTCAGATTTCACAGCTGTTCAGAGAATGAAAACAACAGATCATAAAGACCTTGATTATTTTTAATTTTTTATTTATTTACATTTACATCCCGCCCTTCTCCGAAGACTCAGGGCGGCTTACACTATGTTAGCAATAGTCTTCATCCATTTGTATATTATATACAAAGTCAACTTATTGCCCCCAACAATCTGGGTCCTCATTTTACCTACCTTATAAAGGATGGAAAGCTGAGTCAACCTTGGGCCTGGTGGGACTAGAACCTGCAGTAATTGCAAGCAGCTGTGTTAATAACAGACTGTCTTAACAGTCTGAGCCACAAGAGGCCATGATCTTGGTGAGTTCGTTTCTTGCAGTGACCTGCATCAATGTTACACTAATGCTCTAATCTGGAGTTTGTCCTTTTCAGATTTAGCCATCTTAGATTTCCGGTTGGCTATGATGTTGGATAGTTTCAGAATAACATGCTCCTACTGTTTTTACCTTATATAAAGCTTAGTGTGCATAATAGGAAGAATAGAGAATAGATACAGCTCACCTAACAAGGTTATCTATTCCTTAATTGTTTTAACAATAGTGTGACAACTACAGCTAAATCTTCCTTCACCTCTAGCATATTATTAAAATGCAGAAGCTTAAGCTAACAAGTGTTGTTTACCTTAGGTATATTATCAGAACTAACAGAATAATAGAGTTGGAAAGGGCCTTGGAGGTCTTCTAGTCCCACCCCTCTTCCAACCCTGCCATTTCAGACAAGTAGCTGTCCAGTTGTGAGGGTTCTGACAGGTGCCCTAATTAAGGATGCCCTAATTAGTTCATGAGCCAGGTTTCAAAAGAAATCCAGTTATTTATTAGGAGCAACGTGTCGGCACTTATCCAAGTGGAGTCAGCTTTGCCCCACGTAATTTACGGCCCCACTATGACCCTGTTTCCCCCTTCCTCCCTGGGTATGTCATAAATCACCTTCTCCAATGGAGCACTTTCACGGGCTGTAGAAAACATGCCCCTCATACTGGCTCTGGTATACGATTTGGAGAAAGGTATGCATGGAATGTGCTTCTGTTTGTGGTAGCCAAGGTATGCTGTCGGTTTCCTCCCCCACCAGTTCTTGCCTATGGCGACTTGAGAGGAGGCCTGGAATGCTTTACAAGTTGACACCAGTCCCTTCTTAAAAACCTCCAGTGATGAAGCACCCTCAACCTTCTGGTGCTTTGGAAAATAAGTTGACCCTTTCTTCTTTACGGCAGCCCCTCAAATATTGGAATACTACTATCATGTTACCCCTTGCCCTTCTTTTCTCTAGACTAGCCAAACCATAATCCTGCAACTGTTCTATACATGGACCCTCTATCATTTCAGACAAAGGGTTTATTTATTTTATTTTATTTTATTTTTCGTATTTTTATACCGCCCTATCTCCCTAGGGACTCAGGGCGGTTCACAGCCAGATAAAAATATACATATAAATACAAAATAAAACATCCATTAAAAAACTTATTACAGATGGCCAAATAATTAAAAATAACAATACAAATAATAAAATCCCCATTAAAACCAATTCGAATTTAAAATCTAGTCCAGTCCTGCGCAAATAAATAGATGTATTTATTTATTTATTATTTATTTATTATTCGAATTTATATACCGCCCTATCTCCCAAAGGACTCAACTGTTCTATACATGGACCCTCTATCATTTCAGACAAAGGGTTGTCCACTCTCTTTTTAAAAACCTCCAATGTTGGAGCACCCATAACCTCTGGAGGTGGCTATAGGTCTTCATTAATCTTCCCGTTGATTAATTGTTCTCACTATCAGGAATTCCATTGAAATGTTTGGGTTTCCAATCCTTGAATTTTAATTTAAAAAAAAAGTTATCTGGCAGATCCACAGCTAAATAACTTGTGGAAATCATGCAGGACTTGCATTGGGAAAAAGGAAGACTATTATTATTATTTTGTTCCTGTTTTTATTTGAAGAATTTCTTTCCTATGGCAATCTACGGCAGGGAGCAAATCTCTGATGTGCTGTTTTATTTGCTCTTATGCCCCGTTACATTTTTTACACAATGGGAAATCTTCGTAGAAACAAAGAGTTGTTTCTAGAAGAATACTTTTGGGAATTCTCCAGGTAAGAATTTAAATAACCATTTTGTTAAGCTTAAAGGGGAGCCTCAAGTTGATTAGCTGCCTCTATCTCTAATGCCCCTTATTTGTTTTGGAAATTAGAATCTATTTTTGTTACACCGTGTGATGTTGTCTCCTATACTAATGCTTCCATGTTGGAAGGACCAAAGCAGGGGTGAAATCCAACTGGTTCTGACAGGTTCTGGAGAACCGGTAGCAGAAATTTTGAGTAGTTTGGAGAACTGGCAAATACCACCTCTGGCTGGCCCCAGAGTGGGGTGGGAATGGAGATTTTGCAATATCCTTCCCACAGGAGTGGGGAGGGAATGGGGATTTTGTAGTATCCTTCCCCTGGAGTGGGGTGGGAATGGAGATTTTGCAATATCCTTCCCACAGGAGTGGGGAGGGAATGGGGATTTTGCGGTATCCTTCCCCTGTCACACCCACCAAGCCACACCACGCCCACGGAATCGGTAGTAAAAATATTTGGATTTCACCACAGGACCAAAGTGCTTCTGTGATTAAAGGATTTGCCAGTAACATCTCCCATCCAGCTGGGAGCTCATTTCATGTCTCCATGAAGTTGCCCACCAAAATGGCACCCATTTATTTATTCATGGTTGCCTGCTTACTCTTGCTGGGTAAGCAGGAGCTGACATGTGTGACGGGACCTCACCCCACACCCGATGTGGCAGCACCGGTTCTTGAACATGGGCTTGCTGATTATCAGGCCAGCATTCTTCTAACCTTGTGAGCCACCACACTATGTTGTCTCCCTGTGATTGCTGCACTCAGTGGCCACCAAGATCCTGAAAGGGGAAGAAATAACTTCTCAGTCTTTTCCCTCCCAAGTGTTCTGACCCAGCCTTTGCAAGTAATGATAAGCCACTTACTCACAAGTAAATCAACCCCTTTTCAAAACAGGGCAAGAACAGTCTTTTATACATGTGGATAAACAAAAACAGCAAACGTAATTAGTCCCAACAAACCTGGTTCTGGCCAAGGAATCATAATTGCTTGCTGTATACTAGAGAACGAACAGTTGTCAATCACAAACCCCTCCTATTTATTTCCCAGTCAGGGAGGGTCTGGCTACCGTCTACGCCTGCTTTTCCCTGAGAGCCGGCTTATTGCTTTCCTTTGTTCTCCTCTCCTCTCTATGCATAGGCACATCTGGGTTGGGCCCCATCTGTTCCTCCCCCTCACTTAGCTCAGGCCCCAAAGACAGCTGCCTCTCCACCTGAGGGAGGACAGAAGGGCCCGGCTCCACCTTAGTTTTTGTTGCTGTTTCCTTATCAGAGCCTTCCAAAGGCTCCGAAGCTGGCGCAGGATTACCCTCCACCTCTTCTGACTCATCTGACTCTGCTAGCTAGCTAGCTCTTTGCTGATTAGCTCTCTGCTAGCTAGTTAGCTCTGCTGGCAGCCAATGGGCCACAACACCAAGAGACTGAATGGTATTTGGATATGAATGGTATTTGGATAAGGGTACGGTATGGTGATCGCCCACAATATCAAGATTGAAGAATAAATTTAAGTTAACATGGTTTGAGATGCTCTTAGAAACCCAGAGTCATCTAGAAGATCTAGGAAAGGAGTGGGAATGCCTGGTTCTTATGTAACATCAGATTCTGTCCTCATGATAGTTCTTCATCTTCCGCATTGGGGGAAAAAAATCTAGAACATCCAGCAAATGTTAGTTTTTGGAAAACAAACCTGCTATTCACGATTTCATCTGCAGTAGTCCCAGGGAAACTTACAGAACTTAAATCTAGGTAAAGGTAAAGGTTGCCCTCAGACATATGTGCTAGTCGTTCCCGACTCTAGGGGGAGGTGCTCATCTCTGTTTCAAAGCCGAAGAGCCAGCGCTGTCCGAAGACGTCTCCGTGGTCATGTGGCTGGCATGACTAAACGCCAAAGGCGTACGGAACGCTGTTACCTTCCCACCAAAGGCAGTCCCTATTTTTCTACTTGCATTTTTTACCGGCTTTTGAACTGCTAGGTTGGCAGAAGCTGCGACAAGTAGCGGGAGCCTACCTGGTTACGCGGCACTAGGGACTCGAACCGCCGAAATTTCTATCGACAAGCTCAGTGTCGTAGCCACTGAGCCACCGCATCCCAACTGAAATCTAATTATTAATATTGGCGACTGGCAAGCAGTGATGCTTGTATGAACTGATTGGCAAAGGACTCTTTTTTTTTGTTTTTTTAATTTCTCAATCCTCATTTTTCAGGATAAGCTCTCTTCTCAGAATGGTTCTGTTTGTAAAAAACTTCCCCAAGTTTTCCATTGCGTTCTCAAACTGCTACTTTCCTTCTCTGAAGCATTCATTTTGGTGTCACCAAGCGTTTGAAATCGAATTATTATCTTATCACAAAAAAAAAAATCTCAGGAACTCAAAGCATTCTGAAACAAAGCAAACTGATTTTAATGTGTTCAATGAGAGCATTGTTATATTCTTAACGTGTATCACCAGCAGTTGACAGTTGAAAAAGAATAGAATCGTTTTAGATATATATTTTTTTATAAAAAATTAGTTATTACAGAAGGCATTCTCCATTTCTAAACACATATATATCTAATCAAGCAAAAACAAACCTCCCTCCAACCCCACCCACCCCAAAATCTTTAATGGTGTTAAAAATATTAAATATATACAATATATTTGAAAGCAAAAGCAATTCCTTTAAAACAAGTTTAGAAGATCAGTGGTTGACCCAGCTCTCAAATAATTGAAACAAGTTTTCATTTGCAAATAAGGAATGTTGGCATTACATAGAAATACTTTTAGGCTTTTTAGTGCACATTAATAATGTACTCTTCTTATCAAAAATATTTAATACCAGCCAAAAGAGAATTCTATGGTTAATGTATATTGAAATAGATCTGACCTAGAAGTTGATTTTTACTAGATTGAAATTTAAATACAGCTTTGAAAGCTGTTCGCCCAAAGCACGTGGGAAAAAATGATCAGCATATATATATATCCCCAGCCCCAAATATTCTTTCTTCAAACTTTTTTAAAGTGCAAGGTTCTGTGACTATTACTAGCAGATATAAAGATTTGAAGAATGTCATGCATTCTACAAAAGCTTGTGGAAGAATTGCTTGGGAAAAAAAAGATTATTTAATGAGAAAATCAGAGCTCAGATTAGAATCGGGTCACAGAAAAACTGTTGGTGTCAAATAGATGTTTTTGTTAAAGTTATTCTTTCAGTGGTATTTATTCAGCTCTGGGAATCATCAAGTATCAGAAGCTCTCACACTACTAAGTTGTTAAATGAAACATTTTTTTAAAGTATTGGAGCACAGTAATAATAATATTCCAGATTTCTGCTTGTATGCACAGTTTTATATATGTTTAGAATATACATAGCAAGTACCTCATGTCTTCCTTAACATGTTGATATAATGGGTTATAGTGAGGCTTTTACTGTTTATAATAGCATTCGTGATTATTAATACAACTTTAGAATAATGCTGGAAGCAGAGCTGTAGAATGGGAAATTGACCTTAATATACTGATATACACTTAAACACACACACACACATACTTCCAGGACTGACTGCTATGCTATGAGACAAGAGTGGCAGGGTCAAACTAATTCAGGAGTGGCGATGTCTGAAATGTATTTATTAAATTTGTTTGCTATCCATCCCGGGGTTTGTTGCTGGGGATTCGCAGGGGTTCGGGAGAACCTCTAGCTAAGATTCTGTGCAGTTCGGAGAACCCACATATCCCACTCCTGGCTGGCCCCGCCCATCTTGCCTTGCCCCTCCCAGGAGCCTCCACGCGGCCCATTTTGGATGCAGGTAGGTGCAGGAGGCTCACGGAGGCTTCGGGAGGGCACAAAACAGGCCTACCGGAAGTTTGGGAAGGCCAGAAGGCCTCCAGAGCCTGGGGAGGCTGTTTTCACCATCCTGGAGGCTCAAGGAAACCCTCTGGAGCCCAGGAAGGGCAAAAATGCCCCTCCCCGGCCATAGTGCAGGAGGCTGACTAGTCCATGCCCACCACGCAACCAAGCAGAGAACCCCTTGCTAAAATTTTTGAAGCCCACCTCTGTATCCATCTTGTTGAGAGGTGACTTTGGATTTGCTTCTTTTAATTATGTGTGTGTGTGTGTGTGTGTGCTGAAACCTCAGAAAACATATATATATATATATATATATATATATGAGAGCTATATGTGTGTGTGTTTTCACGGGTTTCACGGGTATAGGTATGTAGGTCTTGCATATTTGGGTCTTGTCCCATGTAAGGTTAAGAGTATCTTGGCAACGATTCGACGAAGTCTCACTCATCATCTTCAGGCTGGTGCTTTACTGGCTGGTGCTACGAAACAGCCGACCAATCTGCAAACACCCACTCCATCTACCAATTGAGATGCAACCACACAGCCAAACAACCCGCTCACAGCAACACTCTCCACCTCCCCACCAGTATTTATAGAGATGACAGCTCCGACCACGCTTTGCTCGCACAAGCACGAAGCCGAAAGCACCAGCCTGAAGATGATGAGTGAGATCTTGTCGAAACGTCGCCAAGATATTCTCAACCTTACATGGGAAAAGACCCAAATATGCCAAGGCAGGCAGGCAGACAGACAGACAGACAGAAAGACATACATACATACATACATACATATATATATAACTGAGAAGGAGAAGAAGAAAAGAATAGTCTGTATGTAGTAAAACAGCATTCTGAGATAGTATCTACATACAACATGTATGCATGTATGTATGCATGTGGGTATATATGTATACAACATTAGAGGAATGTGTGTGTGTGTGAGAGAGAGAGAGAAGGGAAGGAAGGAAGGAAGGTAGGTAGGTAGGAACAGGGAGGGAGGGAGGGAGGGAGGAAGGAAGGAAGGTAGGTAGGAACAGGGAGGGAGGAAGGGAGGGAGGGAGGAAGCAATGAATGAATTAGTACATAGTGGTCAGAACTGATAGGTAAACTTTAGTCACAGTCATCTACATACACAGATCTAGAAGCCGTTTAAGGTGACTTATTTATAAATTTTTCATAGTGGTTTGATTTCAAAGCATCAGTTCAGCATTGTCTACAGAAATCAGCAAATTTTTATTTCCATCCTCACGGTAACACTTAGATGCTGGGAATGATGGTTGCAAGATCAAAGCACAAACTATGTTTACTGCCTCCTAAACACCTGTGGACAACTTTATTTGAAAAGCGAGTATTACAGAGCAAAACCTTACTGCTGATTTAGTTATTTTTTAAGAAAATGAAATGTGTGTGTATGTGTGTGATGTGTTATATGGTTTGCATAACAGTATAAAACCACAGAATTTAGCTTTCTTTCGTACACTGAATGAGAATTTTATAATAATACTTACAAACAGCTCTCTATGCTATGAATATTTTGAAGCCTCGCCATCGATTTCTGACTTTTTTTCTCAGTTTATTCTTTTAAACATCTTTCCCTGCACACACACACACACATATATGTATGTATATATATATATGAGAGCTATATGTGTGTACATGCAAATGTCCATGCATTTATAGGTCTCTGTGTGTATTTGCAAGCAATGAATGCATTTGGTGTGGTTTTTTTTTCCTTCTTAAAATTAGCAAATAAGGCAAGGCAGATTTGGAAGCTGTTTTCCTAAGTCACCAAGTAAACATACGACAAAGCAGGAAATCACATCAATAGCAAAATCAAGGTTGTTTTCTTGTTTGTTTGTTTTTTTTAAAAAAAAAACCTTGAATGTTTAAAGTGAATAAAAAGTATCAAAAGATTCAACAATCCAACATGAAGTTCAGAAAATACTTCTTGGAATTTTTTTTTTTTTATAAATACAAATATCCTCTATTTACAATATATATTTTTCTCTTTGCTTTATTAAGGTACATGTCTTTTAATTTACATAAAAAATATTCCAGCGGAGTTAGTGGGCCGAGAAAGTACCAGAACGTGTTTAGAGAATGCGCTGCATTTGTTCCATTTTAGATTTTTTTTTGTTCTCTAAAATCTCAAGTCGCATACGACCAGCAAAATGTCAGGAAATGAAAAAACAACAAAAACAACAATACAGCCAAAATCGGTAATGGTCAGAAAAAAAGAAAAAACTGCATCAAGTAAAGAAGGTTATGTTTAAGACGATCTGATAATTGTGTGAACGTTTTGGCTTTCAATTAGTAGGAAATGACTTATGCCATCTCTGAGTTTCGTTGTATTATTTGTAAACGCTGTACATCGGAAAACATTTTGGCCATTCACGTAAGTTATCATTTTGACTTTATGTATGAAACAAAACACTGAGTCTCAACGTGTATGCTAGAGCAAGGTAAATCAAACTGATAGGAACAGCATTGTTTGCCTATTTATAAATTCTTACAGAGATAACTTCAGAATGCTTCCTCTTTTAATAAAACTGTTAGTGATTGTCAGAAACATCTGTTAGCAATATGTCAAGGATACTAGTACGCCTAGTTGACATCCAATTCTACAAAACAACTGATCGCATCAGTCCCCTGTGAAATTAGTAAGAGGTTTTGAACTTTATGCCAGATATAAAGCCATCAAGGTACTGGTTCCACACAAACAATTCCACAACTTTGCTTGATAATAAAGTACCTACTGAGGTGCAGGCTTTGAATTTAAGAGATTGAAAACTCCTCAGACAAGGTTGACCTTCTTTCTTTAGCTGGAATGCAAAGACATCTAGTTGTCTACCGTAAGTGGTTAACATCTATAAGAAGGTTTAGATGTTCTGCAACTTCCCTGTGTTCTTTGGAACAAGAGTGGGCAGTATTGTAAGTCATTTTTTAAAGTCATCCTTGGTCTAATAGGAAAATTAAGAATAGCATTTATCTAGAATCTCTCTACAAGGCAAACTTACATACTTGCCAATTTCCTCGGGAGCCCATGCAGGAGCAATAGGTTTCAATAAGCAAAGAATATATAGATAGCTAGCTATTCTACTTTTATGTGTGTGTGTGTGATTCTGATGTTCTATGAAGCATAGAAATGCTTCAGAAAATTAAAATGGAAACTTCGTGCATTTAAAGTAGACAATTGATGTAGACGGGAGATGTTTTGAAAAAGGGAAAAAAAAGCAACACACACCACTATTTAGGAATCTCAGATGTGGTGTAATATTTTTTTGTTGCTGGTTTGCCTGAGTTTCAAATAACACTTAAAATGGTAATATCAGCCTTCCTTTGCCACCTCCCAAAGTGCATCAAAATTACTTCTGTAAACTTATTTGTGAGAATTGCTATAAATGATAAAATAGGAGAGTGATATGTTTATGAGTGGTGTTCAGGTTTTTTTTTCTTCCCCTGTCTCTTTCTTCATTAGGATTTTGCGAGCCCAAAGAGCGTGGAAAGTTTGTCTAGCTAAACCAAAGAAAACTAATTCTGATTCCTTAACCCATTGATAGATTTTAAACTCCAAAACAAGTATCACAAGATTTATCAAACAAGATTTCCCCCCCCCTCACCTCAAACTATAGATGCAAAGTTTATATATGTGCCCAATTTAAAAATCCTTCTTTAGCTGAATTTGCAAATGGTGCAAACTTTGCTTCAATCTTGCTTTTAAAGCAGCTATAAATATCTTTCTACCGCCGAGGCTGAAGACTTGTAATAAAGTTTTGATTGAAACTCAAAGAGCTGAATCCATCTTGCTTGAAACCCTGAAATAGGAATCGAGAAAAAATTGACGGGATAGGGTTCCCCTGTGTCTGCGAGTAACGGTGCCTTATCTTCTGTATCAGTTCGTCTAAATTCATTAATATGCTGATTTTTTTTTCCTTTTATGTCAAAATAAGAATTAAAACTGAATCGCTGACCTGATCTTTCGACGCTGTTAATTGAAACTGAAAAAAATATATATATATATCATTCCCATCGTTTGTGAGAGCTGCAAATAACTCCCTCATTCATATCTGCATCCTTGGTTGCCCGTTCAAAACGGCATTACTAAAGGAAGAAAAAAAAGAAGATAGAAATAGAGCCGTTTTATAACACTGCTTTTAGCTCTTGAAGTTTTTCTTCGTAAATGTACACTAAGTTGGTTTTTCTCTCTCTCTCTCTCTCTTCTATACAGGAAGGTTCGTAAAAAATATGTCATCTTTCTGGTTTTAAGTTTTAATTTCTGCTCACGGTTGCTCTTCGCGCTCCGTTTGCATCACGTTGTCCACGTGAAGTGAGCAAAATAGTTCTTTGGCATGGGGAAGATCATACAGCTGCAACTGTCCCATTCTGACGGGAACGGGATCTTTCTAAAGTTACTTTCCGGTTATCTGGAATATAAAAAGGGAACAAAGAAAAGAAACGTGTTAAGATTTTTAAAACGTGGGATACTGCAGTGCCAATAGTTTTTTTTTTTTCCCAGGCAGGCCGAGGTTCGGATCAAAGGAATATCTAAACAAATTATTAGGATATTAGATCGCAGAAACATTAGACTGCCGCGGCTTGGCGGAGTTAAAGAGGTATTGCAATCAGCACAAAAATTGCTTTCCCGATCGGGAGGAGATAGGGTGATAAAAAAGCATTGGAAAAAAGCCCACCCCATTCTCCACCCCACCCCCCTTGGATAGGGCAGGCGACAGTTAAGTGCTACAGAAAGTGTTACTGTTTAAAATAGCTTCTCTATTCAGATGCTCTGCAGAAAGAAAAGAGCGGCATTATTTTTTTTTTCCCAACTGGAGGAAATTCACCAACCCCTTGCCAGAACGATTCTGACATTTAGAGTATTCCCTCTGCGCATTGCCAACAGAAAAAAAGATCGGATCTTCAATTTAGAAGTAGTAAACAGTCCTATTTCTACACATCCCTCTGATATTAAACAAGATACGCAGCAAATTCAGGATGAAGTTTTCGTACCTGGCAAATTATAACCATGCACGATCATCATGGAGGGAAGGCCCACCTTAGCTTAAAAAAACAGCCCAGCGTGAATTAAGTATAACTGCAATACAGGCAAGGTGAACATTTATTCATATTGTTGTGGCCTACGGAGCTGGCAACGGAGTCGGACAGCGATGAGGCTGAGGTGGGGCCAGGGCCATCAGGGAGTGAGGTGCGGACTCCAGAGCCTCCGGAGACTGATAGTAGTGAGGCAGAGGAACAGGAGGAGCCTGTTCCTAATGCACGCATGAGAAGAGCTGCCAGAAGGCAAGAGCAGCTCAAGCAGAGAGGACAACTCGGGAGTAGGGCCAAGAGATGATTGGCCTTTCCCATAAGGCTTAAAAGACCGGCAACGGTGTTTCAGCTTTGCCAGAAAACAACGTTGTAGCTGCGTCTTCTGCTCCATCTTCTGCTTCGTGCATGTCTTTGTTTTTGTGGCTTCTGGACATTTGCCAGGAAGGGCCTTTGGCAGTTTGCCTAATTGGACTAAGGTCTGTGAGATAACTGAGGAATCTGTGTGGGGAGGCATTTGTTTTATTTTGAGTTGAACGACGCTGGGAATGAAGTAATTCCCAGCTGTTCG
The DNA here is from genome assembly GCF_028640845.1 of Ahaetulla prasina. Lineage (NCBI taxonomy): Eukaryota > Metazoa > Chordata > Lepidosauria > Squamata > Colubridae > Ahaetulla > Ahaetulla prasina. The sequence goes on along the minus strand of NC_080549.1, from coordinate 11,069,878 downwards.
AATAAAGTTTGTTTTTCCAAGGACTAAGTTTATTACTACCTACTTGGTTGTCTGGGTCACAACACATATTTGATATCACTGTGCTGCTCTCTCATTAAATTTGCTTAGCGGTTAGTTTGTCCGGAACATTCAAGCGATGAGTAACACTTGTGCTTCATCCCTCGGCTTCAGATCACACAGGAATGAACAATTTATCAATTTGGCAATAAATTTGGTAGCTTCTCTCTTGAGGAAATAAATTACTGGACATTGAAAAGAGAGTTGAACATCTGTTGGGCAACAAATGGCGTCAGAAGTATTAGTTCCTTCATCCACTCTTAATTAAGCTACTGGAACCAAGTCTCTGAGAATTCATCATCCTTTTCTCTCTATCATTTTCCATTTTTTTGTGCTCTCAGAACATCTTACATTCACGATTAGTAGTGACAAAACACACCACTGAAGCTCCTTGAACATATTGCAAAATGGATGATAGGATTCAAAGACTTCGGTGAAGTCACTGGATGATGACTGATGGGTAAGGAATTTGTCAATTCAACTCCAGTTTGAGTTCAATTTGTATAACATGCTTCAATGAATCCACCTTCATCAAAAGTTTGAAGGTCATTGGTGGGTTTCAGGGTTTTTTTACTACCGGTTCTATGGGTGTGGCTTGGTGGGCATGGCATGGCTTGGTGGGTGTGGCAGGGAAAAGATACTGTAAAATCTCCATTCCCACCCCACTCCAGGGGAAGAATACTGCAAAATCCCTATTTCCTCCTGATCAGCTGGGACTTGGGAGGCAGAGAATAGATGGGGCCAGTCAGAATTTTTAATACCAGTTCTCTGAACTACTCAGAATTTCCGCTACCGGTTCTCCAGAACTGGTCAGAACCTGCTGAAGCCCGCCTCTGGTACAGGTAGTCCTTTTTAACAATACTACTCGGGACCCGAAACTCCATGGTTAAATGATGTGTTCATAAGTTGAAAAAACACATGATTACCTTGCTCAAGAAACAGCATTCTAAGCAGTCAATATTGCTGTCATTAAATGAGGAATTTGGGTCCTTCAGTGAGACTCTTACAGGATGGTGACATCCCGCTGGCTTTCCCAATGACATTTGCTTGTGGGAAGCTGGCAAGGAAAGTTGCCAGTCATGATCATGTAAATGTGGGATGCGACATTGAGTGTAAATATAAGATCTGGTTGTAGCTACATTTGTTCAGCACCATCAAAAGTTCTATCTTTGTAGCAGCCCATAATACAGAATATGTAACCAAGGGAAAATGCAAATATAACAGGTAAGTGGAAAGGATATAAACGGATGACAAGACAGGCTCTTTGCTTTCTGCCCTGATAGGATCCACTTTAAAGAAAGACAGACATTAGATCTATATTTTTTTTTTAACGATCAAAGGGCTGGGGAGACTTTGCTCCCCATATTTTCTCCTTACCCCTCAAACCTGTGCAACAACACATTTAATCATTTTAAACAGTCAAACAGAAATAGAGAGAGACCTTCCTTTGTGTGAATTCGATGACAGAAGTTTCTAAGTCAAGATTTTCAAGGGGCTTAAAAAACATGACTCTTCTAAAGAAAATCTCCAAGGAAATGCAGGAGCCCGAATCAAAAGCGGGGTTTATCCTACTGAACATGGGTAAACGGGTTGAACGGGTTTTCTTCCTGAATCAGATTCTTTCTCCTCTCAATGCCTATCATTTATATTGTCAAAAGTTACCGCTTTCAAGAAATAGAAGCAAGGAATTGGACTTCAAGGTGGGAAAAACATTTCCTAGGCTGCTTTTAGAGGAGAATATGTACTATGACAAAGATAAGGTGAACTGTAAGAGTAGCTCTTGGGTGCTGACTGGGTGAGGAGTCCTGAAGCAGCTCTCTTACACATAAAAGGTAAAGGTTCCCCTCACACATACGTGCTAGTCGTTGCCGACTCTAGGGGGCGGTGCTCATCTCCGTTTCAAAGCCGAAGAGCCAGCGCTGTCCGAAGACGTCTCCGTGGTCATGTGGCCGGCATGACTCAACGCCAAAGGCGCACGGAACGCTGTTACCTTCCCACCAAAGGTGGTCCCTATTTTTTCTACTTGCATTTTTTACGTGCTTTCGAAACTGCTAGGTTGGCAGAAGCTGGGACAAGTAACGGGACTCACCCCATTACACAGCAGCACTAGGGATTCGAACCGCTAAGCTGCCAAACTTTTGATCGACAAGCTCAACGTCCTAGCCCCTGAGCCACTGCATCCCTTCTCTTACACATATGGTCAAATAAATATTTTAGGCAGAAAGAAATGCACTATAAATGTCAGGGGGGGGGGCTCTATGAAACAAGTGGTTGGTATATGTTTCACTAATCTGCAAACTTACGCCTTGCTCCGCTCCATCATAAAAGAACATTTTTTTGGGAAATGGAGGGTGTAAGCAAAACAAATGTCTCCAGGGCACCAAAATTCTCTTGACATTTCTGCTGATTATGCTGCCTTGAGGCTAGGTATCCTGGGAGAACAGCAAACTCTCGCTTGTCAGAACACAATAGAGAACACATTGCTTCAAACAGGCTTACTTGGCACATTCAATTTTATCCGCTGGAACCCAAAATCTAATCAAAGTGGCTAAAAAGGAATCGGATACAAAAAAACAAACAAACAAAAAAAACCCCATAGAGTGACACGTGTCACAATAAAACTCTCCACATCAAGGCACAACTTGTATACTTTGTTCCTTTGTGTGTGTATGTGTGTGTGTGTGTGTGAGAGAGAGTGTGTAGGCAGCAACAGAGGACCCAGCTTTTGATAAGCTCTTGGACCAGAAATGGCTTTGCTACCCTGTTTCCCTGAAAATAAGACCCAACTGGAAAATAAGTCCTAGCGTGATTTTTCAGGATGCTCGTAATATAAGCCCTACCCCAAAAATAAGCCTAAAATAAGATTGTCAGCCAGATGGATGCATTTACTACTGTATTTCCCCCAAAAAATAAGACCTAACCAGAAAATAAGCCCTAATGCATCTTTTGGGGCAAAAATTGATATAAGACCCGGTCTTATTCTCGGGGAAACATGGTAGTTCCTTCTTCCTCGCCTCACTTCCAAATGAAAGATTGTGTGGATAGTATGAGGAGGTTCTACTGAACTGTCTTGAACTTGTATTCATTTTTTTTTTCATTTATATCCCGCCCTTCTCCGAAGACTCAGGGCAGCTTACACTATGTCAAGCAATAGTCTTCATCCATTTGTATATTATATACAAAGTCAACTTATTGCCCCCAACAATCTGGGTCCTCATTTTACCTACCTTATAAAGGATGGAAGGCTGAGTCAACCTTGGGCCTGGTGGGGCTTGAACCTGCAGTAAATGTAAGCAGCTGCTGTTAATAACAGACTGTCTTACCAGTCTGAGCCACCAGAGGCCCTTGTTATTCTTGTTATGGGTTGTGAGAATACCAAAAGGAAGATGCACGATTGCGAGCAAAACATGGAGGAAGAGGAGGGTGGGAAGGGCTATGTGAGTGAGCTGGCACTCAATGGTGGCTTAGGGAAAGTGACAGTTTCACAGTTCGAAACTAATCAAAGAGAGATCCAACCTAAAATTATGGACAAATTTCCCTGACAGTTAGAACAATTAACCAATGGAATGGTTTACCTCCAGAAGCTGTGGATGCTCCAACCCTGGAGGCTTTTAAGAAGAGACTGGACAGCTACCTGTCTGAAGCGCTATAGGATCTCCTGTTTCAGCAGGGGGCTGGACTAGAAGACCTCCAAGATCCCTTCCAACTATGATATTCTATATTCTAACTTGGGTTATTGGTCCATGGATTTATTAGCAGAACTGCATAGTTGCATGGCAGCAGACACCTGAAGTTTGATAATGAAGTCCTTGCCTTGTGTGTGTGTGTGTGTATGTGTGTGTGTGTGTGTGTGTGTGTGTGTGTGTCCCTCTTCCATTCAATTGCGTCTGATTTTTGAAGAGTGCCTGGACAGGTCCCTGCAGTTTTCTTGGCCTGGTTTTTCAGAAGTGGTTTGCCATTGCCTGTTTCCTAGGGCTGAGAGAAAGGACTGGCCCAAGCTCACCCTGTGTTGTGCCTCGCTCGCCCCCCTCTCTGCAGCCGGGCCCCTCTCATCTCCTGTTATCTCAGCCAGAGACGGATAACGAAGACAAACGGCCTGCATGCCTCCAGCCCCCAGTCCTGGCACCATGCCCGGACAGACCGAGCAAGACAAATGGCCTGGCATGCCTTCAGCCCCCAGTCCCGGCACTATGTCCGGACAGACCGAGCAAGACGAATGGCCTGGCATGCCTCCAGCCTCCAGTCCTGGCACTATGCCCGGACAAACTGAGCAAATAAACCCTTCCCCCACAGCATGTGAACATGAGGAGTATGAAGCCAGTCACGAGCTGGAATTGCCGGCAGCTGAAGGGTGGAGGGATCCACGCTTCCAGAGAATGGAGAGGCGACGTCAGCAAAAGGAAGGGAGGGGCAGGCCTGGATAAGTGCTGAGTCATGGAGCCACACCCCATGGCCTATTTAAAGGATCTGCTTTCTGGCATTCTTTGAGTCAGGCAAAGTCTAATTTGGATTGCTGAAGTCACATCTTGGACTCCTGCCTGCCCTGAGAACTCTGACAGAACTTTGGCAAAGCTGCAGAGGCTTCATGGCCACGCTTGATACAGACTTCCCCCACCCGGCTGTCAGAGGAAGAGTGGGACACGACACCCTGCTGGCTTTGTGAGACTAACACAGGACTAGAACGCAGAGTTTCCCAGTGGCTAGTTGATACCTTAACCATTACACCAAAACTGGCTCTTTGCCAAATATAGTCATTCGCATAATGCACATGTTTGAATAAGATGCACACAATTAAACATTGGAATTCATTATCACAAGTTGGTGGCGGCTACCAACCTGGCCGGCTTGAAAACAGGTTGGGCCAGTTTATGATAACGGAAGAGAATAACAGAAAAACGAGTTGCAGGTCTTCTACTCCAACTCCCTGCTCAAGCAGGAGACCCCATACCATTTCAGACAAATGGATGTCCAGTCTCTTCTTAAAATCCTCTAGTGATGGAGCATCCACAGAGTCTGAAGGTAAGCAGCTCCACTGGTTAATTATCTTCACGGTTAGGAATTTTCTCCTTAGTTCCAGGTTGCTTCCTATTCTCACTGAAATTCCTGAGGATCAATGGCTATGGTCTTTGATAGCATTGAGCTGTGGTGGCGCAGTGGTGAGAGTGCAGTACTGCAGGCTACTTCTGCTGACTACCGGCTGCTTGCAATTTGGCAGTTCGAATCCCACCAGGCTCAAGCTTGACTCAGCCTTCCATCTTTCTGAAGTCAGTAAAATGAGGACCCAGATTGTTGGGGGCAATAGGCTGACGCTGTAAACCGCTTAGAGAGGGCTGTAAAGCATTGTAAAGCGGTATATAAGTCTAAGTGCTATTGCTATTGTGAAACTGGATGCTGCCACTGAGCATCCTGGTGCATTTGGTTGATCCCTCTGAGAACATATTGCCGGACCAGATGGGTAAGGAGCCTGATCCAGCAGGGCCCTGCTTTAATTCTTATGTTTTCAACCTATGTTCTACCTGTAGCATGTCTTATGTGTGACCTTAACATGATTTACGATTGACCTTATTATTTTTCCCCGTGCTTCTGCCTGAAATTCGCTAACTCATGTTGGAGATGGTTCAGCTAGATATCTTGCAGTTTTTAACAAGATAATTCACCAGCTATCTTAAAAAATATATTAACGATGGGCACGTTGAGAAGTTTTAAGAAGTACTCGTTTAGTCATTTTTCTGCCTTTAATAATTTTAGCTGAAATTTCCAGGGGCACAGACAGATGGGGCCAGTAAATCTGCCACTTTTGTAATTAGGAATAAATTTAAAGTATCTCTGTCTGCTGGTCCCTCCTTGCAATATAATAGAAGCTTAAAAAAAAACCTATGCAGAAAATGAAATGAAGATCTTCTTTCTAGTTGTAAAGTTCACTTAGAGCTCATTTTGATTCTGTAATAAAAGGTGCCAATGTAGAAATGCAATTATATCTTTTACAGTAGAATGGAGCTGGAAGGGACCTTGGAGGTCTTCTAGTCCAACCCCCTGCTCAAGCAGGAGACTCTATACCATTTCAGACAAGTGGTTGTCCAGTCTCTTCTTAAAAGCCTCCAATGATGAAGGACCCACAACCTGCTGGTGTTTTGAAAAATAAGTTGACCCCCCTCTTTGTGGCAGCTCCTTAAATACTGCTATCATGCACACTGTAGCCCTTCTTTTCTCTAGACTTTGTTGTTGTTAGTTGCAAAGTCATCTCTGACCCATTGCGATGCCCTGGACAACATTCCTCCAGGACTTCCTGTCCTCTACCATCACCCGGAGTCCATTTAAGCTCACACCGACTGCTTCAGTGACTCCATCCAGCCACCTTGTTCTCTGTTGTCCCATTCTTCTTTCCCAGCATTAGGCTCTTTTCCAATGAGTCCTTCCTTCTCATTAGTTGGCCAAAATATTTGAGTTTCATCTTCAGGATCTGGCCTTCTAAAGAGCAGTCAGGGTTGATCTCCTCTAGGACTGACCGGTTGGATCGCCCTGCAGTCCAAGGGACTCGCAGGAGTCTTCTCCAGCATCATAGTTCAAAGGCCTCAATTCTTTGATGCTCAGCCTTCTTTATGGTCCAACTTTCACAGCCATACATTGCAACTGGGAAAACCATAGCCTTGACTATATGCAGTTTTGTTGGCAGGGTCTAGAATTCTCTAGACTGGCCAAACCAAAATCCTGCAACTGTTCTTTATATGTTTTAGTCTCCAGGCCTTTAATTGTCTTAATGGCTCTTCTTTGCGCTTTTTCCAGAGTCTCAACATCTAATGGGATGACCAAAACTGGATGCAGTATTCCAGGGGTGGTCTTACTACAGCTTTATAAAGGTGTACTACTACTTCACATGATTTTGATTCTATGCCTCTGATTATACAAATGAAGATTGTATTAGCCAGCAATGTGCTCTTGTTTAAGTGATCGTCTGCCAGGACTCCAAGGTCCATCTCACAGTTACTGATTTTGAGCCAGGTTTTTCACTTAATCTGTACTTGTGACTAATCTGGGATAGAATCAAGATCACGTGAAGTGTTGATACCACTTTATAAGGCCTTGGTAAGGCCACAGTTGGAATATTGCATTCAGTTTTGGTCGCCACGATGTAAAAAAGATGCTGAGACTGTAGAAAGAGTGCAGAGAAGAGCAACCAAGATGATTAAGGAACTGGAGGCTAAAACATATGAAGAACCGTTGCAGGAACTGGGTATGTCTAGTTTCATGAAAAGAAGGACTAGGGGAGACATGATAGTAAGTGTTCCAATATCTCAGGGGTTGCCACAAAGAAGAGGGAGTCAAGCTATTCTCCAAAGCATCTGAGGGCAGGACAAAAACCAATGGGTGGAAACTCATCAAGGAAAGAAGCAACTTAGAACAAAGGAGAAATTTCCTGACTGTTAGAACAATTAACCAGTGGAACAACTTGCCTCCAGAAGTTGTGAATGTTCTAACACTGGATATTTTTAAGAAGATATTGGATAGCCATTTGTCTGAAGTGGTGTAGGGTTTTCTGCCTAAACAGAGGGTTGGACTAGAAGACCTCCAAGGTCCTTTCTAACTGTGTTATTCTATTCTATGCTGTACCACATCCAATGTGCAATGTAAATGCTTCCATTATTATTATTATTATTATTATTATTATTATTATTATTATTATTATTATTATTATTATTATTATTATTATTATTATTATTGTTGTTGTTGTTGTTGTTGTTGTTGTTGTTATTGTTATTGTTATTATTATTATTGTTGTTGTTGTTGTTGTTGTTGTTGTTGTTGTTATTATTATTATTATTATTATTATTATTATTATTATTATTATTATTAATTCAATTTTTATACGTCCTTCTCCCGAAGGACTCAGGGCGGTGTACAGCCAAGATAAAACAAAATGATGCAAAAAATATACAATTTAAAATACAAAAAAAAACTTATTATATAGGTGGCCTAAAAACTTTAAAAATATATAAAACTAAAAACCCCATTAAAATTAGTAATAAATTTAAAACCAATAAAATTTAGGCCAGCCCCGCGCGAATAAATAGATGTGTTTTCAATTCGCGGCGGAAGGTCCGAAGGTCAGGTATTTGGCGTAAACCCGGGAGAAGCTCGTTCCAGAGGGTGGGAGCCCCCACAGAGAAAGATCTTCCCCTGGGGGCCGCCAGCCGACATTGCTTGGCGGACGGCACCCTGAGAAGTCCCTCTCTGTGTGAGCGAACGGGTCGGTGGGAGGCATGAGGTAACGGCAGGCGGTCCCGTAAGTACCCAGGCCCTAAGCAGATACTCATGGCTGGAATTTTTCAGCCTGTAAAATACAGGAATCGCAACGACTCATTTTTTCCTTGAAAGAGGCAGATACTTTACTCCATAAATCTTAAATCCGGATGGCGTTTCTCAAAAAGACGTAACAGCATTTTAATTTCCCATACCTATCAGTGAAGTGAAAAGTCACTCGGATCAAAAAGGTAGTCCTCAATTTATAACAGTTCATTTAGTGACCGTTCAAAGTTACAACAGCACTGGAAAAAAAAAGTGACTTAAAACCAGTTTTTCACACTTAACGACTGTTTTAGCACACACACCCCCCCCATGGTCATGTGATCAAAACCACTTGGCCATTGACTCATATTTATGACGGTTGCAGCGTCCCGGGGTCACACGATCCCATTTTGCGACCTTCTGAAAAGCAAAGTAGTGAACTGAAGCCAGATTCACTTAAGAACCGTTGGATTAATTTAACAACGACAGTGATTCACTTAACAACGATGACAAGAACGGTCGTAAAATGGGGCAAACTCATTTAACCAACGTTTCACTTAACAACAGAAATTTTGGGCTCAACTGTGGTCGCAAGTCAAGGCCTACTTGCATTTCAAAACTAGATTATTTTTTTTTGCAGGTTTTAAAATAACTGGATTTGGGCCGGGGGAGGGGGGGGTTATACTTGTCTCCTTACACCCCGAAGACAAAAATGGGTTGTTAGCATCACCTGAAAGAGAAAGGGAGAGGGGAGGAGAGGAAAGGAAAGGAGGGAAGGAGGAAGAAAGAAAGAAAGAAAAAAGAGAAAGGAAGGAAGGAAGGAAAGAAAAAGAAAAACTCCCAAGAGAAAGAGAAAGGGAGAGGGGAGGAGAGGAAGGGAAAGGGAAGGAGGAAGAAAGAAAGAAAAAAGAAAGGAAGAAAGAAAAAGGAAGGAAGAAAAGAAAAGAAAAAGAAAAACTCCCAAGAGAAAGAGAAAGGGAGAGGGGAGGAGAGGAAGGGAAAGGAAAGGAAGGAGGGAGGAAGAAAGAAAGAAAAAAGAGAAAAGAGAAAGGAAGGAAGGAAGAAAAGAAAAACTCCCAAGAGAAAGAGAAAGGGAGAGGGGAAGAGAGGAAGGGAAAGGAAGGGATGGAAGGAGGAAGAAAGAAAGAAAAAAGAAAGAAAGAAGAGAAAGGAAGGGAGAAAAGAAAAGAAAAAGAAAAACTCCCAAGAGAAAGAGAAAGGGAGAGGGGAGGAGAGGAAGGGAAAGGAAAGGAGGGAAGGAGGAAGAAAGAAAGAAAGAAAAAAGAGAAAGGAAGGAAGGAAGGAAAGAAAAACTCTCAAGAGAAAGAGAAAGGGAGAGGGGAGGAAGGGAAAGGAGAGAGGAAGAAAGAAAGAGAAAAGAAGGAAGGAAGAAAAGAAAAGAAAAAAGAAAAACTCAAGAAAAAGAGAAAGGGAGAGGGGAGGGGAGGAGAGGAAGGGAAAGGAAAGAAAAGGAGGAGGGAGGAAGAAAGAAAGAAGAAAGAGAAAGGAAGGAAGAAAAGAGAAAAGGAAAAACTCTCAAATTTTAAAAGCTGCGTTAGGCAGCTTGGGAGAAACTATAAAGATACCAAAGAGGAGGAAAAAAACCCTGCTCCCTTCTCCCAGAAGTGGGAATTATTTGCAACAAGGCAAATACAAACGGAACCTTGGCAAAATTTAATGTAGTACGCCCTGAGAAAACCAGCCATCTGTACTTTGCAAGCTGGAAAAAGAAAAGGAAGGCACAGAGAGTGTGAAATTGATCAAAAAACCCAAACAAGTAAAGACGGCATGGAAGCCATCTAATTGAATGAGCTGCACAAACTCCCCAGAAATTAATAAGAGCTGCAAATAAACTTCGTCTCCCTTGATGAAAAGTGAGAGAGGGAAGGAGAATGGCTCATTTCTATTTTAGGAAGGAGACCAAAAAAAATGGAATATTGTACGAATTCAGGTGAGACAAAATGGAAAACAAAAAATACAACGTGAGCTGACTCGCATATAGGAGAAGTGGTTTGTTGTCTTGTATTTCCGGAAGAATACAGAAATTCAGCGTCTGGGGAATATTACTTTTATTTTGTCTGAACCTGGAGAGGAGGAGTAAGTTCAAAGAGTGCCATAATAGAACAATATCAGATGGTTAAATAAAAGCCAATCAAGTTAAGTAAACCATAGAAAAGAGAGAGAGAGAGAGAGAGAGGAAGAAGAAGAAATGAAGGCCTCTTCAAGCAATAACTTTAAAAGCTTTGCAAAACCGACTCCTTGGGGATTATCCGTAGTTGAAATAGCAGAGAAAGATAGAAAGCAAGCATGTTTATAAAGGCATTCGCATTGTGAGGCTGTAAAAGTGTAGGCATCAAATATTTATTTGTTCATGTAAAATCTCGGTTCATTGAAACGCCCTAATGAGCTAGCCCTGTTTGTTGTTTTTTTTAAATGATTTCATACAATTACAGTATGACCAGGCAGGGTGCTATTCAGCAGGTTCTGGCAAACCGGTAGCGGAAATTTTGAGTAGTTCGGAGAACCGGCAAATACCACCTCTGGCTGGCCCCGAAGTGGGTTGGGAATGGAGATTTTGCAGTATCCTTCCCCCAGGAGTTGGGAGGGAATGGGTATTTTGCAGTATCCTTCCCCTGGAGTGGGGTGGGAATGGAGATTTTGCAATATCCTTCGCCCAGGAATGGGGAGGGACTGGAGATTTTGCAGTATCCTTCCCCTGCCATGCTCACCAAGCCCCACCACACCCACCAAGCCACGCCCAAAGAACCAATAGTAAAAACATTTGAATTCCACCACTTGAGTATGACCAATCCAATGGACAATCACTTTGGTTAAGGCAACAGGCTAGAAAGCGGGAGACTGTGAATTCTAATTCCACTTTAGGCATGAAGACAGCTGGGTGACCTTGAGCCAGTCCCTTTTTCTCAGCCCTAAGAAACAGACAATGGCAAACCATTTGCAAAAAAATTTGCCAAGAAAACTGCCAGAAAGTCACCAGAAGCCAACCCTTCAAGTCAGAAAAGAACCAATCCTAACCTCAACATGACACTCAAGTTCATTTCATTTGATGCCTAAAAACTCCGTTACAGTCTTTAAAATAAACCAAAATAAAATTTGGAGGAAAACAAACTAAACAAATCAAAACAGAATGGCAAGAAATGTGGTGATATCTGCTGATTCTAAACAAACCAGGGGAAAAAAAAAAAAGAAGACCAGTTGACTATGATCTGCAATCTAAACCAACTATCTTCTCTAAGAAATAATGAACAGGTTTTGCAAGTGAATGGAATAAAGTAGGTAGTCATCATTGCTCAGTAGAGTATATAAATCTTCAAAAGCAATCAAGATTCAATCAACTTTTAGAATATGGCTTTGTAAACAATAAAGGTAAAGGTAAAGGTTCCCCTTGCACATACGTGCTAGTCGTTGCCGACTCTAGGGGGCGGTGCTCATCTCCGTTTCAAAGCCGAAGAGCCAGCGCTGTCCGAAGACGTCTCTGTGGTCATGTGGCCGGCATGACTCAACGCCAAAGGCACACGGAACGCTGTTACCTTCCCACCAAAGGTGGTCCCTATTTTTTCTACTTGCATTTTTTACATGCTTTCGAAACTGCTAGGTTGGAAGAAGCTGGGACAAGTCACGGGAGCTCACCTGGTTACACGGCAGCACTAGGGATTCGAACTGCTGAGCTGCCGACCTTTCGATCGACAAGCTCAACATCCTATCCCCTGAAACAATGCCCACCCCTTAGAGGTGGGTTTCACATAATTTTAGCACTGGTTCGCCGAAAATGTGGGCGCGCACACACGTGCATGCTTGCTTCGCTTGCGTGCGAGCCTTCTGCACATGCATCCAGCTTTCCGCACAGGCACTTTGCTCACATGTGTGACTTGCACGTATAGGCGCGGCTTAGAAAATGTGGCTAAATAGGACGGTCTAGCATCGAGACGGGTGGGCAGGCCCACCATCAGGTCGCCACTACCAGTTTGCCTGAACCGGCTGAATACCATCACTGCCACCCATCCCCAAAGTTCTTGTGCAAATACTGGGGCCCCCTAACATATTCCACAAAAACTTTGTACGATCCTTGATCCCAAAAAGAGTTGGATATCAATCCATGCTTTGGATGTGAGTCCCAGCAATATATCCATGAAACAACCTGGACAGAATCTATTCTGTCATCTTCTGTTTTTCTTCAAGAACCATCTGACGAACTTTGCAATGAGGTAACCTGGTGCTCGCATGAGTCCCTTGGACTGCAGGGTGAATGAACGAGTCAGTCTTAGAGGAGATCAGCCCTGACTGCTCTTTAGAAGGCCAGATCCTGAAGATGAAACTGAAGTACTTTGGCCACCTAATGAGAAGGAAGGACTCACTGAAGAAGAGCCTAATGATGGGAAAGATTGAGGGCAAAAGAAGAAGGGAACGGCAGAGAAGGAGGTGGCTGGATGGAGTCACTGAAGCAGTCAGCGTGAGCTTAAATGGACTCCAGAGGATGGTAGAGGACAGGAAGGCCTGGAGGAACATTGTCCATGGGGTTGCGATGGGTCAGACACGAGTTTGCAACTAACAGCAACAACAACCTGAGGAGTTTCTTCAGAATTCCGTCTCAGGAGTAATACAGAAAGGATGGGACAAACCCTCAGAATACAATAGCATCTCTTGGCAGAATTGGCGCTTTATTTATCCACAGTTGCCATTATCTTGGTTTAAATACAAATGCTTGTTCCACATTAAATTAGCTTAGCAGCCAGAGATTTGGTCTGCTTTATTGATGCCATCCGTAGGCAACTGCCCACGGGCACTGTCTCTGACTGTTGTTCATCTATTTTGGCTTGGAGGCAAAAGAACAAAGATGACGCAAGAAAATTGAGCCAAAGGGCCTTTATTTATTAAACTTCTCAAAGTTTGATTCAATGACATTCCAAATTGCTCTGAGGAAAAGCAGTTTTGTACTTTCCCGATTAATCTTTCGGTTGCTGCATAGTTTATGCAACATTTTTTTTAAAGTTTACAATACATATTATAAAATTAAATATCGCTCAGGGCAAAAATTGCCTCCTGTCATAATATAATCAAGCCTTGGATGTCAGATCATTATTTTCAAAGGTCTCCATCTGTCCAAGGTAACACACACACCCTGTGGACATTTAAAAGCCACCTTCGTTTATTCTCCAGTGTGCTTCTCCTTAAGAGTTAAGGCAAAAACCTTCACTGTCTCAGGAAGTCCCTGCCAAGCAAATGTTACATTTGAGGTCATTTTAAATAAAGCAGTGCATTATTTAAAAAAAAAGAAAGAAGAAGAAGAATAGCTACTCTGTCAAAAAGGGATTACTTTGCTCTCTGTGCAACAGAGAGACTTCCTATGTAAATTGTCAGCTGCTGAGACTCATAGTAAAGTTTCTTTCGGGAGACGGGTTGAGGTTAGCTATGAAAAGAGAAGTTGGGAGAAGTAGTGCGAGCAAAAATTGGACAAGGGGTTTGGGGTTAGTATCCAAAGAGAATGATGAATCCTGAAAGAACCCTGAAAAAAACTAGTCAGCTTTTAGTAGAATAACAGAGTTGGATGGGACCTTGTAGGTCTTCTAGTCCAATCTCTTGCATAAGCAGGAGACCCTCCACCATTTCTGACAGATGGCAGTCCAGTCTCTTCTTAAAAGCTCCAGCGATGAAGCTCCCACAACTTCTGAAGGCAACTTCTTAATTGCTCTCACTGTTAGAAAATTTCTCCTTAGTCCTAGGTTGCTTCTCTCCTTGATTAATTTCTACCCATTGTTTCTGGTCTTGCCATTTGGTGCTTTGGAAAACAGGTTGAGCCCACCTTCTCTGCGGCAGCCCCTCAGATATTGGAACGCCGTTACCATCTCACCCCTAATGACCCTTCTTTTCAGTAAAGTAGACAAACCGAATTCCTGCAACCATTCTTCATATGTTTTAGCCTCCGGTCCCCTAATCATCTTAGTTGTCCTTTTCTTTTTAGGAGAAAAGTCAACTAAGCAGGTGTCATCAGCACCTCTATAACTGTCTGGTTTGGTTCTGCAACCCAACAAGACAGCCACAGACTTCAGAGGATAATTAGAACTGCAGAAAAAACAATGGCTACCAACCTGCCTTCCATTGAGGACCTGTATACTGCATGAATCAAGAAGAGGGCTGTGAAAATATTTACAGACCCCTCACATCCTGGATATAAATAGTTTCAACTCCTACCCTCAAAATGATGCTATAGAGCACCGCACACCAGAACAACTAGAGGCAAGGACAATTTTTTCCCAAACACCATCATTCTGCTAAACAAATAATTCCCTCAACATTATCAAATTAGTCACTAAGTCTGCATTACTATTACTATTAATCTTCTCATCATTCTCATCACCCATCTCCTTCCACTTATGACTCTATGACTGTAACTTTGATGCTTGTATCCTTACGATTTATATTGTTTCCTAGTATAATTTGATTGCTTATTTGTACCCTATGACTATCATTAAGTGTTGAACCGTATGATTCTTGATGAATGTATCTTGTCTTTTTATGTACACTGAAAGCATATGCACTAAAGACAAATTCCTTGTCCAATCACACTTGGCCAATAAAGAGAAAGAAAGAAAGAAAAAAAGAAAGAAAGAAAGACAGAAAGAAAGGAAGAGAGACAGACAGAAAGAAAGAAAGAAAGAAAGAAAGAAAGAAAGAAAAAGAATTTGCTCAAAAATGGAAGTGTAAAGAAATACCTTCAGAAGAAGAAGTAATAAGCAAAATTTACAACTGTGCAGAGATGGACAGGCTTACTTTAGAACTCAAAGGCAAAAGCGAATCAAGGTGCTTCAGTATGAGGTCTGGAGTAAAATCTACGACTGGCTTGATAGGAGGAAGAATGCCAAAAACAAGAGATAATGAATGTCTGGAAATGTATATATATCAACATATATTGTAGTTGTGAGGGTATAATAGGTTTATTAAATATGTATATAGTTGTAGGGGTAGTAGTAATATAGTATATACTTGATATATAAGGAATTAGGAGATATTTGTATATCAGCTGAGGACTATATGATACAGTAACTTGAACTTGATGTAAATGTTACAAACCGGAGACGTAGAGCAATGTCAATTGTTTTTGTTTGTTTTTAAAACCAATACTTTTTTTCTAAAAAAAAAAATTAAAAAGAAAGAAAGAAAGAAAGAAAAAGAAAGAAAGAAAGAAAGAAAGAAAGAGAAAGCTTCGATGGATTTGAAATAAAGCAAGCCCACTGCAACTACATAGCAAAAAAGGCTCTAAGAGTTGTAAACCTAATTCTGCGTAGCTTCTTTTCCAAAAACTCAACACTACTAACCAGAGCATTCAAAACATTTGCCAGACCTATTCTTGAATACAGCTCATCTATCTGGAACCCATACCACATCTCTGACATTAATACAATTGAACGAGTCCAGAAATATTTTACAAGAAGAGTTCTCCGCTCCTCTATCAACAACAAAATACCTTATTCCACCAGACTTGAAATCCTGGGATTAGAAAATTTAGAACTCTGCCGACTCAGACAAGACTTGTGTTTAACACACAGAATCATCTATTGCAATATCTTTCCTGTTAAGGACTTCTTCAGCTTCAATAGCAATAATACAAGAGCAAACAATAGATTCAAACTTAATGTCAACCGCTTCAAACTTGATTGCAGAAAATATTACTTCAGTAACAGAGTTGTTAATGCTTGGAATACACTACCTGACTCTGTGGTCTCCTCTCCAACTCCTAAAAGCTTTAACCAAAAACTATCTACCATTGACCTCAAGAGGACTATAAGGGGCGTATATAAGTGCACAAAAGCGCCTACCGTTCCTGTCCTATTGTTTCCTTTCAATATATGTTCCTGTATATAATGCTATGACAAAATAAAATTAAAAAAAAAAGCACTGAATTTAAGAAGGGACTGAATGAATTGTCATGAATCTAAGTTACAAGTAAGTTCAAGGCAGGAAGGATTATAGCAAAACCTCTTTCAGGGTGTGCCTATCAGGAGAGACTGCAGAACAGTTTAATTATTTCTATCACTTTTAGTTTTACCCAGCACTGAATCCAAGCATAATGAAGTGGTGAATTGGTCTGTACACCTCACAGGAGGCTGTCATGGACCAGTCTGAGCAAAAAGCTAAGATGTGTGCAATAAGAGAAATGATTACCCCCAAATTGCTAATGGAAACAGTACGTCATTTAACAATCCTTATGGTCAATCTCTGAATATCAGCTTCTAGATTAAGGCTATTTCTTTGGTGCAAATAATGAGATGAACATTTTTTTCTCCCCTTTCTTCACCGGATGTCCTTTTTCACACTTGTCTTTTTTGCCTTCTTTCATCTTTAATTATGTAACGTATCCTTCCTCCTTTTGAACTGAATTACTTGTTCGGAGAGAATGATAGGGATTTTATGTCCTTCTCCCGAAGAAAAAAGACGCTGTCATATGAAAATAGAGTTTTTCAGAGCGATTCTCCCTAATTTGCTAACTTTTCCCACAGCTTTCTACCTGCTTTGTAATAAAAGGGGCACAGGGCTGTGCTGAGTATTTAAGAATTCTCAGATTGTAGAAAACCACCATGTTTTAAGTTTTGACCAATGTCCTAAAAACTCACATTTCAAAACAACCAGGGAGAGAAACTCCATAATTGTATGGCAGAGAGTTAAACAGTAGCTCTCTTGAACCTGCTAAGAATTTATGGCTTCAACAAAGCTAATGAACCTATTGTAACTTGTACTGCCTTGCTGCTATCATTAAGGTCCCTTTTCTTAATTCAAGCTCTACCTGTTGCCAGTGGCCAACAGAGCTGGAAGTAGATTTGGACAGTGAGGAGGTTAGGGAGGAACGTGGGCCAATCCTGGAGTCTGGGGAAGGCTCGGACGAGGGCTCTGAGTCGGAGGCAGAGAGGGGGCCAAGGCCATCTGGTAGTTCTTTGCTGCCTCTGGAGCCTGACATCAGCAAGGCAGAAGAACAGCATCAGCCTGTTCCCAGTGAGCTTCCAGAAGACAGGAACAATTAAGAAAACAGGGTTGACTTGGGAGTAAGGCTTGGAGAGGATTGGCCCCTCCCATAAGACATAAAAGAGGAGTGAACGGGACATGAGCTTTTGCAGGAAGCAATTAGTTCATCTGGTCAGTAAAAGCTCTGGAAAAGTTCTGTTTGACTCTGTGCTAAGTTTGGCCTTGCCCTGCATTTGGCAATTAGTTCTCTGGCAGCATTCCAAGGGAGATAAGGTGGGTGTTTGTAAACATTCCCCTGCAAGACTGTTTGAGAAGCCTTTCGGACAGCGAATGACAATAATTCACAGCCATATGAATAAAAGAGGTTTGCTGGGACTAGGATTGTGCTATATACTTTCTAAGGAAGCCTAAGTCAGAACACTACTTTTCATACTAGCTTAAGTACATTGTTGGTTGAGGTTGGTCAACTGGATCCATCTCAAGGCATAAATTATTTGGCAAGTCTTAAAACTACCTGTGAGTGAACTTAGATTAAAAAAAAAAAAATATTCCAAGACAAGAAATTCCATTCCTTAAGTCTAGGAACCAGTTTTCTTATTATCTCCGCTGAAGTTGCAGATCGATACAACAGTAGCCCCAATTGTATCTTGCTGATTTATTAAATTCCTAACAGACTCTGAAAGAGATTTTTAATGCATCTGCCTTCCAATACTCAGAACAGTGGAATCCTTTCTTTTGGCTAATTAAACTTTTAAAACCCAACTGTTTTTAAAAGTGATATAGTTTGAATAAGGCCTCCTAAAAATGCACAGTAAAATAAATCTGAGAGTGACCTTTCAGAATTGACTTAAGATGACATTTATTGGGATTACTTTTCTTTGTAATGAGAACTCAGAAAGATCAAGTGACACTACCTCCCAGCACGGAGTCTAGGTGATAATCTATGGGGTGCTGTATTCTATAAGGTCAAACTTAGGGAAGTTGCTGGCTTGGGTATGCCTGGATCTATAGACTTGTTGGAAAAGTTATGTATGGTTAATGCACTTTTCATTTCGTGTGCTTTTTGTCTCAACCCATTAGAACTGAGGGGCCTGCAAATGCAAATAAGTCCATGTATCGTGCCTTGGCTCAGATGTTGAGTTCATTGCTATCAATCGCCGTAAACATGTATTTATTTAGCTAATTTTTTCCCCTTCGGGCTTTCTATCCAAAGTGTTGTTAAGGCAGTTTGCAATCGAATTAATGAAACAGAATATCACGCCTTACAAATCAACCACAAAGTCAATGGAAAGCAAAGAGACTACATCAGG
The DNA here is from genome assembly GCF_028640845.1 of Ahaetulla prasina. Classification (NCBI taxonomy): domain Eukaryota; kingdom Metazoa; phylum Chordata; class Lepidosauria; order Squamata; family Colubridae; genus Ahaetulla; species Ahaetulla prasina. The sequence goes on along the minus strand of NC_080549.1, from coordinate 11,051,252 downwards.
GCTTCACAGAAAAATCAACCAACCAACCAACCAACCAACCAATGAATGTTGTGAATGGATATCCAAAGTGTTCCAAGATCTGGGCAGCAAAATAAAGAAGGGAATTTTTTCCCCACAATCACTCTATATGGCAGAGAAAAAAAGAAAAGGAGGAGGAGGGGGAGGGGGAAGAGGAAGAGGAAGAAGAGGAGGAGGAGGAAGAGAAGGAGGAGGAGAGGAGGAGGAGGTGGTGGTGGTGGTGGTGGTGGAGGAGGAGGAGGAGGAGGAGGAGGAGGAGGAGGAGGAGGAGGAGGAGGAGAAGAAGAAGAAGAAGAAGAAGAAGAAGAAGAAGAAGAAGAAGAAGAAGAAGAAGAAGAAGAAGAAGAAGAAGAAGAAGAAGAAGAAGAAGAAGAAGAAGAAGAAATTTCCATCTTATAAATTGACATAGGACCTATTTATCTTTAGTAGTAATTGGTCTTCATGTTAGCAGTATGTGTTATTAATAAACATTAGGTTTTATACTTTATTACAGATAAGAAAGTCTTAACAGTATGTGTTATTAATAAACACTAGATTTTATACTTTATTATGAATTGCTTTGAGTGTGGTTTACGCAGAAAATATACAAACTAAGTGACAATGAAACCATAAATAGCATTGCACAGATACTTTATACTGAATAATCCTTTTTTTAATAGACAACTTGTTTTTTGGAAATGGAGATCTTATCCAACTTTGTTTTGTTTAAAGAACAAAGCGGGGAAAAACTTTGGGTTTTCTTTAAAAAAAAAAGAAAGCTCCTTAGTATTTGAAAAATCAATTCAGAAATGCCATTACATGGGACATCTTTTAAATGGCTGAGAGCTCTTCCATTTCCATAACTGGAGCCCAAATTAGAATTATTCCAAAACACTACCATATGCTTGCCTCAAGGGTTACAAGACAAATCAATCTTTTCCTTCCTTCTCTCCAAAGTAATTGGACTTTTAAATCACCCAGGAAAATTGGCCTCTTCGACAATACAAGCTGAGCCATACGTGGGTTTTTCGCTGTTGGGATGCAGTGAGAATAACGTGGAGTTAGAATTCAATCATGTCATCGATATTATTTCTATTTCAACAGCACCAAAAAGCATCTCTTTTTATAGTCTCCTTATGACATAACATTTTCTCTGTAGGAACAGGATTGATGGCTGGGCTATGTTCTTGTAGCTGTATCTGAAGTCAGAAGCATTCTGGAGTAAAAGCATTCTGCTATACCCATGTCAAGCAGTATGAGAGATTAGCAATAGAAAAAGCACTTAGACTTGTATACTGCTTCATAGTGCTTTTAGAATAGAATAGAATAGAATTTTTTATTGGCTAAGTGTGATTGGACACACAAGGAATTTGTCTTGGTGCATATGCTCTCAGTGTACATAAAAGAAAAGATACCTTCATCAAGGTACAACATTTACAACACAAATGATGGTCAATATATCAGTATAAATCATAAGGATTGCCAGCAACAAAGTTACAGTCATACAGTCATAAGTGGGAGGAGATGGGTGATGGGAACGATGAGAAGATTAATAGTAGTGCAGATTTAGTAAATAGTTTGACAGTGTTGAAGGAATTATTGGTTTAGCAGAGTGATGGCCTTCGGGAAAAAACTGTTCTTGTGTCTAGTTGTTCTGGTGTGCAGTGCTCTATAGCGTGGTTTTGAGGGTAGGAGTTGAAACAGTTTATGTCCTGGATGTGAGGGATCTGTAAATATTTTCACGGCCCTCTTCTTGATTCATGCAGTATACAGGTCCTCAGTGGAAGGCAGGTTGGTAGCAATTATTTTTTCTGCAGTTCTAATTATCCTCTGAAGTCTGTGTCTTTCTTGTTGGGTTGCAGAACCGAACCAGACAGTTAGAGCCCTCTCTAAGTGGGTTACAGAGTTAGCCTATTGCCCCCAACAATCTGGTTCCTCATTTTACCCACCTCGGAAGTAAGGAAGGCTGAGTCAACCTTGAGCCGGTGAGATTCGATCTGCTGAACTGCAGCTAGCAGTCAGTTGAAGTAGCCTGAAGTACTGCACTCTAACCACCGCGCCATCTCGGCTCTAGATTCAAACATTGACTGGCATTTTATGAACATTTTTTTTATTTTTTTATTTATTTTATTTTATTTTTTATTTATTTATTTTGTCACAACAGTATATCTAAGCATTGACATGTAACAACTATATAATATATAAGCATATATATGAGCATAATTATGTAATAACTATATTATTTAGATATAATAAAAGGGAATAATAGGACAGGAACGGTAGGGACGTTTGTGCTCTTATGCACGCCCCTTACAGACCTCATAGGAATGGGGTAAGGTCAATGGTAGACAGTTTTTGGTTAAAACTTTTGGGATTTTGAGAAGAGACCACAGAGTCAGGTAGTGAGTTCCAAGTGTTAATAACTCTGTTACTGAAGTCATATTTTCTGCAATCAAGATTGAAGCGGTTTACATTAAGTTTAAATCTATTGTTTGCTCTTGTATTGTTGCCACTGGCATCTGCTTTAAAATCACTTTTTACGAGATGAAAACTGCTTGGGACAAAGTTAAGACAACCGGCTCCTCTTTTCATATTTACTTAATCTAAACTCTACCATCATTTTCAGAGGTCATTCTAGGATCTAGGATCAGTGGTGCAGTGGTTAGAGTGCAGTGCTGCAGGCTACTTCTGCTGATCACCGGCTGCCAGTAGTTTGGCAGATCGAATCTCACCAAGCTCAAGGTTGACTCAGCCTTCCATCCTTCTGAGGTTGGTAAAATGAGGACCCAGATTGTTGGGGGCCATATGCTGACTCTGTAAACTGCTTAGAGAGGGATGTAAAAGCACTATGAAGCGGTATACAAGTCTAAGTGCGATTGCTATTGTTAACTCTGCCCATTGCCAGGCGTTCGATTCCGATCGGCTTGAAATTGACTCAGCCTTCCATCCTTCCGAGGTCGGTAAAATGAGGACTCAGATTGTTGGGGGCAGTGTGCTGACTCTGTAAGCTGTTTAGAGAGGACTGTAAAGCACTGTGAAGCAGTATATAAGTCTAAGTGCGATTGCTATTGCTGCTATCCCCCCCTACCAAATGAGGTTTGGTGGGCAACTATCAGAGAGAAGGGCTCTATTTGAACCGGTTGTACCGGAGCTCAGGAAAGATGATCTTATTCTATGCATTTTCAAATATTTTGTAGGAGATGACCAGGCTGAGCCTGAGGGAGGGATCAAGCACGTCATCAGTCATGAGACTCTCTGCACCCACGAGATATCTAAGTCCAACCGACCTTGATTTTCTTTCTATCCTCAAGGCTTTGCAGAGAAGATGGACTCCGTAAAATGTGGCAGCACCATCACGTAGAGTTTACAATTTTCTCTTATGCCATAAAACAAGCTAAAGCCTAGAGATGATATTTTTTGTTTCAATATTGCTAAGTTCTCTCTCTCCTCAACTTATTCTCTTAATGATCTACTCAACAAATCCCAAAAGTGTCTTATAAGTCTATCCCAAAGGTGCTTTTTCAAGAGTCAACTGGACTTTCTGGTTTTTTCTTTGAAGACATTTCACTTCTCACCCAAGACGGTTTTCAGCTCTGACTGGATGACGGGGAAGGCTGGAAGGATTTATACTCCTTGCAGACAGCTGGATATTTGCATACTTTTAGTGAGTTATTAAGGCCACCTGGAGATTTATCTCTGTCCTCAGAGCCACCTGAGTGGTGCAAATGGGTGTGGAGCCTTCTTGGACCTGTTGAAAGGTCCAAGACTGCAGATAGATGATGCTAAATTGGATGAAAGTCCAGTTGGCTCTTGAAAAAAACACACCTTTTTGGGACAACCATGACCTGGTTGACTGACTGTTGTGTCTCGTCCGATCTCACCACAGCCGGGGTCTTCTTATCTGCTCCTCCTCCACAGCATGTGAGCCTGAGGGAGGTCAATTGCCAACAGCTGCCGACTGGAGTGACCCTCGCGTCAGAAGACTTGATAGGCGGAGGCAACAGAAGGAAGGGAGGGGCAGGCCTGGATAAGTGCTGAGTCATGGAGCCACACCCCATGGCCTATATAAAGGATCTGCTTTCTGGCATTCTCTGAGTCAGGCAAAGTCTAAACATATCTTGCTGAAGTCACTTTCTGGTCTCCTGCCTGCCCTGAGGACTTTGCTAGGACTTTGGCAGAGCTGCAGAGGCACGCCTGATTCGGATTTCCCTGACCCGGCCGTCAGCGGAGGAGTGGGACACGACACTGACAATCTCCATAGGCATTTATAAGTCTTTGTTTTCCCCACTGATAAGTGGCCTTTATAAGGACATTCTTTACACCCTTATGACATTTGTTTTCCCAGAAAGTGTTCGGGCAAAGATCTGTAAGTAATACCAAACTAGGCATTTGCATTTTGCCTTTTGACAAATTCCATATCTATTGTTTTGTGCAATCCATCTGTGACCCAGGGACAAAATTCAGAAATACCACTCCATAAAATCAAACATCTGCATAGACCATGGTGCTATTAACATACCTTGCTTTCCACTGTAGATGCAGGTTAAAAAAGCAAGCCGTATTATTACGGTAAGAGGTACAATGTTTTACTAAGATTGGACTCCCCACGAACAAACATCAAATATATACCACACTAGGAAAAACTGATGGGGAAAACATTTGGAGCCCTCCTTTAAAATTGTTCTACTGAAACTTGAGTGTGAATTTGCTTCATGGGGTTTTTGTATACAGGTTCACAGCAATTATTAGATGTGGTATCTGAATGAATTTAGGTTCCCTTTAGAGCTTCAGTGCTTCAGTGACCCCATTATTTTTCTCCCTGTACTCCCAAGCCTGATCGGCTTAATTATTTTGACTAGCGAAACACTGAAAACATGAATTGCTGATTTGTTTAAAACCAATGGGACAACTGAAAAGACGCCACAGGAAAGGGAAAATTAAAAATAAAATAAAATAATAAAATAAAAACCTACCCAAAAACACATGAGAGGGGGGGAAAATATGTTTCTATAATGTATTAGAGCTTGGAGACGGGCAAGCTATGAGGCCCCTTTGTATTACTGCAGTTTCTATATCATGCGGCATTGAAATTCCTTTTCTGTTTAAACTGAAATATGCTCTCTATTAAGTCTTAATTAGACTGTCAGAAAGTGGCAGTCTTGTAAGATTTACACAGAGTGAGGGGGTAGCTGATGTGATGAATTAACTAAAGCAGAATATGTGAATTTGAGGGAGAAAAGAACCATTATCCATAACAAGACATTTTCCTGGGAACTGTTGTTGCTTCATCGGGAAGCTGTGTTTTTAATGGGCATCTGAAGGGAAGGGTTGGGTTAGGAATGAGGTCATGGAATGGAATGAGATGCTATCCGCTCACATCATGGTTCTTGCCTATTTGACTCAAGATCATCTCTCTGGTACTCTATTATCTGAGGGGAAGGAGAAGGAAAAGAAGAAGGAGAAGGAGAAGGAGAGAGAGGAGAAGAAGGAGAAGGAGAAAGAGAAAAAGGAGAAGGAGGGAAGGAGGAGAAGGAAGAAGAGAAGGAGAAAGGGATTTGTCTTTTTTCTAACATCTTCTTGCTTTTTGGCTTTAGGATTAAGATCAATCTCATATCTCAAGATCTAAAATGGACACCTAACATCAAAAATGTCATCAAAAAAGCACAACAGAGAATGTTCTTTCTGCGCCAACTCAGGAAGCTCAAATTGTCCAAGGAGCTGCTGATACAGTTCTACAGAGGAATTATTGAGTCTATCTCCATAACTGTCTGGCTGGGTTCTGCAACCCAACAAGACAGACACAGACTTCAGGGGATCATTAGAACTGCAGAAAAAACAATGGCTACCAACCTGCCTTCCATTGAGGACTTGTATACTACATGAGTCAAAAAGAGGGCTGTGAAAATATTTGCAGATCCCTCACATCCTGGACATAAATTGTTTCACCTCTGATGCTATAGAGCACTGAACACCAGAATAACTAGATACAAGAACAGTTTTTTTCCTGAACGCCATCACTCTGCTAAACAAATAATTCCCTCAATGCTGTCAAACTATTCATCAAGACTGCATTACTATTAATCTTCTCATCGTCCCCATCACCCATCTCTTCCCACTTATGACTGCATGACTGTAACTTTGTTGCTTGTATCCTTACAATTTATATTGATAGTTTCCTAGTATGATTCCTTCCTTCCTTACAGTTTCTCTCTGTTGTGATATGTATGCTCTGTTTGGCCAGCAATAAATATGTTTGTGCCATTTTACAACCCAATCTGGTTCTCTCTTGCTCTGTCCCCCTCCCTTTTTAAACACACACACATACACACACCAGGAAGTCACAAGAGACAGGCACCAGCATGTGCTTAAAGGCATTTTCTGACATCATCCTTCACTTCACACTTCAGCTGAAAGCAACGGATTTGACAAAACGCAAGAAAGCATGCAAGGAGGCACTTCACCTCCTATCTACCAGTTTCCTGACAGGAGTCAATAGTAATTCCATCACAAGGTTTGCAAGGATAGTAATAATAATGATTTTTAAAAAAAAAAGCTTCTGGATGGGAATTTTCCAAGGGAAAGCTTTTGAGCTTCAGATATGCCTTGCAACATTTTATTGAAGATGGGCATATAATAAATGGTGTGTGTGTGTATGTGTGTATGTATGTGTGTGTGTGTATGTGTGTATGTATGTTTGTGTGTGTGTATGTGTGTGTGTGTGTATGTATACACCCCCCCCCACACCCCCACACACCCCCCCCACACACATATATATATATACACACATACATACATACATACATATGTATGTCTTGGCATATTCGGGTCTTTTCTCATGTAAGGTTGAGAGTATCTTGGCGATGTTTCGACGAGGTCTCACTCATCATCTTCAGGCTGGTGCTTTCGGCTTCATGCTTGTGTGAGCAAAGCGTGGTCGGAGCTGCCATCTCTCTATAAATACTGGTGAGGAGGTGGGGAGTGTTGCTGTGAGCGGGCTGGTTGGCTGTGTGGTTGCATCTTGCTTGGTAGATGGAGTGGATGTTTGCAGATTGCACCCACTCCATCTACCAATCAAGATGCAACCACACAGCCAACCAACCCGCTCACAGCAACACTCCCCACCTCCCCACCAGTATTTATAGAGAGACGGCAGCTCTGACCATGCTTTGCACAAAGCCGAAAGCCCCAGCCTGAAGACGATGAGTGAGACCTCATCGAAACATCGCCAAGATACTCTCAACCTTACACAGGAAAAGACCCGAATAAGCCAATGCTAATTCATTGGAGAAGTCAGGAATGGTTCGTGAACCAAGAAGAAGGCCAAGGAAAGAACTCACTGGCTTTATACCATCAAAGGTGATACCAAAAATGAACATCCAACAATTGAAAGAAGCTGTGTTTGACATGATAGCATGGAGGTAGTCACCAAGCATCAGACATCACTGAACAATATACATATGAATAAATAGATATAATAAATGTGTTTGTCTCAACTGGATACCCAATCGCTTTCAACAGCTGGCTGTTGTGGTTCGCCAGCAGCCAGTGGAGATGGAAGCAGATTTGGACAGTGAGGAGATTGGGTAGGAACATGGGCCAGTCCTGGAGTCTGGGGAAGGCTCTGATGAGGGCTCTGCATCGGAGGCAGAGAGGAGGCCAGGGACATATGCCAGTTATCAGTTGCCTTCGGAGTCAGACATCAGTGAGGAAGACGAATAGCTGGAGCCTGTTCCCAGTGTGAGCATGCATAGAGTTGCCAGAGAAAGAGAATAGCTAAGGAACAAGAGTCGACTTGGGAGTAAGGGCACAGGTGGACGATGAATGGCTCCTCCCAGATGGAATAAAAGAGGAGTGAACGGGGAGGGGAGTTTGCAGGAGACAATTAGTTTGCTTAATTGGTTCGTGACTCTCAGAGACTCCTTGCCAAGTTTTGAAGATATCGGCCTGGCAGCTCTCCAAGCCAGAGAAGGCCTGTGACTGTAAATTCTCCCTTGAAAGACTTTGCTGGATGTGAATGAGAAGAATTCATAGTAACTTAATAAAAAGGGTTTTTTGTCGGGACAAGGAGTCTGCTTCATGCTCTTGGGAAGCCTAGGTCAGAATAGTGGTAGCTTAAATTCCATATGTTGCTTGTTCCATGGATCTGGACATCCTGTTTCATGGAGAAGACAATGATTTCATGCAGAAGATCAATCTTTGCTATGGAAGAGAGAGAGAGCTTTGGATCTGTTCATCTGAACCAGTCCATCACTTCACAGAAGCCAGCTGTAGCTCGCCACTGCTGGTAGTCCTTGTCAAAAACAAGTAACTATCTTCCACGCCACTGCGACAACTCTTCTCTTGTATTTGTAATTAAAACATTTGTGGTGCCCTCCCTTCCAACAGCGGCAACTTTGCAACAGCCTGTAACTCTCATGTGAAATGGATTTTTTTTTAAAAAAAAATACAACAAAGGCAGCCTATCTATAATTATTATTTTTAGAATAAAATAGCAACATTTTTTATTCACGCCTGGGCTAACATTTGCAATTCAACGGTTTGCAATATTTAAATGGCACTGAATATGCAAGGAGACATGGGAAGAGGGCTGGTGCAGGGAACAATAATTAGTATCTGCCCACTGACAGAGTCACAGGTTGGCTCGAGAGCCTTGTCGCTTACCTACGATTCCTTCGCTATGCCCATCTACTGGAAAAAAACAAATCATAGAGCATGTGTCTTCAGCTATAAATTAGTTGTGAGCAAACACTCTTCCAGATTAAAACAAGCAGACAAACAGCTGAATGGATGATACCGTGGGGCACAAAACACACATCTCAATTCATGCTTGGAATGAAGAGAGGTCCTCCTATGTCACTAGCTATGTATTTATGAAAAACTCAACATTTACTACTCGTTTGCCTGATTTATTGGATGGTGGAGGATAGGAAGGCCTGGAGGAATGTTGTCCATGGGGTCGCGATGGGTCGGACACAACTTCGCAACTAACAACAATGACAACAAATACCCTGGCTTTTTCCCCCCAAGCATTTTCCTCTCTTCTCCAATGTTCACTTGGTAAAGGAAAGACTGACTGGCCCAAAGCCATTCTGTGAAATTCTCTTGTTCCTTAACAGCTGAAGAAGCTTCTTGGATGAGAAGCGAAATGTCTTCAAAGAAAAACAAGGCAGTCCAGTTGCCTCTTGAAAAAAAAAACCCCTTTGGGACAACTGTGACCTGGATGATTGAGAATGTCCATAGACATTTCTCTTATCCAAGTGTATACTTGAATTTTCCTAGTTCTGGTCTTAATCTTAACATCACAGTGATTTTGGGGTGACTTTTTGGGGAATCCCTCCAAAGGCCTTAAAAGACCTCTTGGGATATCTGCTTGATCATGAAGAGGTAGATAGGATTCAAAATGAGCTAAACAGATATAAAGCTACATAGGAATCTGGGATGTATGGTATTTCAACACACACAGGCAGCTTTGAGGGGAATAGTTGGATAAAATGAAATGAACAGACTTTAAGAAGAGGGGACGCGGTGGCTCAGGGGCTAGGGCGTTGAGCTTGTTGATCGAAAGGTCGGCAGCTCGGCGGTTCGAATCTCCAGTGCTGCCGTGTAACGGAGTGAGGTCCAGTTACTTGTCCCAGCTTCTGCCAACCTAGCAGTTTCGAAAGCACGTAAAAATGCAAGTAGAAAAAATAGGGACCACCTTTGGTGGGAAGGGAACAGCGTTCTGTGCGCCTTTGGCGTTGAGTCATGCTGGCCACATGACCACAGAGACGTCTTCGGACAGCGCTGGCTCTTTGGCTTTGAAACGGAGATAAGCACTGCCCCCCCCAAGAGTCGGCAACGACTAGCACGTACATGCGAGGGGAACCTTTACCTTTACCTTTACTCTTATGAAGGGTTCCACGGTAACTGGGAAGTAGTGAGTTTATTTAGACAGGCAGTCTATATAGCCAATATTGGTCAGATCTATGTCCACACTATCTGAACGCTGAGCCGAGAAAGGCTCAGGTTAGATTACCCAATTGTTCCTAGAGATCTTCCTGTATTCGGCATGAAATTTGGAGATATCTTTATAAAGCCGAACACGGTTATTATTCCAGGAACACACAACTGCCCTCGATGTTCCGCTCCAATTTAGGCTTTAGTATGTTCTCAGAAAGATTAGCTTCGAGTCAGATTCCCTAGCTCTGACTCGTCGATCGGCTGATTAGAATAAGAGAGCAGCAACAGGAAAATATGTGTAACATTACACACACATACACATAACCCAGATCAGTGATTGCTAGACTTAGAAATACTCCCCATTTTCTTGCCAATGCATGCAAAAATAGATTAGTTCCAAGCGACTTGCTATAAGCTTCTAGATGCATTATACACATTTCAGTAGTTTTCTGTATACCTATTTTCACAGCAGCGCAAAAAACGCCTTATAAGAAGCACTTGAATGGATCTCGTTTCCATTAGATACTGAAATGGATTTTTGGTGAGGTCAGCAGTATCCTTCTCAAAGCATCTAATATATATGTGGAAGAGGAGGAACTGCTCTTCTGTCTTGCAAGTCCTATGGGTCCATGGTTGAAAAACACAATAATAAATACAATTATGAATACTTAGTTTTTACACTGACTTTTATTTAATGAATATTTCAATATTGCCCACATCGAATTAGCAGTAGTTGGTTATTGGTAACAGTGAACCTCAACAAAGATATGGAGATCCTAGACAGATTGCAGAGAAGAGCAACGAAGATGATAACGGACCTGCAGGCTAAACCATAAGATGAACAATTGAGGGAACTAGGTATCTCTAGTCTAAGTAAGGTTCTACATTTAGGCAAGAAAAACAAAATGCACAAGTACAGTATATGTGGTACCTTGCTCAATAGTAATAACTGGGAGAGTAACTTGGAGTCCTAGTGGACAACAGTTTAAATATGAGCCGGCAGTGCAGCTGCCAAAAAAGCCAACACAATTCTAGGCTGCATAAACAGAGGGATAGAATCAAGATCATGAGAAGTGTTAATACCACTTTATAATGTCTTGGTAAGGCCACACTTGGAATATTGCATTCAGTTTTGGTCGCCACGATGTAAAAAGGATGTTGAGACTCTAGACAGAGTGCAGGGAAGAGCAACAAAGATGATTAGGGGACTGGAGGCTAAAACATATGAAGAACAGTTGCAAGAACTGGGTGTGTCTAGTTTAATGAAAAGAAGGACTAGGGGTGACATGATAGCAGTCTTCCAATATAGTGTCCAAAAGCTTGGAAGACAAAATCTCTGGTCCCGGTGACCAACATAGATTGGATCCTCCAACTGTATCCTGTAACACATATATTCACCTTCATTTGAGACTGTTCTGACCTAGGCTTCCTTAAAAAGCATGAAGCAGAGTCTTGGTCCCGGCAAACCTCTTTTATTTACACGACTGTGAATTCCTTTCATTCACAGTCAGTAGGGCTTGGCAAAAAGTCTTTCAGAGGAATATTTATCAACACAAACCTTATCTCGCTTGGAAAGCTGCCAGATAACTAGTTTCCAAATGCAATGTAAGGCAAAACTTGGCACAGAGTCTCTTAGAATCGTGAACAGAACTTTCCATTCTTGAAACAACCTGTTGTGACCTTGGCCCAAGTAGTTATTACCAGACACAATCAGTCCTAAACAAATGTATTTTATTAGAACAGCTGAGAATTACTTCATTCTCAGCTTAGTCCAAATTAATTACAAAACAAATCCTTCAGAAAAAATCCTTTGGCCTTATCACAAATCTCTATCCTATTTGGCACCCTGCCAAAGGATTTTTTTGGCAAAGTCCCACAAAGTTCAGAAACAAGAAACACCGGCTAGAAACAAATGTAGCAACAGTGCTTTCCTACAAAGAACCCAAGAGCCGTTGCTGCTCTTTTAAGCCTTATGGGAGGGGCCAATCATCTCCTGGCCTTACTCCCGAGTCGTCCTTTTTACTTTAGCCGCTCTTGCCTTCTGGCAGGTCTTTGCATGCATGCAGTAGGAACAGGCTCCTCCTGTTCCTCTGTCTCTCGCTGTCCGCCTCTGGAGGCTCTGGAGTCCATGCATCACTCCCAGATGATCCCGGCCTCATCTCTGCCTCTGATGCAGAACCCTCATCTGGGCCTTCCCCTGACTCCAGGACTGGCCCATTGTCCTCCCCAGCCTCCTCACTGTCAAAATCCGCTCCAGGTCTGCAGGCTGCTGGTGGACCACAACACAACCAAATGAACAAATTGTTTCCTGCAAAAGCCCACTCCCTGTTCGCTCCTCTTTTGTTTCCTATGGGAGGGGGCAATCACCTCCAATGTGTGGCTTTACTCCCAAGTCGACCCTGCTTTCTTAGTTGTTCTTGTCTTCTGGCAGCTCTGCGCATGTGCACACTGGGAACAGGCTCCAGTTCTTCCTCTGTCTCACTGTTGTCTACCTCCCTTTCTGCTTCTGATGCAGAGCCCTCATCCAAACTTTCCTCAGCCCCCAGGACTGGCCCATGTTCCTCTCCAACCTCCTCACTCTCCGACTGCTGCCAGCTCTGCTGGCTGCCAGCAGGCCACAACAAAGACATCTATTTGTCCAGAATGGTATAGGGTCTTCTGCTTCAGCAGGGGGTTGAACTAGGAGGTCCCTTCCAACCCCATTATTCTAACTAAAGAAGTTTCCTTCATTATGATCATTGCTGTTCAAGCGACAACAATTTGAAAGCCAGGAAAGCTCACATATTCCTCCTTCAGTATCTGGCCACAGGGATAATTGGCACTAGGTCACAATGTCCTCTGCCAGCACCAATGTACCCAGGAGCATTCCAGCAGCATCACAAAGCTGTTAAGTGCTCCTCCAAGTGCTGAGAGAGAGACAGAGAGAGAGACAGAGAGAGAGAGAGACAGAAAACCGAATGGCAGCTTCAAATCCCTTGATGCCGTAACGTCCTGGTTTTTTGTTGTTTTTTTTAACACCAAAAAGTCTTACAACGTGCATTGCTTTTAATGGAATGAACTTGGAATGTGACAGGGCCAAGGTTAACTTTGCTTCTGCCAGTGCTAGTTAGTGTCATAACTGTTGGTGGCCGGAGAGCAAATCCTCCATTCTGACATCTTAAGGAATCTTTGCAAGTTTCCATTCCATAACCCTGAGCTTTGGTTTCATTTAATTTTCAACAGACATTTACTTCAATGGAAGATCAGAATGTTAAGCAGAATTTGTAAACTCCTACAAAAACTCATTAACTTTCGTTAACTCAGAGAGTAGAAGTTCTTTTTACTCTCAATGAAGAAGCCTTGAGCACCTTTGGAATACATTCAAACTAAGTTCTTCAACATAATACCAGTAAGACTAATATCTTTGCCGGTAAGGAATAGCAATAGCACTTATATACCGCTTCACAGTAACATAACATAATAACAGAGTTGGAAGGAACCTTGAAGGTCTTCTAGTCCAACCCCCTGCCCAGGCAGGAAACCCTACACCATTTCAGACAAATGGCTATCCAACATTTTCTTAAAAATTTCCAGTGTTGGAGCATTTACAACTTCTGCAGGCAAGTTGTTCCACTTATTGATTGTTCTAACTGTCAGGAAATTTCTCCTTAGTTATAAGTTGCTTCTCTCCTTGATTAGTTTCCACCCATTGCTTCTTGTTCTACCCTCAGGTGCTTTGGAGAATAGTTTGACTCCCTCTTCTTTGTGGCAACCCCTGAGATATTGGAACACTGCTATCATGTCTCCCCTAGTCCTTCTTTTCATTAAACTAGACATACCGAGTTCCTGCAACCGTTCTTCATATGTTTTAGCTTCCAGTCCCCTAATCATCTTTGTTGCTCTTCTCTGCACTCTTTTTAGAGTGCTTTACAGCCCTCTCTAAGCAGTTTACAGAGTCAGCCTATTGCCTTCAATAATCTAGGTCCTCATTTCACTAACCTTGGAAGGATGGAAGGCTGAGTTAATCTTGAGCCACTTAGTATTGAACTCCCGGAGTGAGCAGTGAGTTAGCACTGCAGTACTGCATTCTAACCACTGCCCACCATGGTAAGAATTACATTATGCTTATTTACATGTTCAGAGGTGTATAAGTGTCAGCTTTGGAAGCCATACTAGGCCGAAGGCTTCCATGCGCTGCCACAATTCTCCTCTGTGGGAAAGGAGGGGAGGAGGATGGTAGTGCAAGGGATGATTAGACATAATAACATTTTTCTGCCGGTCAAGGTCAGGCTGGGTTCACATCTGGAGAAGGAGTGGCTGGAGTGATGCTTCGACATGGGACAGTTGAGGATTGGAGCATGTGACCGGCAGAGGGGTCATGAGGGTGGAGATTTTGGGGTTTGAATTACTGAGGGAGGAACCGGAATCCCCAGTTTCGGTTTTCCTCCAGCTGTGCCAGTTTACCTATGCTAGTAAAAGAACTTTGAAAGATGTTGGTTTCGGAGTCTTTTCTGCGGGAGGGGTTTTCCGGAACGCTGACAATAAGATCAACTTTAAAAAAGAAAGCTAATGGGTTTTTTGAAACCTTTTAACAGTATATTAATGGTTTTGCCTTCTCCTTCCTAGGGCTGAGAGAAAAAGAATTGAACCGAATTGTTCTGAACCTTTTGGTGCCTATCATTTCTCTTACTTTTCAATTGGCTGTCAGGGTTCTGACAGATGCCCTAATTAAATCATGAGCCTCAAGCCAAGCTTCAAAAGGAATCCAGTTATTTATTAGGAGCTCCATGTCGGCAGGTACCCAAATGAAGCCAACTCTGACTCCACGTAATTTACTGCCCTAATCATGACCTTGTTTGCCCTCTCCCCCAGAGTGTGTCATCAATCACATTCGCCCACAAAGCAATTTCGCGGGTTGTAGAGATCACTCCCCTTGGGCCGCTGTGGGTAACCCTGGGAGACAGCCTTGAGAAAGATATGTCTGGAATGTGCTCCTGTCTTTTGCTGCTGTGTATCTTCGTCGGTTTCCCATCTCCCTTGCCTATGGCAATTCGAGAGCAGGCCCGGGATGCTTTGCAAGTTGACATTGGGCCTAACTTTCAGAGATCAGTGGGGATTAGCCATCTAGATGTATCCTGTATGGATTTTACTAGTGGTGGCATGAAATACACTTTCTGTGAAATCCATTTTGAAATGAAAGACATGGATCCAGAAACCTATTCCGATTTTTCTTTTTACATCTAGCAGGTTCTCAGCGAGAATGGATTGCTCTGAATGTTAATTTGAGCTTGGAAACAGTTGAACAGAATACTGTTTGGTTAACGAGAATACCAAATGGATTGAATACATGCAACAAGCACAGCTTTTTCTGTGCCCAAAATGGATCAAAATGGCTCAGTGTAGAAGGCCATACTAAAACCATGAAGGGGAAAAATAACAAATATTAGTATTCTAGGAATCTTTAAAGTGACTGTATCCTGGATTTAAGCAACATCGAAGACAAAAAGGTATATAAGTGGAAAAGAGAAATGACAGGAATATTGATTTTAATGTAGACATCTTATTTTAAAAGGATATGCAAAGGAGATAATTTAATTGAGAGTTTCTTTGGTCTGTTGGTTAGGTGTTGATAGAAACAGTCAGCTTCTACACAACTGCTTACAGGAACCTAAGTTCAATGCAATTCATAATCTTTCAAATTATCACTGATGAGCTAGTTAGTTTTAAATTAAATTGTAAACTTAAGAACCAAAAAATCTTTTGTGGTAGGGTGCTGGGTTTTTTTTTTTAAGAGAGGAGTTTAAATTACAAACATTTAATGGAGAAGGAAAACCAACAACACTGATCTTTTGAAGATCTGTTTTGGGATCTTATTTTTATTTTTTATTTTATTTGTCATAACAGCATACATAAGCATAAGCATGAAGCAACAGTAGGACAGGAACGGTATGCTTGTGCTCTTATGCACGCCCCTTATAGACCTCTTAGGAAAGGGGTGAGGTCAATAGTAGACAGTTTTTGGTTGAAGCTTTGGGGACTTTGAGAAGAGACCACGGAGTCAGGTAGTGTATTCCAAGCATTAACAACTCTGTTACTGAAGTCATATTTTCTGCAATCAAGATTGGAGCGGTTAACAGTAAGTTTAAATCTATTGTTTGCTCTTGTATTGTTGTGATTAAAGCTGAAGTAGTCTTCAACAGGAAGGACATTGCAATAGATGATTCTATGAGTTAAACACAGGTCCTATCGGAGGCGGCAGAGTTCCAAGTTTTCTAAACCCAGGATTTCAAGTCTGGTGGCATAAGGTATTTTGTTGTATTCAGAGGAGTGGAGAACTCTTCTTGTTAAATATTTCTAGACACGTTCAATTGTATTGATGTCTGAAATGTGGTATGGGTTCCAGACAGGCGAGCTGTATTCAAGAATTGGTCTAGCAAACGTTTTGTAAGCTCTGGTTAGTAGTGTAGTGTTTCTGGAGAAGAAGCTACGTAAGATTACGTTTACAACTCTTAATGCCTTTTTTGCGATGTAGTTGCAGTGGGCTTTGGCACTTAGGTCATTGGATATGAAGACTCCAAGGTCTTTGACAGGGTGGGGGTCATCTGTAAGATAATGCCCGTCGAGTTTGTATTTAGTGTCTAGATTCTTTTTTCCAATGTGTAAGACAGAGCATTTGCTGGTTGAGATTTGGAGTTGCCAGGTTGATCTTCTAAATCAACCTAGAACTAGGGAGACATTTCCTAATAGTGATTGCAATCAACCAATGGAATAGCTTGCCTTCAGAAGTTGTGGGTGCTCCCTCACTGGAGGCTTTCAAAAAGAGACTGGACAATCATTTTTCTGAAATGGTATAAGGTCTCCTGCTTGAGCAATGAGTTGGACTAGAAGACCTCTGGGTCTTCTTCTGGAGGCCAGAAGAAGGTCAACTTCTGGAGGCAAGGCATTCCACTGGGGCCTCTGTGGCTCAGACTGGTAAGACAGTCTGTTATTAACACAGCATTAACACAATTACTGCAGGTTCTAGTCCCACCAGGCCCAAGGTTGACTCAGCCTTCCATCCTTTATAAGGATGAGGACCCAGATTGTTGGGGGCAATAAGTTGACTTTGTATATAAATATACAAATAGGATGAAGACTATTGCTAACATAGTGCAAGCCGCCCTGAGTCTTCGGAGAAGGGCGGGATATAAATGCAAAAAAAAAAAAAAAAAAAGACCTCCAAGGCCCCTTCCAACTCTGTTATTTTATGTTCTCCGTTCTAGGATCCCTGGATAAGGCCCCTAAGGAATGGCATTGAGTCTTATCAGAACATATAGCCATTTGTCACCAAGTAAAGGATAATTTCCCAGAGGTTGTTCATATAGAGACATGCTTCAAGATGTATTTAACACATCTTTTGGTAAGATGCTAAAGCAAACATTTTCTTAATCAGATCAAAATGGTGTGCTTTGATTAGTTGGTTATTCCTCAGAATTGTAGCATTAATGTGCGTTAGCAACAGTTTTAATCTAGACTTTACAAGGCATTCTAACTCTCTAACGAACTCCGTTAAATAAAGCAAACATAATGTAATCAGCAATGATTTGTCCACAGTATTTGCAATGCTAAGTTCGGAGAAGAATTCAGTTAACACTGTTAAATTTCAGACCAGAGAAGAACAATAAGAAGTATTGCCAGAAGACAAGGGTTGGGATTAGGTTTCTGTCGAAGGATAAAAAAAACAACAACTCACTTACAGTTTGTTAGAATTAATTAACTACACAACTCAGCCCAAACCTTCATTAAGCAAGCAAAAGTGACACTCGGAATAATTGTAAGGTCTTTGCATTTCTGCCCATGTAGTGCAAAAACACACATTGTGAATTAATTTTGGTGGCACAATAAATCAAACGTGGTATGAACCAAATGAAGTATAACTTGATGGAAGAGAAAATGTCCTTAAGAGGAAGAAATCTCACTCCATTTAGCGGGAAGCCTAATAAGCAGGCAGCGAATTGAAAGCATTAATTGGCATCAAGGTTAGGTCAGATTTCCCATGTTGTAAAACCTTCGCTCTCTAGATACCATCCCTACATGGCTGGCTGAAGGTTCATAAATATGAAGCTTAGTTTTTTCACCAAAACCAACAGTGAAGCTGTATAAACATAAAGGTTCTACTTCAGAGGTGGGTTTCAGCAGGTTCTGACCAGTTCTGGAGAACCGGTAGCCGAAATTTTGAGTAGTTCGGAGAACCGGTAGTAAAAATTCTGACTGGCCCCGCCCCCATCTATTCTCTGCCTCCCAAATCCCAGCTGATTGGGAGGAAATGGGGATTTTGCAGTAACCATCCACTGGATTGGGGAGGGAATGGAGATTTTACAATATCCTTCCCCTGCCACACCCACCAAACCATGCCCACCAAGCCATGCCACGCCCACCAAGCCACGCCCACAGAACCGGTAGTAAAAAAAATTGAAACCCACCACGGTTCTATTTGCTGCAGGACACCATAAGTCAAAACTTATATATAGTTCTTGAGATAAGGTTTAAGGTATAGACTTTTTTTTTCCTCTTCTGTGTTTCAGAGTCAATAGAAATGTTGTATATCACTTTCTGGTCTTGGTTGAAATAATAGAATAGAATATAATTTTTTTATTGGCCAAGTGTGACTGGACACACAAGGAATTTGTCTTTGCTGCATATGATCTTAGTGAACATAAAAGAAAAGATATGTTCGTCAAGAATCATAAGGTACAACACTTAATGATAGTCATAAGGAACAAATAAGCAATTGAATCATACTAGGAAACAATCAGAGGTGGGTTTCAGCAGGTTCTGACCAGTTCTGGAGAACCGGTAGCAGAAATTTTGAGTAGTTCGGAGAACTGGTAGTAAAAATTCTGACTGGCCCCACCCCCATCTATTCTCTGTCTCCCAAGCCCCAGCTGATCAGGAGGAAATGGGGATTTTACAGAATCCTTCCCTTGCCATGCCACCAAGCCACGTCCACAGAACTGATAGTAAAAAACTTTGAAACCCACCACTGGAAACAATAAATATAAATCGTAAGGATACAGCAACAAGTTACAGTCATACAGTTGTAAGTGGGAGGAGATGGGTGATAGGAACGATGAGAAGATTAATAATAGTAATGCAGACTTAGTGAATAGTTTGCAATGATGAGGGAATTATTTGTTTAGTAGAGTAATGGCATTCAGGAAAAAACTGCTCTTGTGTCTAGTTGTTCTGGTGTGCAGTGTTCTATAGCGTTGTTTTGAGGGTAGGAGTTGAAACAGTTTATGTCCAGGATGCAAGGGGTCTGTAGATATTTTCACAGCCCTCTTTTTGACTCGTGCAGTATACAGGTCCTCAATGGCAAGGTAGCCATTGTTTTTTCTGCAGTTATAATTATCCTCTGAAGTCTATGTCTGTCTTGCTGGATTGCAGAACCAAACCAGACAGTTATAGAGGTGCAGATGACAGACTCAATAATTCCTCTGTAAAGCTGTATCACCAGCTCCTTGGCCAGTTTGAGCTTTCTGAGTTGGCACAATTTTTGGTTTCATCAGATTTTGCTATTTACAGGTTAATTTATACCAATTTGCCTTTGAGATTTATCTAAGACAATTTTGCAAAAACCGGAAGTTACTGGAGTCATAGTACAAATGAAAGATAATATTCTGATCGCACACAGTTGATATTTCACGAGAGAAATCTGGATCCTGAAACTAGGAGACCACTGGGTATATAGCAAAAGAGCCTCCCCCCCCTTTTTTTTTTTTGCTGAGCTTTGTTTATAATCCAATTTGCTTTATTAGAAGATAGCCCCATGGGACAAGAAGGAAGAAGAAAGAGCTATATCTAGAGCTTGGCCAGTTACAACAAGATTAGAAAAATGCGAAGAGGAAATAAAACATATTTCCTGCTCATTTGTTGTTTTAATTGATTTTCCTTCAGAGAACATGAAAACTGAAATGTAACCAAAAAAAAATTCTAATAAAAGTATTTATTGAAAAAGCTATAAAGCAACGAGCAAGATCTTTGGAGCAAACCTTGTTGGACGAGCGAATAGCAGTCACCGGAAAAAAATAGCAGATAATAAAAAGGAGGAAGCTGTCTGCCTATTTATCGAATGCAATCTCTCTCTTTGTACACAAACACACAAACATGCACATACACACCCACACACGCAGAGAGAATACTCATGTAAATCAATCATTCCACTGCTTCATTAAATTTGCTTTGCTTTGGTGAATTTGCACCATTTGTAATATGTGTATTTGTGTGTGTGTGTGTTTGTGTATAATATAACACCCTGGGGTTTGAAAACAAGTTGAAGACAGAAAATAGAAATGGTTCCAATTAGAAAAAATGAAGAAAATGTATATTGAATGTATATGTATTGGATATATTTCTCAAGCTTGGTTATACACAAACTTGTGTGATTTGACCTTAAAGTGCTGTTGAAACGTTGTTGTTTTTTTTTAAAAAAAGTTTTATTTTTACAATCATATCAAATAATTCATCCAATGTACAGTTATATACAATTAGTCGGGCTTGCCCAGTCACCACCCCCCTTTTTAACACTCTTCCCTCTTCTACCTTCTTTTACTTTCCAAACCTTCCTCTCCTTCTCTTATCTACATCCTCTCCTCCCTCCACCCTCCACCTTCCTTCTCCCTCTTCTACCCCTCTTCCTTCCTCTTCTCCTCTTTCCTACCTCCTACTCTCTTTTCTCCCTCCCCACCGTTCTAAAATGGTAACTGGGCAGACCCGACCCTACATTAATTATATTTATACATCTTCAATAATCCCTGTACATTAACCATCACTCCATCGCTACCCTCAAACCCCCCCCAGTTCCCCTCCCCCTTACCCCCCCCCACCCCGACTTCCCAGAACAAAATGCAGGGTATCAAAACTAACAATCATAATCCAAAATAATTCCTAAATTATAATCTCTAGTCACTCCACACTTAATCACACTCTCAATTCCCCTCTCCTTCAGAAATATATCTAATACAAAATATTTCCTAAATTTACTCATATGCTATTCGGTATTTTTTTATCTGATACTTATTTTGAATATAATCAATCCACATTTTCCATTCTAAAATATATTTTTCTTGTGTATTAAATGCTGTTGAAACGTTTTAACGTGGCCACTCCCCTGCTTTTAAATTCACTTGGAAGTCCAGCTGATTAATTTCTCTTGATATAAGATCAAGGTTTAATGAAGAGTTGACAGACTTTGGGGATTATAAAATAAATGTAAATGATGGTTCAGGAAAAAAAAAGGTACTATCTAAGAAATGATCATATATTTTTTTTAAAAAAGAGAGGAAAGAGTATCAAATTTTAGTTTAGGCAGCTTCCCTTGGGATATTTTAGAAGTCTAAAAATGTTAATTAAATGAAAAGGAAAAAAAAAACTGGACATGTTTCAGTATGTACAGTACATATGCACAGTAAAAGAAATCTATGAATTCATGAAAGATTTTTATGTTCTTTGTTGAAATACTACCACCCTTTGGCAAAGAAAGAAATAAAAAAAACAACTCAGAAGCATTAAAAACTAATTGTAAGCAACTGCTTGATAGCCAATTTGACAAATTCCCCATATATGTTGTGTCAACTAGGTTAATACTTGCAACGTAACCACTGCAGGGCTAAACAATTGTAATGAAATATAATGGTAAAAAAGGGCTCAGTGGCAAAGACGCTGAGCTTGTCGATCAAAAAGGTTGGCAGTTCAGCGGTTCGAATCCCTAGTGCTGTGTAATGGGGTGAGCTCCCGTTACTTGTCCCAGCTTCTGCCAACCTAGCAGTTCAAAAGCTTGTAAAAAATGGAAGTAGAAAAATAGGGACCACTTTGGTGAGAAGGTAACAGCGCTCCATGCGCCGTTTAGCCATGCTGGCCACATGACCATGGAGACGTCTTCGGACAGCGCCGGCTCCTTGGCTCAGAAACAGAGATGAGCACCGCCCTAGAGCCGGAAACGACTAACACGCATGTGCAGGGGAACTTTTACCTTATAAAGGTAAAAGCATAGCAAAATTATTTCAGTTCATACAAACTTTTAATGCGCTTAGCCCTAATCTGTTCCCAGTGAGAAATAAGGTACATAGACAATGCCATCAGAAGCATGCCTCAAGGACATAACCATTGAAATGCTGTGATACTTAAGTCTGATGTTAAGCCCATAAATTGCAGAATTTGTATGATTATATTATTACCATACATCATCATTTTACTGAGTGAACCTCCACGGTCTGCTATTATTTTCAAAAGGTTTTTGACTGTGTCAGGACAGATCTTGTATCTGTTCAACTCAAAGAAATCAAACCTTAATTATTGAACATACATGGGAAGAGGCTATGTATACATAGGACAGGAGGATTTGTGAATATATGTGGCCAGTTATATATGATCTTAGGACTTCAGCAAGAATAGCAAGATGTCACAAAATTCAACTGTTGATTTGGAAGGGCATCCTGTACAAATGACGTACAATTTTTATTCTACACATAATGTGGTAGCTTCCAATAAGTAAAATGCATGTTTAGCTTACTTTCTCTTTAGGAAAATATAATTTCCCCTTCTATCTTGTCTTTACATTAATGTGAATAAGATCCACTTCTAGGGTATTCACTCCTATCTAGAAAGGCAACAAAACCCAAATGAGTTAAGATAAAACAATTATTTCTGCACTTTCTCAATTTAAATATTGTTTAATTTTAACATTAAAATAAATCATATTTTTGGCATTGAGGCAACTATATATTTTGTGTGTGTGTGTGTGTGTGTGTGTGCATTTGTTTAACTGGACAACAACGTTTACTCCTAGGAATATTCTGGAATATGTACAATAGTTGGATGTCTGAACTGAAACCAATTTTGTATTTCAATTTACCTACTTAATTTCTAGTAGCAAAAGAGAAATGAATTCAAACTTCTCCCCAAAACATACCACACAACCAATTTGTACAAATTCAGTGTTACTCAGCAACTACTATCTAAATATTTAGCAATAATTATTATTGGAATTATTTTCAACCTGTCTTGTTTGAATAAAAAAAATAGACATTGTTGAGCAATGAACATACTTATATTTAAAGGTTCTTTATTGTAAGAGAGATATCAGAATATATTTATTAACAGCAATATTTTAATAATGAGGAAGCACACTCTGAATGATGATAAAAGTGACACATCCCTCAGCCATCTGTAAAATTAACTGATTATGTAGGATATTCATTAACAAACATCACAATCAGTATTAAGTAAATATGCGAACAATTAAGTAATCCTCAACACATAAAGAATAATGTTTTATGAAATGGATAATGCAGCCCACAAGATTAATTTTATATGATAATATACTTTTATTTTACTCATGACTACCATATTCAGGCTAGAAAAAACTAGACTGCTTATGAATGAATAAAAAAAAAACAAGTTCTAATGTAGATATTTTGGTGCGTACAATGTGTATGCCATTTCACTGTGAAACATATCAGTTTATTTCTTTTCTCTGTAAGAAAACCACTTCTCCTCTCCATGCTTGTTATTTCATAATGTAAGATTCACATTATTGATTTTCTCATCTAATTTACAGGAGTGAGACAAAAAGGGAGTCGCTTCTTTTCTGGCACAACCTAATTATGAAAAAGCCATCCTTGTCTGGCAGAACTTTAGTCACCGATATTGGGGTTAGTACATGCTGTTGACTCTGCCAAGGCAGGAGGAGAAACAGTGCTGTTTCAGCAACCTTTTTCAGCAACAAATACCAAATATAAAATAAGAGGTATCCAGGATTCAAAGAAAAAAAATATATTGTAGACCATTAAGAATCACCAAGAATCACGTTCGAAGGTTGGTGAAGCTGTAGCAGAGGTGGTATTCAGCAGGTTCTGACCAGTTCTGGAGAACCGGCAGCGGAAATTTTGAGCACTGTATTTTTCGGAGTGTAAGACGCACCTTTCCCCCCCAAAAAACAGGGTGAAAATCTGGGTGTGTCTTATACGCTGAATGTAGCCCTGCTCAGCTTCTCAAACGGAGATTTCAGAGGCTGAAAAAAGCATCAGAAACAAAGCTTCAGAAACGAAGCCTCCAAACAGAGCTTCAGAAAAGAAGCCCCCAAACAGAGCTTCAGAGGCTTTTTTTTTTCTGAAGCTGTTTCAGAGGATTTCAGAGGCAGGAAAAAAAGTTTTTTCTGAAACAGAGTTTCAGAAGTTTCAGAGGCAAAAAAAAAAGCAAAAAATAAAAAAGCAAGGCACAGAGCTCACAACCAAGGAACCTGCTGCTAAAATTCAGCTCTGGGAACAGCTGATTGGGGGTATTCTGGGAGGCCGATCTACCCACCAATCAGCTTTTTTCTTATTTTCCTCCCCAAAAACTAAGATGCGTCTTATATTTCGAAAAATACGGTAGTTCAGAGAACCGGTAAATACCACCTCTGACTGGCCATCTATTCTCTGCCTCCCGAGTGCCAGCTGATCGGGAGGAAATGGGGATTTTGCAGTAACCTTTCCTTGGTGTGGGGAGGGAATGCAGATTTTACAGTATCCTTCCCCTGCCACGGTTACCGAGCCACATCCACCAATCCATGCCACGCCCACCAAGCCACACCCACAGAACCGGTAGTAAAA